>NC_135801.1:201816847-202110868 GCF_964213995.1 Mustelus asterias
GATGTGAATGTGTCTGTAATCTGTGTGTGTACGAATGTGTCTGTTATCTGGGTCTGTGTGTGTGTGAATGTGTTTGTTCTGTGTGTGTGTGTGTGTGTGTGCCTGTTATCTGTGTGTGTGAATGTGTCTGTTATCTGTGTGTGTGTGTGTGTGATTGTGCGTGTGTGAGTGTGTGTCTGTAATCTGCGTGTGTGTGTGTGTGATTGTGCGTGTGTGTGTCTGTAATCAGTGTGTATGTCTGTAATCTTGTGTGTGTGAGTGTGTGTGAGTTTGTGTCTGTAATCAGTGTGTGTGTGTCTGTAATCAATGTGTGTGTGTGTTAGTGTGTTAGTGTGTTTGTGTGTGTGTGTGAATGTGCTTTGTATCTGTGTGTGTTTGTGTGTGTTTGTAATCTGGGTGTGTCACCATGAATGTTACTGCTATGTGTGTGTGTGAATGGGTATGTTGTCTGTGTGTGTGTGAATGTGCTTGATATCTGTGTGTGAGTGTGTCTGTTATCCGTGTGTGTGAATGTGCTTGTTATATGTGTGTGAATGAGAATGTTATATGTGTGTGTGTGTGAATGTGTCTGCAATCTGTGTGTGTTTGTGTGTGTGTGTGTGAATGTGCCTGTTATCATTGTGTGTGTGAGTGTGTGTGTGTGTGTGTGTTTGTCTGTAATCTGGGTGTCTCTCCGTGAATGTATCTGCTATGTGTGTGTGTGTGAATGTGTCTGTTATCTGCGTGTGTGTGTGTGTGAAGGTGCTGGTTATCTGTGTGTGTGAATCTGACTGTTATCGGTGTCTGTGTGAATGTGTCTGTTTTCAGTGTGTGTGTGTGTGTATGTGTGAATGTGCCTGTTATCTGTGTGTGTGTCTGTGTGTATGTCTGTTATCGGTGTGTGTGTGAATGTGCCTGTTATCTGTGTGTGTGTGAATGTGTCTGTTATCCATGTGTGTGAATGTGTCCGTTGTCTGTGTGTGTGTTTGTGTGACTGTGTCTGTTATCTGTGTTTGTGTATGTCTGTTATCTGTGCGTGCGTGCATGCGTGTCTGTGTGTGTGTGTGTGAATGTGCCTGTTATCTTTGTGTGTGTGTGTGAATGTGCCTGTGATGTGTATGTGTGTGAAAGTGTCTGTTATCTGTATGTATGTGAATGTGTCTGCAATGTGTGTGTGTGTGTGAATATGCTTATTTTCTGTTTGTGTGTGTGTGTGTGTGTGTGTGAATGTGCCTGTGATATGTGTGTGCGTGTGTGTGTGTGTGTGTGTGTGTGAATGTGCCTGTGATATGTGTGTGCGTGTGTGTGTGTGTGTGTGTGAATGTGCCTGTTATCTGTTTGTGTGTGTGTGTGTGTGTGTGTGTGTTTGAATGTGTCTGTTATCTGTGTGTGTGTATGTGTGTGTAAATGTGCTTGTTATCTGTGTCGATGTGAATGTGTCTGTAATCTGTGTGTGTATGAATGTGTCTGTTATCTGGGTCTGTGTGTGTGTGAATGTGTTTGTTCTGTGTGTGTGTGTGTGTGTGTGCCTGTTATCTGTGTGTGTGTGAATGTGTCTGTTATCTGTGTGTGTGTGTGTGATTGTGCGTGTGTGAGTGTGTGTCTGTAATCTGCGTGTGTGTGTGTGTGTGATTGTGCGTGTGTGTGTCTGTAATCAGTGTGTATGTCTGTAATCTTGTGTGTGTGAGTGTGTGTGAGTTTGTGTCTGTAATCAGTGTGTGTGTGTCTGTAATCAATGTGTGTGTGTGTTAGTGTGTTAGTGTGTTTGTGTGTGTGTGTGAATGTGCTTTGTATCTGTGTGTGTTTGTGTGTGTTTGTAATCTGGGTGTGTCACCATGAATGTTACTGCTATGTGTGTGTGTGAATGGGTATGTTGTCTGTGTGTGTGAATGTGCTTGATATCTGTGTGTGAGTGTGTCTGTTATCCGTGTGTGTGAATGTGCTTGTTATATGTGTGTGAATGAGAATATTATATGTGTGTGTGTGTGAATGTGTCTGCAATCTGTGTGTGTTTGTGTGTGAATGTGCCTGTTATCATTGTGTGTGTGAGTGTGTGTGTGTGTTTGTCTGTAATCTGGGTGTCTCTCCGTGAATGTATCTGCTATGTGTGTGTGTGTGAATGTGTCTGTTATCTGCGTGTGTGTGTGTGTGAAGGTGCTGGTTATCTGTGTGTGTGAATCTGACTGTTATCGGTGTCTGTGTGAATGTGTCTGTTTTCAGTGTGTGTGTGTGTGTATGTGTGAATGTGCCTGTTATCTGTGTGTGTGTCTGTGTGTATGTCTGTTATCGGTGTGTGTGTGAATGTGCCTGTTATCTGTGTGTGTGTGAATGTGTCTGTTATCCATGTGTGTGAATGTGTCCGTTGTCTGTGTGTGTGTTTGTGTGACTGTGTCTGTTATCTGTGTTTGTGTATGTCTGTTATCTGTGCGTGCGTGCATGCGTGTCTGTGTGTGTGTGTGTGAATGTGCCTGTTATCTTTGTGTGTGTGTGTGAATGTGCCTGTGATGTGTATGTGTGTGAAAGTGTCTGTTATCTGTATGTATGTGAATGTGTCTGCAATGTGTGTGTGTGAATATGCTTATTTTCTGTTTGTGTGTGTGTGTGTGTGTGTGTGTGTGTGTGAATGTGCCTGTTATCTGTTTGTGTGTGTGTGTGTGTGTGTGTGTTTGAATGTGTCTGTTATCTGTGTGTGTGTATGTGTGTGTAAATGTGCTTGTTATCTGTGTCGATTTATTTAATTAGTCAGCTAGTGTGTGTATTTTTTTGGCCTTTACTTTAACAGCAGTTTTTCAAGTTTAAAGTGAAAACTAGAAGTGGGCAGCAAAGGAGTCTGGGAAGGGTTTTTATTTTAACTTTAAAAGTCAGTTACCTGGGTGGTTCCCCCTCAGTAGTAGTTTTTTTTTTCTCTCGGGCCCCTAGCCCTATAAATTGGTGCAGAGGAGATACCCGATCCTCTACACTGGTAGAGGATCCCACCCTTCCATCCTCCTCTAACCTAATTATAAGTGTGGGGAAGTTTTTTGTTTTCTTTTTTTCTTGCTGGTAATGGCTTCAGGGATGGCAGTTCAGGCAGTATGCTGCATCTCCTGTGGGATGTATGTGGTGAGGAAATCCAGTAGTGTTTCAGGAGATTTTAGTTGTAAGAAGTGCATTAGATTGCAGCTTCTGGAGGAGCGTGTAAAGGAGCTGGAGGGGGAGGTAGAGGAACTCCGCATAATTCGGGAGGCGGAGGTGGAAGTTGATAGGAGTTATAGAGAAATAGTAACTCCTAGAAATGAGGCTTGGGTCAATGCCAGGAGGAGGGGTAAGAAGCAATCGGGAAGACAATCCCCTGGGGCGGTTCCCCTCCATAATAGGTTTTCGGTGCTGGAGGCTACAGTTGAGGAGGAATCAACTGAGCATAGAGAGCAGATCTCTGGGGGTGAGCCGAGTGAGAAAGCTCAGGTGGTTAGGGGCTGTAAAAGACTGGGCCTTGTGATTGGGGACTCCACAATTAAGGGGACAGATAGGAGGGTCGGAACTAAAGGTAGGGACTCAGGGTTGGTGTGTTGCCTACCAGGGGCTGGGGTCCGGGATGTGTCTGACAGGGTATTCAGGACTCTTAGGGGGGAGGGAGATAAACCACAAGTTATTGTACATGTGGGGACACACGACATAGGGAGGATAGGGGAAGGGGATATTAGGCAGGGATTTATGGAGTTGGGGTGGAAACTAAAGGCCAGGACTGACAGAGTGGTTATCTCTGGACTCTTGCCTGTACCACGGGATAGTTTAGAGAGGAATAGGGAGAGGGAAGGTTTGAATTCATGGCTGAGGGGATGGTGCAGGAGGGAGGGGTTCAGGTACTTAAGCAATTGGGGCTCGTACTGGGGAAGGTGTGACCTCTATGAGAAGGATGGTCTACACCTTAATCAGAAGGGGACCAATATCCTGGGGGGTAAATTTGCTAAGGCCATGCAGGGAGGTTTAAACTGATTCGGGGGGGGGGAGGGATCCTGAGTAGTGGGGCTGAAAGTGAGGGATGCATGGATGGGGACTGCAATGCACGGCATTGCAGAGGTGGGGTGGAGCAGGGTTTGAAATGTGTATACTTCAATGCCAGGAGTATTCGCAATAAAGTGGGTGAACTTGCAGCGTGGATCAGTACCTGGGACTTCGATGTTGTGGCTATTTCAGAGACATGGATAGAGCAGGGGCAGGAATGGATGCTGCAGGTCCCGGGGTTCAAATGTTTTGGTCGAAGTAGGGAAGGAGGTAGAAGAGGGGGAGGGGTAGCATTATTGGTCAGAGATTGTATCACAGTGTCAGAGAGGAGGTTTGATGAGGACTTATCTGTTGAGGTAGTATGGGCGGAGATTAGAAATAGGAGAGGAGAGGTCACCCTGTTGGGAGTCTTTTATAGACCTCCTAAAAGTTCTAGAGAGGTTGAGGAAAGGATTGCGGAGTCAATCCTGCTTAGGAGTGAAAGTAATAGGGCAATTGTTATGGGGGATTTTAACTTGACTAATATTGACTGGAATTGTTATAGCTCTAGCTCGTTAGAGGGGTCAGTTTTTGTTCAAAGCGTGCAGGAAGGTTTTTTGACTCAGTATGTAGACAGGCCAACTAGAGGTGAGGCTATATTGGATCTGGTGCTGGGAAATGAGCCAGACCAGGTGCTAGACTTGGAAGTTGGTGTGCATTTTGGTGATAGTGACCACAATTCGGTTACGTTCACCTTAGTGATGGAAAGGGATAGGCATGAACCTCGGGCCAGTGGTTTTAGCTGGGGGAAGGGTAATTATGAGGCTATTAGGAGAGAATTAGGAAACATAGGTTGGACTAGGAGATTACAGGGACTGGGAACGTCCGACATGTGGAGTTTTTTCAAGGAGCAGCTACTGCGAGTCTGTGATAGGTATGTCCCTGTCAGGCAAGGAGGAATTGGTAGGGCTAGGGAACCGTGGTGCACCAAAAAAGTTTCTTTGTTGGTTAAAAAGAAAAAGGAGGCTTATGTTCGGATGAGACGTGAGCACTCGGGTAGTGCACTAGAAAGCTTTAGATTGGCTAAGAGGGAGTTGAAGAGCGAGCTTAGAAGGGCTAAAAGGGGACATGAGAAGACTTTGGCGGATAGGGTTAAAGAGAATCCTAAGGCGTTCTATAGGTATGTCAAGAACAGAAGGTTGGTTAGGGCAAGTTTAGGGCCAGTTATAGATGGCAGAGGGAAGTTATGTGTGGAACCGGAGGAGATTGGTGAAGCATTGAACCAATATTTCTCTTCGGTGTTCACGCAAGGGGACATGAATATAGCTGAGGAGGACACTGGGTTGCAAGGGAGTAGAATAGACAGTATTACAGTTGATAAGGAGGATGTGCAGGATATTCTGGAGGGTCTGAAAATAGATAAATCCCCTGGTCCGGATGGGATTTATCCAAGGATTCTCTGGGAGGCAAGAGAAGTGATTGCAGAGCCTCTGGCTCTGATCTTCAGGTCGTCGTTGGCCTCTGGTATAGTACCAGAAGATTGGAGGTTAGCGAATGTTGTCCCATTGTTTAAGAAGGGGAACAGAGACTTCCCCGGGAATTATAGACCGGTGAGTCTCACTTCTGTTGTCGGCAAGATGTTGGAAAAAATTATAAGGGATAGGATTTATAGTTATTTGGAGAGTAATGAATTGATAGGTGATAGTCAGCATGGTTTTGTGGCAGGTAGGTCGTGCCTTACTAACCTTATTGAGTTTTTTGAGAAAGTGACCAAGGAGGTGGATGGGGGCAAGGCAGTGGACGTGGTATATATGGATTTTAGTAAGGCGTTTGATAAGGTTCACCATGGTAGGCTTCTGCAGAAAATGCAGATGTATGGGATTGGGGGTGATCTAGGAAATTGGATCAGGAATTGGCTTGCGGATAGGAAACAGAGGGTGGTGGTTGATAGTAAATATTCATCATGGAGTGCGGTTACAAGTGGTGTACCTCAGGGATCTGTTTTGGGGCCACTGCTGTTTGTAATATTTATTAATGATCTGGATGAGGGTATAGTTGGGTGGATTAGCAAATTTGCTGATGACACCAAAGTCGGTGGTGTGGTAGACAGTGAGGAAGGGTGTCGTAGTTTGCAGGAAGACTTAGACAGGTTGCAAAGTTGGGCCGAGAGGTGGCGGATGGAGTTTAATGCGGAGAAGTGTGAGGTAATTCACTTTGGTAGGAATAACAGATGTGTTGAGTATAGGGCTAACGGGAGGACTTTGAATAGTGTGGAGGAGCAGAGGGATCTAGGTGTATGTGTGCATAGATCCCTGAAAGTTGGGAATCAAGTAGATAAGGTTGTTAAGAAGGCATATGGTGTCTTGGCGTTTATTGGTAGGGGGATTGAATTTAGGAGTCGTAGCGTTATGTTGCAACTGTACACAACTCTGGTGCGGCCGCACTTGGAGTACTGTGTGCAGTTCTGGTCCCCACATTACAGGAAGGATGTGGAGGCTTTGGAGAGGGTGCAGAGGAGGTTTACCAGGATGTTGCCTGGTATGGAGGGGAGATCCTATGAGGAGAGGCTGAGGGATTTGGGATTGTTTTCGCTGGAAAGGCGGCGGCTAAGAGGGGATCTTATTGAAACATATAAGATGATTAGAGGTTTAGATAGGGTGGATAGTGATAGCCTTTTTCCTCTGATGGAGAAATCCAGCACGAGGGGGCATGGCTTTAAATTGAGGGGGGGTAGTTATAGAACCGATGTCAGGGGTAGGTTCTTTACCCAGAGGGTGGTGAGGGATTGGAATGCCCTGCCAGCATCAGTAGTAAATGCGCCTAGTTTGGGGGCGTTTAAGAGATCCGTAGATAGGTTCATGGACGAAAAGAAATTGGTTTAGGTTGGAGGGTCACAGTTTTTTGTTTTTTTTAACTGGTCGGTGCAACATCGTGGGCCGAAGGGCCTGTTCTGCGCTGTAATGTTCTATGTTCTATGTTCTATGTTCTATCTGTGTGTGTACGAATGTGTCTGTTATCTGGGTCTGTGTGTGTGTGAATGTGTTTGTTCTGTGTGTGTGTGTGTGTGTGTGCCTGTTATCTGTGTGTGTGTGAATGTGTCTGTTATCTGTGTGTGTGTGTGTGATTGTGCGTGTGTGAGTGTGTGTCTGTAATCTGCGTGTGTGTGTGTGATTGTGCGTGTGTGTGTCTGTAATCAGTGTGTATGTCTGTAATCTTGTGTGTGTGAGTGTGTGTGAGTTTGTGTCTGTAATCAGTGTGTGTGTGTCTGTAATCTGTGTGTATGTGTGTGTGTGTGTTAGTGTGTTAGTGTGTTTGTGTTAGTGTGTGTATGTGCTTTGTATCTGTGTGTATGTGTGTGTTTGTAATCTGGGTGTGTTGCCATGAATGTTACTGCTATGTATGTGTGTGAATGTGCTTTATATCTGCGTGTGTGTGTGAATGTGTCTGTTATCCATGTGTGTGAATGTGCTTGTTATCTGTGTGTGAATGAGAATGTTATATGTGTGTGTGTGAATGTGTCTGCAATCTGTGTGTGTGAATGTGCCTGTTATCATTGGGTGTGTGAGTGTGTGTGTGTCTGTAATCTGGGTGTCTCTCCGTGAATGTATCTGCTATGTGTGTGTGTGAATGTGTCTGTTATCTGTGTGTGTGTCTGTGTGTGTGTGTGTGTGTGTGTGTGTGTGTGTGTGTGTGTGTGTGAAGGTGCTTGTTATCTGTGTGTGTGTGTGTGTGTGTGTGTGCGTGTGTGTGTGAATCTGACTGTTATCGGTGTGCGTGTGAATGTGTCTGTTATCGGTGTGTGTGTGAATGTGTCTGTTTTCTGTGTGTGTGTGTGAATGTGTCTGTTCTCTGTGTGTGTGTCTGTGTGTATGTCTGTTATATGTGTGTGTGTGAATGTGCCTGTTATCTGTGTTTGTGTATGTCTGTTATCTGTGCGTGCGTGCGTGCGTCTGTCTGTGTGTGTGTGTGTGTGAATGTGCCTGTTATCTGTGTGTGTGTGTGTGAATGTGCCTGTGATGTGTGTTTGTGTGTGAATCTGTCTGTTATCTGTATGTATGTGAATGTGTCTGCAATGTGTTTGTGTGTGTGAATATGCCTATTTTCTGTTTGTGTGTGTGTGAATGTGCCTGTGATATGTGTTTGCGTGCGTGTGTGTGTGTGTGTGTGCGTGTGAATGTGCCTGTTATCTGTGTGTGCGCGACTGCGAGTGCGTGTGTGTGTGTGTGTGAATGTGTCTGTTACCTGTGTGTGTGTGTCTGTGTGATTGTGCGTGTGTGTCTGTAATCTGTGTGTGTGTGTGTGATTGTGCGTGTGTGTGTCTGCAATCAGTGTGTATCTCTGTAATCTTGTGTCTGTGAGTGTGTGTGAGTTTGTGTCTGTAATCAGTGTGTGTGTGTCTGTAATCAGTGTGTGTGTTAGTGTGTTAGTGTGTTAGTGTGTGAATGTGCTTTGTATCTGTGTGTGTTTGTAATCGGGGTGTGTCACCATGAATGTTACTGCTATGTGTGTGTGTGAATGTGTATGTTGTCTGTGTGTGTGTGAATGTGCTTGATTTCTGTGTGTGAATGAGAATGTTATATGTGTGTGTGTGAATGTGTCTGCAATCTGTGTGTTTGTGTGTGTGTGTAAATGTGCTTGTTATCTGTGTCTATGTGAATGTGTCTGTAATCTGTGTGTGTACGAATGCGTCTGTTATCTGTGTCTGTGTGTGTGTCTGTGTGTGTGTGTGAATGTGTTTGTTCTGTGTGTGTGTGTGAATGTGCATGTTATCTGTGTGTGTGTGTGAATGTGTCTGTTATCTGTGTGTGTTTGTGTGTGTGTGAATGTGCCTGTTATCATTGTGTGTGTGAGTGTGTGTGTGTCTGTAATCTGGGTGTCTCTCCGTGAATGTATCTGCTATGTGTGTCTGTGAATGTGTCTGTTATCTGTGTGTGTGTGTGTGTGTGTGTGTGTGCGTGTGTGTGTGTGTGTGTGTGTGTGTGTGAAGGTGCTTGTTATCTGTGTGTGCATGAATCTGACTTATCGGTGTGCGTGTGAATGTGTCTGTTTTCTGTGTGTGTGTGTGTGTATGTCTGTTATATGTGTGTGTGTGAATGTGCCTGTTATCTGTGTTTGTGTATGTCTGTTATCTGTGCGTGCGTGCATGCGTGTCTGTGTGTGTGTGTGTGAATGTGCCTGTTATCTTTGTGTGTGTGTGTGAATGTGCCTGTGATGTGTATGTGTGTGAAAGTGTCTGTTATCTGTATGTATGTGAATGTGTCTGCAATGTGTGTGTGTGAATATGCTTATTTTCTGTTTGTGTGTGTGTGTGTGTGTGTGTGTGTGTGTGAATGTGCCTGTTATCTGTTTGTGTGTGTGTGTGTGTGTGTGTGTTTGAATGTGTCTGTTATCTGTGTGTGTGTATGTGTGTGTAAATGTGCTTGTTATCTGTGTCGATTTATTTAATTAGTCAGCTAGTGTGTGTATTTTTTTGGCCTTTACTTTAACAGCAGTTTTTCAAGTTTAAAGTGAAAACTAGAAGTGGGCAGCAAAGGAGTCTGGGAAGGGTTTTTATTTTAACTTTAAAAGTCAGTTACCTGGGTGGTTCCCCCTCAGTAGTAGTTTTTTTTTTCTCTCGGGCCCCTAGCCCTATAAATTGGTGCAGAGGAGATACCCGATCCTCTACACTGGTAGAGGATCCCACCCTTCCATCCTCCTCTAACCTAATTATAAGTGTGGGGAAGTTTTTTGTTTTCTTTTTTTCTTGCTGGTAATGGCTTCAGGGATGGCAGTTCAGGCAGTATGCTGCATCTCCTGTGGGATGTATGTGGTGAGGAAATCCAGTAGTGTTTCAGGAGATTTTAGTTGTAAGAAGTGCATTAGATTGCAGCTTCTGGAGGAGCGTGTAAAGGAGCTGGAGGGGGAGGTAGAGGAACTCCGCATAATTCGGGAGGCGGAGGTGGAAGTTGATAGGAGTTATAGAGAAATAGTAACTCCTAGAAATGAGGCTTGGGTCAATGCCAGGAGGAGGGGTAAGAAGCAATCGGGAAGACAATCCCCTGGGGCGGTTCCCCTCCATAATAGGTTTTCGGTGCTGGAGGCTACAGTTGAGGAGGAATCAACTGAGCATAGAGAGCAGATCTCTGGGGGTGAGCCGAGTGAGAAAGCTCAGGTGGTTAGGGGCTGTAAAAGACTGGGCCTTGTGATTGGGGACTCCACAATTAAGGGGACAGATAGGAGGGTCGGAACTAAAGGTAGGGACTCAGGGTTGGTGTGTTGCCTACCAGGGGCTGGGGTCCGGGATGTGTCTGACAGGGTATTCAGGACTCTTAGGGGGGAGGGAGATAAACCACAAGTTATTGTACATGTGGGGACACACGACATAGGGAGGATAGGGGAAGGGGATATTAGGCAGGGATTTATGGAGTTGGGGTGGAAACTAAAGGCCAGGACTGACAGAGTGGTTATCTCTGGACTCTTGCCTGTACCACGGGATAGTTTAGAGAGGAATAGGGAGAGGGAAGGTTTGAATTCATGGCTGAGGGGATGGTGCAGGAGGGAGGGGTTCAGGTACTTAAGCAATTGGGGCTCGTACTGGGGAAGGTGTGACCTCTATGAGAAGGATGGTCTACACCTTAATCAGAAGGGGACCAATATCCTGGGGGGTAAATTTGCTAAGGCCATGCAGGGAGGTTTAAACTGATTCGGGGGGGGGGAGGGATCCTGAGTAGTGGGGCTGAAAGTGAGGGATGCATGGATGGGGACTGCAATGCACGGCATTGCAGAGGTGGGGTGGAGCAGGGTTTGAAATGTGTATACTTCAATGCCAGGAGTATTCGCAATAAAGTGGGTGAACTTGCAGCGTGGATCAGTACCTGGGACTTCGATGTTGTGGCTATTTCAGAGACATGGATAGAGCAGGGGCAGGAATGGATGCTGCAGGTCCCGGGGTTCAAATGTTTTGGTCGAAGTAGGGAAGGAGGTAGAAGAGGGGGAGGGGTAGCATTATTGGTCAGAGATTGTATCACAGTGTCAGAGAGGAGGTTTGATGAGGACTTATCTGTTGAGGTAGTATGGGCGGAGATTAGAAATAGGAGAGGAGAGGTCACCCTGTTGGGAGTCTTTTATAGACCTCCTAAAAGTTCTAGAGAGGTTGAGGAAAGGATTGCGGAGTCAATCCTGCTTAGGAGTGAAAGTAATAGGGCAATTGTTATGGGGGATTTTAACTTGACTAATATTGACTGGAATTGTTATAGCTCTAGCTCGTTAGAGGGGTCAGTTTTTGTTCAAAGCGTGCAGGAAGGTTTTTTGACTCAGTATGTAGACAGGCCAACTAGAGGTGAGGCTATATTGGATCTGGTGCTGGGAAATGAGCCAGACCAGGTGCTAGACTTGGAAGTTGGTGTGCATTTTGGTGATAGTGACCACAATTCGGTTACGTTCACCTTAGTGATGGAAAGGGATAGGCATGAACCTCGGGCCAGTGGTTTTAGCTGGGGGAAGGGTAATTATGAGGCTATTAGGAGAGAATTAGGAAACATAGGTTGGACTAGGAGATTACAGGGACTGGGAACGTCCGACATGTGGAGTTTTTTCAAGGAGCAGCTACTGCGAGTCTGTGATAGGTATGTCCCTGTCAGGCAAGGAGGAATTGGTAGGGCTAGGGAACCGTGGTGCACCAAAAAAGTTTCTTTGTTGGTTAAAAAGAAAAAGGAGGCTTATGTTCGGATGAGACGTGAGCACTCGGGTAGTGCACTAGAAAGCTTTAGATTGGCTAAGAGGGAGTTGAAGAGCGAGCTTAGAAGGGCTAAAAGGGGACATGAGAAGACTTTGGCGGATAGGGTTAAAGAGAATCCTAAGGCGTTCTATAGGTATGTCAAGAACAGAAGGTTGGTTAGGGCAAGTTTAGGGCCAGTTATAGATGGCAGAGGGAAGTTATGTGTGGAACCGGAGGAGATTGGTGAAGCATTGAACCAATATTTCTCTTCGGTGTTCACGCAAGGGGACATGAATATAGCTGAGGAGGACACTGGGTTGCAAGGGAGTAGAATAGACAGTATTACAGTTGATAAGGAGGATGTGCAGGATATTCTGGAGGGTCTGAAAATAGATAAATCCCCTGGTCCGGATGGGATTTATCCAAGGATTCTCTGGGAGGCAAGAGAAGTGATTGCAGAGCCTCTGGCTCTGATCTTCAGGTCGTCGTTGGCCTCTGGTATAGTACCAGAAGATTGGAGGTTAGCGAATGTTGTCCCATTGTTTAAGAAGGGGAACAGAGACTTCCCCGGGAATTATAGACCGGTGAGTCTCACTTCTGTTGTCGGCAAGATGTTGGAAAAAATTATAAGGGATAGGATTTATAGTTATTTGGAGAGTAATGAATTGATAGGTGATAGTCAGCATGGTTTTGTGGCAGGTAGGTCGTGCCTTACTAACCTTATTGAGTTTTTTGAGAAAGTGACCAAGGAGGTGGATGGGGGCAAGGCAGTGGACGTGGTATATATGGATTTTAGTAAGGCGTTTGATAAGGTTCACCATGGTAGGCTTCTGCAGAAAATGCAGATGTATGGGATTGGGGGTGATCTAGGAAATTGGATCAGGAATTGGCTTGCGGATAGGAAACAGAGGGTGGTGGTTGATAGTAAATATTCATCATGGAGTGCGGTTACAAGTGGTGTACCTCAGGGATCTGTTTTGGGGCCACTGCTGTTTGTAATATTTATTAATGATCTGGATGAGGGTATAGTTGGGTGGATTAGCAAATTTGCTGATGACACCAAAGTCGGTGGTGTGGTAGACAGTGAGGAAGGGTGTCGTAGTTTGCAGGAAGACTTAGACAGGTTGCAAAGTTGGGCCGAGAGGTGGCGGATGGAGTTTAATGCGGAGAAGTGTGAGGTAATTCACTTTGGTAGGAATAACAGATGTGTTGAGTATAGGGCTAACGGGAGGACTTTGAATAGTGTGGAGGAGCAGAGGGATCTAGGTGTATGTGTGCATAGATCCCTGAAAGTTGGGAATCAAGTAGATAAGGTTGTTAAGAAGGCATATGGTGTCTTGGCGTTTATTGGTAGGGGGATTGAATTTAGGAGTCGTAGCGTTATGTTGCAACTGTACACAACTCTGGTGCGGCCGCACTTGGAGTACTGTGTGCAGTTCTGGTCCCCACATTACAGGAAGGATGTGGAGGCTTTGGAGAGGGTGCAGAGGAGGTTTACCAGGATGTTGCCTGGTATGGAGGGGAGATCCTATGAGGAGAGGCTGAGGGATTTGGGATTGTTTTCGCTGGAAAGGCGGCGGCTAAGAGGGGATCTTATTGAAACATATAAGATGATTAGAGGTTTAGATAGGGTGGATAGTGATAGCCTTTTTCCTCTGATGGAGAAATCCAGCACGAGGGGGCATGGCTTTAAATTGAGGGGGGGTAGTTATAGAACCGATGTCAGGGGTAGGTTCTTTACCCAGAGGGTGGTGAGGGATTGGAATGCCCTGCCAGCATCAGTAGTAAATGCGCCTAGTTTGGGGGCGTTTAAGAGATCCGTAGATAGGTTCATGGACGAAAAGAAATTGGTTTAGGTTGGAGGGTCACAGTTTTTTGTTTTTTTTAACTGGTCGGTGCAACATCGTGGGCCGAAGGGCCTGTTCTGCGCTGTAATGTTCTATGTTCTATGTTCTATGTTCTATCTGTGTGTGTACGAATGTGTCTGTTATCTGGGTCTGTGTGTGTGTGAATGTGTTTGTTCTGTGTGTGTGTGTGTGTGTGTGCCTGTTATCTGTGTGTGTGTGAATGTGTCTGTTATCTGTGTGTGTGTGTGTGATTGTGCGTGTGTGAGTGTGTGTCTGTAATCTGCGTGTGTGTGTGTGATTGTGCGTGTGTGTGTCTGTAATCAGTGTGTATGTCTGTAATCTTGTGTGTGTGAGTGTGTGTGAGTTTGTGTCTGTAATCAGTGTGTGTGTGTCTGTAATCTGTGTGTATGTGTGTGTGTGTGTTAGTGTGTTAGTGTGTTTGTGTTAGTGTGTGTATGTGCTTTGTATCTGTGTGTATGTGTGTGTTTGTAATCTGGGTGTGTTGCCATGAATGTTACTGCTATGTATGTGTGTGAATGTGCTTTATATCTGCGTGTGTGTGTGAATGTGTCTGTTATCCATGTGTGTGAATGTGCTTGTTATCTGTGTGTGAATGAGAATGTTATATGTGTGTGTGTGAATGTGTCTGCAATCTGTGTGTGTGAATGTGCCTGTTATCATTGGGTGTGTGAGTGTGTGTGTGTCTGTAATCTGGGTGTCTCTCCGTGAATGTATCTGCTATGTGTGTGTGTGAATGTGTCTGTTATCTGTGTGTGTGTCTGTGTGTGTGTGTGTGTGTGTGTGTGTGTGTGTGTGTGTGTGAAGGTGCTTGTTATCTGTGTGTGTGTGTGTGTGTGTGTGTGCGTGTGTGTGTGAATCTGACTGTTATCGGTGTGCGTGTGAATGTGTCTGTTATCGGTGTGTGTGTGAATGTGTCTGTTTTCTGTGTGTGTGTGTGAATGTGTCTGTTCTCTGTGTGTGTGTCTGTGTGTATGTCTGTTATATGTGTGTGTGTGAATGTGCCTGTTATCTGTGTTTGTGTATGTCTGTTATCTGTGCGTGCGTGCGTGCGTCTGTCTGTGTGTGTGTGTGTGTGAATGTGCCTGTTATCTGTGTGTGTGTGTGTGAATGTGCCTGTGATGTGTGTTTGTGTGTGAATCTGTCTGTTATCTGTATGTATGTGAATGTGTCTGCAATGTGTTTGTGTGTGTGAATATGCCTATTTTCTGTTTGTGTGTGTGTGAATGTGCCTGTGATATGTGTTTGCGTGCGTGTGTGTGTGTGTGTGTGCGTGTGAATGTGCCTGTTATCTGTGTGTGCGCGACTGCGAGTGCGTGTGTGTGTGTGTGTGAATGTGTCTGTTACCTGTGTGTGTGTGTCTGTGTGATTGTGCGTGTGTGTCTGTAATCTGTGTGTGTGTGTGTGATTGTGCGTGTGTGTGTCTGCAATCAGTGTGTATCTCTGTAATCTTGTGTCTGTGAGTGTGTGTGAGTTTGTGTCTGTAATCAGTGTGTGTGTGTCTGTAATCAGTGTGTGTGTTAGTGTGTTAGTGTGTTAGTGTGTGAATGTGCTTTGTATCTGTGTGTGTTTGTAATCGGGGTGTGTCACCATGAATGTTACTGCTATGTGTGTGTGTGAATGTGTATGTTGTCTGTGTGTGTGTGAATGTGCTTGATTTCTGTGTGTGAATGAGAATGTTATATGTGTGTGTGTGAATGTGTCTGCAATCTGTGTGTTTGTGTGTGTGTGTAAATGTGCTTGTTATCTGTGTCTATGTGAATGTGTCTGTAATCTGTGTGTGTACGAATGCGTCTGTTATCTGTGTCTGTGTGTGTGTCTGTGTGTGTGTGTGAATGTGTTTGTTCTGTGTGTGTGTGTGAATGTGCATGTTATCTGTGTGTGTGTGTGAATGTGTCTGTTATCTGTGTGTGTTTGTGTGTGTGTGAATGTGCCTGTTATCATTGTGTGTGTGAGTGTGTGTGTGTCTGTAATCTGGGTGTCTCTCCGTGAATGTATCTGCTATGTGTGTCTGTGAATGTGTCTGTTATCTGTGTGTGTGTGTGTGTGTGTGTGTGTGCGTGTGTGTGTGTGTGTGTGTGTGTGTGAAGGTGCTTGTTATCTGTGTGTGCATGAATCTGACTTATCGGTGTGCGTGTGAATGTGTCTGTTTTCTGTGTGTGTGTGTGTGTGAAAGTATCTGTTATCTGTGTGTATGTCTGTTATATGTGTGTGTGTCAATGTGCCTGTTATCTGTGTGTGTGTGAATGTGTCCATTGTCTGTGTGTGTGTTTGTGTGAATGTCTCTGTTATCTGTGTTTGTGTATGTCTGTTATCTGTGCGTGCGTGCGTGCGTGTCTGTGTGTGTGTGTGTGTGAATGTGCCTGTTATCTGTATGTATGTGAATGTGTCTGCAATGTGTGTGTGTGTGAATATGCCTATTTTCTGTTTGTGTGTGTGTGAATGTGCCTGTGATATGTGTGTGTGTGTGTGCGTGTGAATGTGCCTGTTATCTGTGTGTGTGTGTGCGTGACTGCGAGTGCATGTGTGTGAATGTGCCTGTGATGTGTGTGTGTGTGAATCTGTCTGTTATCTTTATGTATGTGAATGTGTCTGCAATGTGTGTGTGTGTGTGTGAATATGCCTATTTTCTGTTTGTGTGTGTGTGGGTGTGAATGTGCCTGTTATCTGTGTGTGTGTGTGCGTGACTGCGAGTGCATGTGTGAGTGTGTGTGTGAATGTGTCTGTTACCTGTGTGTGTGTGAATGTGCCTGTTATCTGTGTGTGTGTGTGTGAATGTGTCTGTTCTCTGTGTGTGTGTATGTGTGCGTGTAAATGTGCTTGTTATCTGTGTCAATGTGAATGTGTCTGTATTCTGTGTGTGTACGAATGCATCTGTTATCTGTGTTTGTGTGTGTGTGTGTGAATGTGTTTGTTCTGTGTGTGTGTGCGTGCTTGTTATCTGTGTGTGTGAATGTGTCTGTTATGTCTGTGTGTGTGTGAGTGAATGTGTTTGTTCTGTGTGTTTGTGTGTGTGTGAATGTGCCTGTTATCTGTGTGTGTGTGTGAATGTGTCTGTTATCTGTGTGTGTTTGTGTGTGTGAATGTGCCTGTTATCATTGTGTGTGTGTGTGTGTGTGTGTGTCTGTAATCTGGGTGTCTCTCCGTGAATGTATCTGCTATGTGTGTCTGTGAATGTGTCTGTTATCTGTGTGTGTGTGTGTGTGTGTGTGTGTGTGTGTGTGAAGGTGCTTGTTATCTGTGTGTGCGTGAATCTGACTTATCGGTGTGCATGTAAATGTGTCTGTTATCGGTGTGTGTGTGAATGTGTCTGTTTTCTGTGTGTGTGTGTGTGTGAAAGTATCTGTTATCTGTGTGTATGTCTGTTATATGTGTGTGTGTGAATGTGCCTGTTATCTGTGTGTGTGTGAATGTGTCCGTTGTCTGTGTGTGTGTTTGTGTGAATGTCTCTGTTATCTGTGTTTGTGTATGTCTGTTATCTGTGCGTGCGTGCGTGTCTGTGTGTGTGTGTGAATGTGCCTGTTATCTGTGTGTGTGTGTGCGTGACTGCGAGTGCGTGTGTGTGAATGTGCCTGTGATGTGTGTGTGTGTGTGAATCTGTCTGTTATCTGTATGTATGTGAATGTGTCTGCAATGTGTGTGTGTGTGAATATGTCTATTTTCTGTTTGTGTGTGTGTGAATGTGCCTGTGATATGTGTGTGTGTGTGTGTGCGTGCGAATGTGCCTGTTATCTGTGTGTGTGTGTGAATATGCCTATTTTCTGTTTGTGTGTGTGTGTGTGTGTGTGTGTGTGAATGTGCCTGTGATATGTGTGTGCGTGTGTGTGTGTGCGTGTGAATGTGCCTGTTATCTGTGTGTGTGTGTGCATGACTGCGAGTGCGTGTGTGAGTGTGTGTGTGAATGTGTCTGTTACCTGTGTGTGTGTGAATGTGCCTGTTATCTGTGTGTGTGTGTGAATGTGTCTGTTCTCTGTGTGTGTGTATGTGTGCGTGTAAATGTGCTTGTTATCTGTGTCAATGTGAATGTGTCTGTATTCTGTGTGTGTACGAATGCGTCTGTTATCTGTGTCTGTGTGTGTGTGTGTGTGAATGTGTTTGTTCTGTGTGTGTGTGTGTGTGCCTGTTATCTGTGTGTGTGTGTGTGTGTGAATGTGTTTGTTCTGTGTGTGTGTGCGTGCTTGTTATCTGTGTGTGTGAATGTGTCTGTTGTCTGTGTGTGTGTATGTCTGTTATCTGTGCGTGCGTGCCTGCGTGAGTGTGTGTGTCTGAATGCGCCCGTTATCTGTGTGTGTGTGAATGTCTCTGTAATCTGTGTGGGTTTGTCTGTGTGTGACTGTGTCTGTTATCTGTGTGGGGGTGTGTGGGGGTGAATGTGTCTGTTATCTGTGTGTGTGTGTGTGTGTGTGTGTGTGACTGCGAGTGTGTTTGAGTGTGTGTGTGTGAATGTGTCTGTAATCAGTGTGTATGTGTGTGTCTGCAAGTGTCTGAAATCAGAGTGTGTGTGTGAGTGTATATGTGAGTGTTTGTATGTGTGTGTGAAGGTGCTTTTTATCTGTGTGTGTGTCTGTAATCTGGGTGTGTCTACATGAATGTTACTGCTAGTCTGCCTGGAAAGACGAAGGATGAGGGGAGACTTAATAGAGGTGTATAAAATTATGAAAGGCATAGATAGGGTGAACGGTGGGAAGCTTTTCCCCAGGTTGGTGGTGACGTTCACGAGGGGTCATCGGTTCAAGGTGTGGGGGGGGGGGGGGGGGGGGGGGGAGGTTTAACACAGATATCAAACGGACATATTTTACACAGAGGGTGCTGGGGGCCTGGAATGCGCTGTTGGGCAAGGTGGTGGAGGCGGACACACTGGGAACGTTTAAGACTTATCTAGATAGCCACATGAACGGAGTGGGAATGGAGGGATACAAAAGAATGGTCTAGTTTGGACCAGGGAGCGGCGCGGACTTGGAGGGCCGAAGGGCCTGTTCCTGTGCTGTATTGTTCTTTGTTCTTTGTTCTTGTTCGTTGTTCTTTGTTTATGTGTGTGTGTGAATGTGCTTGATATCTGTGTGTGTGTCAATGTGTCTGTTATCTGTACTTGTGTGTGTTTGTGTGAATGTGTCTGTTCGCTGTGTGTGTGTGAATGTCTCTGTAATCTGTGTGTGTTTGTCTGTGTGTGACTGTGTCTGTTATCTATGTGTGTGTGTGTGTGTGTGTGTGTGCGTGAATGTGTCTGCAATCAGTGTGTATGTGTGTGTCTGCAAGTGTCTGAAATCAGTGTGTGTGTGTGAGTGTGTATTTGAGTGTTTGTATGTGTGTGTGAAGGTGCTTTTTATCTGTGTGTGTGTCTGTAATCTGGGTGTGTCTACATGAATGTTACTGCTATGTGTGTGTGTGAATGTGTATGTTGTCTGTGTGTGTGTGAATGTGCTTGATATCTGTGTGTGTGTGAATGTGACTGTGTGTGTGTGTGTTATCTGTGTGTGTGTGTGTGTGTGTATGTATGTCTGTTATCTGTGTGTGAGTGTGTTTGTGAATGTGTCTGTAATCTGTGTGTGTGTGTATGTCTGTAATCTGTGTGTGTGTGTGAATCTGTCTGTTATCGGTGTGTTTGTGCATGTGCCTGTTATCTGTGTGTGTGTGTGTGAATGTGTCTGTTATGCGTCTGTGTGTGTGAATGTGCCTGTTATCTGTGTGTGTGAATCTGTCTGTTATCGGTATGTGTGTGAATGTGTCTGTTGTCAGTGTGTATGTGAATGTGTGTGTGTGTGAATGTCCCTGTTATCTGTGTGTGTGTGAATGTCCATGTTATCTGTGTGTGTGTGTGAATGTGCCTGTACCTGTGTGTGTGTGAATGTGTCTGTTAGCTGTGTGTGTGTGTGCATGTGTCTGTTATATGTGTGTATCTGTTTGTGTGAATGCACCTGTGATGTGTGTGTGTGAATGTGTCTGTAATCGGTGTGTGTTTGTGTGTGTGTGTGTGTATGTGAGTGTGTCTGTAATTTGTGTGTGTGTGTGTGTGTGAATATGCCTATTATCTGTGTGTGTGTGAATGTGTGTGTGAATGTCTCTGTAATCTGTGTGTTTGTCTGTGTGTGACTGTGTCTTTTATCTATGTGTGTGTGTGTGTGTGTGAATGTGTCTGTAATCAGTGTATGTGTGTGTGTGTCTGTAGATGTGTGTAATCAGTGGGTGGGTGTGTGAGTGTGTATGTGAGTGTTTGTGTGTGTGTGTCAATGTGCTTTTTATCTGTGTGTGTGTCTGTAATCTGGGTGTGTCGACATGAATGTTACTGCTATGTGTGTGTGTGAATGTGTTCGTTATCGGTGTGTGTGCAAATGTGCTTGATATCGGTGTGTGTGTCAATGTGTCTGTTATCTGTGTGTGTGTGTGTGTGTGTTTGTCTGTGTGAATGTGCCTGTTATCTGTGTGTATGTGAATGTGACTGTGTGTGTGTGTGTTATCTGTGTGTGTGTGTGTGTATGTCTGTTGCCTGTGTGTGTATGTCTGTTATCTGTGTGTGAGTGTGTTTGTGAATGTGTCTGTTACCTGTGTGTGTTCGTATGTGCCTGTTATCTGTGTGTGTGTGTGAATGTGTCTGTAATCTGTGTGTGTGTGTGTCTGTTATCTGTGTGTTTGTGTGTGAATGTGTGTGTGAATGTGTCTGTAATCTGTGTGTGTGTGTGTGTGTGTGTCTGTTATCTGTGTGTGTGTGAATATGTCTGTTATTGGTGTGTTTGTGCATGTGCCTGTTATCTGTGTGTGTGTGTGAATGTGCCTGTTATCTGTGTGTGTGTGTGAATGTGTCTGTTATCTGTGTGTGTGGATGTGCCTTTTATCTGTATGTGTGTGAATGTGACTGTTATCTGTGTATGTTCGTATGTGCCTGGTATCTGTGTGGTTGTGTGAATGCGCCTGTTATCTGTGTGTGTGTGTGAATGTGTCTGTGAATGTGTCTGTAATAGTTGTGTTTGTGTGTGTGTGAATGTGTCTATTATCTGTGTGTGTGTGTGTATACAAAGAGCAATACAACACAGGACCAGTCTCTTCGGCCCTCCAAGCCTGCGCCGCTCATGTGCCCAACTAGACCATTCTTTTGTATCCCTCTATTCCCAGTCTGTTCATGTGGCTATCTAGATAAGTCTTAAACGATCCCAGCGTGTCCGCCTCAATCACCTTGCTTGGCAGTGCATTCCAGGCCCCCACCACCCTCTGTGTAAAATACGTCCCCCTGACATCTGTGTTGAACTTTACCCCCCTCACCTTGAACCCGCGACCCCTTGTGTTCGTCACCTCCGACCTGGGAAAAAGCTTCCCACTGTTCACCCTATCTATGCCCTTCATAATTTTATACACCTCTATTAGGTCGCCCCTCATCCTCCGTCTTTCCAGGGAGAACAACCCCAGTTTACCCAATCTCTCCTCATAGCTAAGACCCTCCATACCAGGCAACATTCTGGTAAACCTCCTCTGTACTCTCTCCAAAGCCTCCACGTCCTTCTGGTAGTGTGGTGACCAGAACTGGACGCAGTATTCCAAATGTGGCCTCACCAGCATTCTATACAGCTGCAACATCATATGCCAACTTTTATATTCTATGCCCCGTCCAATAAAGGCAAGCATGCCATATGCCTTCTTCACCACCCTCTCCACCTGTGCTGCCACCTTTAAGGATCTGTGGACTTGTACACCCAGGTCCCTCTGTGTGTCTATACTCCTGATGGTTCTGCCATTTATTGTATAGCTCCCCCTTACATTAGATCTACCGAAATGCATCACTTTGCATTTATCTGGATTAAATTCCATCTGCCATTTCTCCGCCCAATGTTCCAGCCTATCTATATCCTGCTGTATTCTCTGACAATGTTCATCATTATCCGCAACTCCAGCAATCTTCGTGTCGTCCGCAAACTCACTGATCACACCAGCTACATCTTCCTCCAAATCATTTATATATATCACAAACAGCAGAGGTCCCAGTACAGAGCCCTGCGGAACTCCACTAGTCACAGACCTCCAACCAGAAAATGACCCCTCCACTGCTACCCTCTGTCTTCTATGGCTAAGCCAGTTCTCCACCCATCTAGCTAGCACACCTTTTATTCCGTGAGATTTAACCTTTTGCACCAGCCTGTCATGAGGGACCTTGTCCAGAGGGGCAATGTTTTCACACAGAGGGTGGTGAGTGTCTGGAACAAGCTGCCAGAGGTAGTAGTAGAGGCATGGACAAGTTGGGCCGAAGGGCCTGTTTCCATGCAGGAAACCTCTATGACAAATACATGAATAGGATGGGAACAGAGGGATATGGTCCCCGGAAGGGTAGGGGGTTTTAGTTCAGTCGGGCAGCATGGTTGGTGCAGGCTTGGAGGGCCAAAGGGCCTGTTCCTGTGCTGTAATTTTCTTTGTTCTTTGTTCTTTGTATGTGTGTGTGAGTTTGTGTGTGTGTGTGCGTGTTAGTGTGTGTCTGTGTGTGTGAGTATCTGTGTGTGTGTGTGTGCGTGTTAGTGTGTGTCTGTGTGTGTGAGTATCTGTGTGTGTGTGTGTGCGTGTTAGTGTGTGTGAGGATCTGTGTGTGTGTGTGTATGTATGTGTGTGCATGTTGGTGTGTGTGTGCGTGTGCGTGTTAGTGTGTGAGTGTGTGTATCTGTGTGTGTGTGTGAGTGTTAGTGTGTGTGCGTGTTAGTGTGTGAGTGTGTGTGTGTATCTGTGTGTGTGTGTGAGTGTTAGTGTGTGTGCGTGTTAGTCTGTGCGTGTTAGTGTGTGAGTGTGTGTGTGTATCTGTGTGTGTGTGTGAGTGTTAGTGTGTGTGTGTGTTAGTGTGTGCGTGTTAGTGTGTGAGTGTGTGTGTGTATCTGTGTGTGTGTGTGAGTGTTAGTGTGTGTGCGTGTTAGTGTGTGCGTGTTAGTGTGTGAGTGTGTGTATCTGTGTGTGTGTGTGAGTGTTAGTGTGTGTGCGTGTTAGTGTGTGCGTGTTAGTGTGTGAGTGTGTGTGTGTATCTGTGTGTGTGTGTGTGAGTGTTAGTGTGTGTGCGTGTTAGTGTGTGCGTGTTAGTGTGTGAGTGTGTGTGTGTATCTGTGTGTGTGTGTGTGAGTGTTAGTGTGTGTGCGTGTTAGTGTGTGCGTGTTAGTGTGTGAGTGTGTGTGTGTATCTGTGTGTGTGTGTGTGAGTGTTAGTGTGTGTGCGTGTTAGTGTGTGCGTGTTAGTGTGTGAGTGTGTGTGTGTATCTGTGTGTGTGTGTGTGAGTGTTAGTGTGTGTGCGTGTTAGTGTGTGCGTGTTAGTGTGTGAGTGTGTGTGTGTATGTAAGTGTGAGAGCATGTCTTTGTGCCTGTCTGTGTCTGGGTGTCAGTGCAGGAAAATGCCTGCTGTCTCTTTTCTCAAACAGAGAATGATGACTGAACCCAGTGTGTTTATTCTGCTGCGGAGGGGGTGTTGAGTTCATCTCATTCTCTTGTTGCTGCAGGGATCGCACACAGACGGAAACCTCCTGTCTCGAGGAATTCGCAGAGCCAAAGCTGCTGGATGATTTTGAACATTGTTTCTGCAAACTGATTACTGGGGAATTCATTCAGAAATCTTTGGCCCATAGCACAGCCCTGGTGATAATGATTCTGTATCTCACAATCATCTTTCTCTCTGTACAACTGGTACAAGGTAAGTCAGAAAATGACAGTTCTTCAACAGTGGAGGTTTCAAGAACATATAGCCACATTCTTATTCAGCCAATCGGCATGGCTCTGTGTAATTAAATTAACCAGCATTCCCCAATTGCCAGAGACTCTGATTTTCCAAACGAAGTCTGAGTGCTGAACATCTAGAACATAGAACATTACAGCACAGGAACAGGCCCTTCGGCCCCTCCAAGCCTGCACTGACCATGATGCCCAACTTAACTAAAACCCCCTACCCTTCCGGGGACCATATCACTCCCATCCTATTCATGTACTTGTCAAGACGCCCCTTAAGAGTCACTACCATATCCGCTTCCACTACCACCCCCGGCAGCGGATTCCAGGTACCCACCACTCTCTGTATAAAAAATCTGCCTCGTACATCTCCTTTAAACCTTGCCCCTCGCACCTTAAACCTGTGCCCCCTAGTAATTGACTCTTCCACCTTAATGCGCACGAGGAATTTGGATGTGGTTGCGGTGACAGAGACTTGGTTGAAAGAGGGACAGGACTGGCAGCTGAATATTCCAGGGTACAAATGTTTTAGGCGAGACAGAGGAGGGGCCAAAAGAGGTGGGGGAGTAGCGATATTAGTTAGAGAGCATATTACAGCGGTGCAGAGGGAGGACAATTCAGAGGGGTCGTGTAACGAGTCACTCTGGGTGGAGCTTAGAAACAGGAAAGGCGCAGTCACTATGTTGGGGGTGTACTACAGGCCCCCCAACAGCCCAAGGGAAGTGGAAGAATGGATATGTCAGGAGATACTGGATAGGTGCAGGAAATATAGGGTTGTAGTGGGAGACTTCAATTTCCCTGGTATAGACTGGAAATCGCAGAGGGCAGGGACTCTGGATGGGGAGGAATTTGTAAAATGTGTACAGGAGGGTTCATTGGAACAATATGTAGATAGCCCGACTAGAGAGGGGGCTATACTGGACCTGGTACTTGGGAATGAGCCCGGTCAGGTCTTCAAAGTTTTGGTTGGGGAACATGTGGCAAATAGTGACCACAATTCTGTTAGCTTTAGGATAGTGATGGAAAAGGATGAGTGGTGTCCCAAGGGTAAGGTGTTGGATTGGGGGAAGGCTAACTTTATTGGGATCAGGCAGAAATTGGCAGCTCTTGATTGGGAGAGGCTGTTTGAGGGTAAATCCACATCTGGTATGTGGCAGTCTTTTAAGGAACGGTTGTTAGGGCTACAGGACAAGCATGTGCCTGTAAAAAAGGATAGGAAGGGAAGGATTAGAGAACCGTGGATAACCAGGGAAATTGAGGGACTGGTCAAAAAGAAAAGAGAGGCGTATGTGAGGTCCAAGCAGCTAAAAGCGGAGGGAGCTCTGGAGGAGTACAATGAAAGTAGGAAAGTACTCAAACGGGGAATTAGAAGAGCAAAAAGGGGTCACGAAATGTTCTTGGCAGACAGGATTAAGGAGAATCCCAAGGCATTTTTTTCATACGTTAGGAACAAAAGGGTTGTTAGGGAAAAAATCGGACCTCTCAGGGACAAAAGTGGGGACTTATGCTTGGAGCCCAAAGAAGTAGGGGAGATCCTAAATGAATACTTTGCGTCGGTATTCACAAAGGAGAGGGATGTGTTGACTGGGAGTGTCTCTGCGGGGAGTGTTGAACCGTTGGAGAAAATCTCCATTACAAAGGAGGAAGTGTTAGGTTTGTTAGAGAATATAAAGACTGACAAATCCCCAGGGCCTGATGGAATCTATCCAAGGCTGCTCAGGGAGACGAGAGGTGAAATCGTTGGGCCTCCGACGCAAATCTTTGTCTCGTCACTGGACACAGGTGAGGTCCCAGAGGATTGGAGGATAGCCAATGTGGTCCCGTTATTTAAGAAGGGTAGGAAGGATAACCCGGGTAATTATAGGCCGGTGAGCTTGACGTCCGTGGTGGGGAAGTTGTTGGAGAAGATTCTTAGAGATAGGATGGATGCGCATTTAGAAAGGAATAAACCCATTAACGATAGTCAGCATGGTTTTGTGAGAGGGAGGTCATGCCTCACTAACCTGGTGGTGTTTTTTGAAGAAGTGACCAAAATGGTTGACGAAGGAAGGGCCGTGGATGTTGTCTATATGGACTTTAGTAAAGCGTTTGACAAAGTCCCTCATGGTAGGCTAGTGAAAAAGGTTGGATCTCATGGGATAAAGGGGGAGGTGGCTAGATGGGTGGAGAACTGGCTTGGTCACAGAAGACAGAGGGTGGTAGTGGAAGGGTCTTTTTCCGGCTGGAGGCCTGTGACTAGTGGTGTACCGCAGGGCTCTGTATTGGGACCTCTGCTGTTTGTGATTTATATAAATGATCTGGAAGAAGGAGTAACTGGGGTGATCAGTAAGTTTGCGGACGACACAAAACTGGCAGGACTTGCAGATAGTGAGGAACATTGTCAGAGGCTACAGAAGGATATAGATAGGCTGGAAATTTGGGCAAGGAAATGGCAGATGGAGTTCAATCCTGATAAATGCGAAGTGATGCATTTTGGTGGGAATAATGTAGGGAGGAGCTACACGATAAATGGAAGAACCATAAAGGGTGTAGAGACGCAGAGGGACCTGGGTGTGCAAGTCCACAGATCTTTGAAGGTGACGTCACAGGTGGAGAAGGTGGTGAAGAAGGCATATGGCATGCTTGCCTTTATAGGACGGGGCATAGAGTATAAGAGTTGGGGTCTGATGTTGCAGATGTATAGAACGTTGGTTCGGCCGCATTTGGAATACTGCGTCCAGTTCTGGTCGCCACACTACCAGAAGGACGTGGAGGCTTTGGAGAGAGTACAGAGGAGGTTTACCAGGATGTTGCCTGGTATGGAGGGGCTTGGTTATGAGAAGAGATTGGGGAAACTGGGGTTGTTCTCCTTGGAAAGACGGAGGATGAGGGGAGACTTAATAGAGGTGTATAAAATTATGAGAGGCATAGATAGGGTGAACGGTAGGAAGCTTTTCCCCGGGTCGGTGGTGACGTTCACGAGGGGTCATAGGTTCAAGGTGAAGGGGGGGAGGTTTAACACAGATATCAGAAGGACATTTTTTACAGAGGGTCGTGGGGGCCTGGAATGTGTTGCCGGGCAAGGTGGTGGAGGCGGACACACTGGGAACGTTTAAGACTTATCTAGACAGCTATATGAACGGAGTGGGAATGGAGGGATACAAAAGAGTGGTCTAGTTTGGACCAGGGAGCGGCGCGGGCTAATTGTTCTTTGTTTCTCGTTTCAAGGCTTCATTCTATGATCATCTTGCTGGTGCCAGACTGCGGATAGTTGGGAACCTGTCTCGGGGGCAGGGAATTCATATGGTGTTCATGGAAGTGGAAATGACTAGGGTTGGGAAGCATTTTCCGATCAGGGCCAGTGTGATCTCCTGGACTCGTTTCGATCGGCTCAGGGGGTCGGAGAGGAATTTCCCAGATTTTTTTTCCCCATATTGGCCCTGGGGTTTTCACTCTGGGTTTTCGCCTCTCCCTGGAGATCACATGGTCTGGAATGGGGGGGTGGGGGTGAGTTAATAGGTTGTGATGAACAAAGCATCGTAGCTGTGAGGGACAGCTCGGTGGATAGGATATTATTATGTAGATAGGCTGGAAAATTGGGCGGGGATCCTGGATTCAGGATTCAATCCTGGACCGGGGAGCGGCGCGGTCTTGGAGGGCCGAAGGGCCTGTTCCTGTGCTGTATTGTTCTTTGTTCTTTGTTCTTTGTCCACCCTGAGAAAAAACTTCTGACTATCCACTCTGTTCATGCCTCTCATAATCTTGTAGACTTCTATCAGGTCTCCCCTCAACCTCATAGAACATAGAACATTACAGCGCAGTACAGGCCCTTCGGCCCTCGATGTTGCGCCGACCAGTGGAACCAATCTAAAGCCCCTCTAATCTACACTATTCCAATATCATCCATATGTTTATCCAATAACCACTTGAACGCTCTCAACGTTGAAGCGTCCACCACTGCTGCAGGCAGGGCATTCCACGCCCTTACTACTCTCTGAGTAAAGAACCTACCTCTAACATCTGTCCTATATCTCTCACCCCTCAATTTAAAGCTATGTCCCCTCGTGCGAGCCAACACCATCCGAGGAAAAAGGCTCTCACTATCCACCCTATCTAATCCTCTGATCATCTTGTATGCCTCTATTAAGTCAACTCTTAACCTTCTTTTCTCTAACGAAAACAACCTCAAGCCCTTCAGCCTTTCCTCATACGATTTTCCCACCATACCAGGCAACATCCTGGTAAATCTCCTCTGCACCCTTTCCAACACTTCCACATCTTTCCAATAATGCGGCGACCAGAACTGTACACAATACTCCAAATGCGGCCGCACCAGAGTTTTGTACAGTTGCAGCATGACCTCCTGGCTCCGAAACTCAATCCCTCTACCAATAAAAGCTAACACACTGTACACCTTCTTAACAACCCTATCAACCTGGGTGCCAACTTTCAGGAATCTATGCACATGGACTTCAACCCGGATAAGTGTGTAGTGATCCATTTTGGCAGATCCAATGGGATGAAGCAGCAGTATAATATGAAGGGTACCATTCTTAGCAGTGTAGAGGATCAGAAGGACCTTGGGGTCCGGGTCCATAGGACTCTTAAAGCGGCCTCGCAGGTGGAGGATGCGGTCAAGAAGGCGTACGGCGTACTAGCCTTCATTAATCGAGGGATTGAGTTTAGGAGTCGGGAGATAATGCTGCAGCTTTATAGGACCCTGGTTAGACCCCACTTGGAGTACTGCGTGCAGTTCTGGTCACCTCATTACAGGAAAGATGTTGAAGCCATTGAAAGGGTGCAGAGGAGATTTACAAGGATGTTGCCTGGATTGGGGGGCATGCCTTATGAGGATAGGTTGAGGGAGCTTGGTCTCTTCTCCCTGGAGAGACGAAGGATGAGAGGTGACCTGATAGAGGTTTACAAGATGTTGAGAGGTCTGGATAGGGTAGACTCTCAGAGGCTATTTCCAAGGGCTGAAATGGTTGCTACGAGAGGACACAGGTTTAAGGTGCTGGGGGGTAGGTACAGAGGAGATGTCAGGGGTAAGTTTTTCACTCAGAGGGTGGTGGGTGAGTGGAATCGGCTGACGTCGGTGGTGGTGGAGGCAAACTCGTTGGGGTCTTTTAAGAGACTTCTGGATGAGTACATGGGATTTAATGGGATTGAGGGCTATAGATAGGCCTAGAGATAGGGATATGATCAGCGCAACTTGTGGGCCGAAGGGCCTGTTTGTGCTGTGGCTTTCTATGTTCTATGTTCTATGACACCCAGATCCCTCTGTTCATCCACACTACCAAGTATCTTACCATTAGCCCAGTACTCTGTATTCCTGTTACTCCTTCCAAAGTGAATCACCTCACACTTTTCCGCATTAAACTCCATTTGCCACCTCTCAGCCCAGCTCTGCAGCTTATCTATGTCCCTCTGTAACCTGCCACTTCCCTCCGCACTGTCTACAACTCCATCGACTTTAGTGTCATCCACAAATTTACTAATCCATTCTTCCACGCCCTCATCCAAGTTATTAATAAAAATGACAAACAGCAGTGGCCCCAAAACAGATCCTTGCGGTACACCAGTAGTAACTGAAGTCCAGGATGAATATTTCCCATCAACCACCACCCTTTGTTTTCTTACAGCTAGCCAATTCCTGATCCAAACCACTAAATCACCCTCAATCCCATGTGTCCGTATTTTCTGCAAAAGCTTACCATGGGGAACCTTATCAAACGCTTTGCTGAAATCCATATACACCACATCAACCGCTTTACCCTCATCCACCTCTTTGGTCACCTTCTCAAAGAACTCAATAAGGTTTGTGAGGCATGACCTACCCTTCACAAAACCGTGCTGACTATCCCTAATCAAATTATTCCTTTCTAGATGATTATAAATCCTATCTCTTATAATCCTTTCCAATACTTTGCCCACAACAGAAGTAAGGCTCACCGGTCTATAATTACCAGGGTTGTCCCTACTCCCCTTCTTGAACAAGGGGACAACATTTGCTGTCCTCCAGTCTTCTGGCACTATTCCTGTAGACAATGACGACGCAAAGATCAAAGCCAAAGGCTCTGTAATCTCCTCTCTAGCCTCCCAGAGAATCCTAGGATAAATCCCATCCGGCCCTGGGGACTTATCTATTTTTACCCTTTCCAGAATTGCTAACACCTCCTCCTTATGAACATCAATACCATCCAGTCCAACAGCCTGCATCTCAGTACTCCCCTCAACAACACTGTCCCTCTCCAGTGTCAATACCGACGAAAAATATTCATTTAGTGCCTCTCCTATCTCTTCAGACTCCACGCACAACTTCCCACTACTGTCCTTGACTGGCCCTAATCTTACCCTAGTCATTCTTTTACTCCTGACATACCTATAGAAAGCTTTAGGGTTTTCCTTGATCCTACCTCCCAAAGACTTCTCATGTCCCCTCCTGGCTCTTCTTAACCCTTTCTTTAGGTCCTTCCTGGCTAACTTGTAACTCTCAAGCGCCCTAACTGAGCCTTCACGTCTCATCTTAACATAAGTCTCCTTCTTCCTCTTCACAAGAGATTCAACCTCCTTAGTAAACCACGGTTCCCTCGCACGTCTGCTTCCTCCCTGCCTGACAGGTACATATTTATCAAGGACGCGTAGTACCTGTTCCTTGAACAAGTTCCACATTGCAATTGTGCCCATCCCCTGCAGTTTCCTTCCCCAACCTATGCCAGCTAAATCTCGCCTAATCGCATCATAATTTCCTTTTCCCCAGCTATAACTCTTGCCCTTTGGTATATACCTATCCTTTTCCATTGCTCAGGTAAACGTAATCGAATTGTGGTCACTGTCACCAAAGTGTTCACCTACCTCCAAATCTAACACCTGGCCTGGTTCGTTACCCAGTACCAAATCCAATGTGGCCTCGCCTCTTGTTGGTCTTGTTGGTCTATCTCCATCGTTCCAGTGAGAACAAACCACGTTTCTCCAACCTCTCCTCATAGCTAATGCCCTCCATACCAGGCAGCATCCTGGTAAATCTTTTCTGAACCCTCTCCAAAGCCTACACATCCTTCTGGTAGTGTGGCGACCAGAGTTGAACACTATATTCTAAGTGCGGCCTAACTAAGGTTCTATAAAGCTGCCAAATGACCTGCCAATGTTTAAACTCAATACCCCGGCCAATGAAGGCAAGCATGCCGTATGCCTTCTTGACTACCTTCTCCACCTCCGTCGCCACTTTCAGTGACCTGTGCATCTGTACATCCAGATCCCTCTGCCTATCAATACTCTTAAGGGTTCTGCCATTGACTGTATATACTCAAGAAGGAAATTAGAAGGGCAAAAAGAGGGCATGAGGTGGTTTTGGCTGAGAGGATTAAGGTGAATCCAAAGTGATTCTTTAAGTATATTAAAAATAAAAGAATAACTTGAGAGAGAGTAGGACCCCTCAAGGACCAAAGCGGACACCTGTTGAACCACAGGAGATGGTCGAGGTCTCAATCAATATTTCTCCTCTGTGTTTACCATGGAGAAAGACATGAAGACTTGGGAACCTGGGAAAGTTAGTGGTGATCTTTTGTGGACAGTTCGCATTACAGTAGAACAGGTGATGGACGTATTAAAATGTATGAAGGTGGATAAACCTCCTGGCCCTGACCAGGTATATCCAAGAACACTGCGTGAGTTTAGAGTAGAAATTGTGGGAGCCATGGCTGAGATATTTGCATCATCGTTGGCCACGGGTGAGGTACCAGATTAGGGACAGTCAGCATGGCTTTGTGAGTGGAAAATCATGTCTCACAAATTTGATTGAGTTTTTTCAACGGGTAACCAAGAAGATAGATGAGGGCAGTGCAGTTGATGTTGTCTACATGGACTTTAGCAAGGCCTTTGACAAGGTACCACATGGCAGATTGTTGCATAAGGTTAAATCTCACGGGATCCAGGGTGAGGTAGCTAAGTGGATTCAAAATTGGCTTCTTGACAGAAGCCAGAGGATAGTTGGAGATGGTTGTTTTTCAAACTGGAGGCCTGTGACCAGCGGTGTGCCTCAGGGATCAGTGCAGGGTCCATGTTATTTCCTATTAATGATTTGGATGAGAATATAGGAGGCATGGCTCGTAGGTTTGCAGATGACACCAAGATTGGTGGCATAGTGGATTGTGAAGAAAGTTATCTCCAATTGCAACGGGATCTTGATCAATTGGGCCAGTGGGCTGACGAATGGCAGATGGAGTTTAATTTAGACAAATGTGAGGTGATGCATTTTGGTAGATTGAACCAGGGCAGGACTTACTCAGTTAATGGTAGGGCGTTGGGGAGAGTTACAGAACAAAGAGATCTCGGGGTACATGTTCATAGCTCCTTGAAAGTGGAGTCACAGGTGGACAGAGTGATGAAGAAGGCATTCGGCATGCTTGGTTTCATCAGTCAGAACATTGAATACAGGAGTTGAGACGTCTTATTGAAGTTGGGGCGGCACGGTGGCACAGTGGTTAGCACTGCTGCTTCACAGCTCCAGGGACCTGGGTTCGATTCCCGGCTTGGGTCACTGTCTGTGTGGAGTTTGCACATTCTCCTCGTGTCTGCGTGGGTTTCCTCCGGGTGCTCCGGTTTCCTCCCACAGTCCAAAGATGTGCGGGTTAGGTTGATTGGCCAGGTTAAAAATTGCCCCTTAGAGTCCTGAGATGCATAGGTTAGAGGGATTAGTGGGTAAATATGTGGGGGTAGGGCCTGGGTGGGATTGTGGTCGGTGCAGACTCGATGGGCTTAATGGCCTCCTTCTGCACTGTAGGGTTTCTATGATTTCTATGATTTGTACACGACATTGGTAAGGCCACACTTGGAATACTGTGTGCAATTCTTGTCTCACCATTATAGAAAGGATATTATTAAACTAGAAAGAGTACAGAAAAGATTTACGAGGATGCTATCGGGACTTGATGGATTGAGTTATAAGGAGAGACTGGATAGACCGGGACTTTTTTCTCGTGAGTGCAGAAGGATGAGGGGTGATGTTATAGAGGTCTATAAAATAATGAATGGCATAGATCAGCTAGATAGTCAATATCCTTTCCCAAAGCATAGATTTAAGGTGAGAGGGGAAAGAAACAAAAGTGTCCAGAGGGGAAATTCTTTCACACAGAGGGTGTTGAGTGTCTGGAACCAGAGGTATTAGTAGAGGCGGGTACAATTTTGTCTTTTAAAAAGCATTCAGATAGTTACATGGGTACGATGGGTATAGAGGGATATGGGCCAAATGCGGGCAATTGGGATTAGCTTTGTGGTTTTAAAAAAAAAGGGCGGCATGGACAAGTTTGGCAGAAGGACCTGTTTCCATGCTGTAAACCTCTATGACTCTATGACCAGAAGACTGGAGGGTAGCAAATGTTGTGCCCTTATTTAAGAAGGGCTGGAATGAAAAGCCTGGGAATTAAGACCGGTAAGCCGACCATAGAACATAGAAAAAATACAGCACAAACAGGCCCTTCGGCCCACAAGTTGCGCCGGTCATGTCCCGACCTATCCAGGCTTATATATAGGCTTACCTATAACCCCCAATCCTTTTAAGTCCCAAGTACTCATCCAGAAGTCTCTTAAAAGACCCTATCGAGTTTGCCTCCACCACCACTGACGGCAGCCGATTCCACTCAACCACCACCCTCTGAGTGAAAAACATACCCCTGACATCACATCTGTACCTACTCCCCAGCACCTTAAACCTGTGTCCTCTCGTAGCAGCCATTTCAGCCCTGGGAAAAAGCCTCTGAGAATCTTTGAAACTCTGGTGCGGCCGCATTTGGAGTATTGCGTACAGTTCTGTTCGCCGTATTATAGGAAAGATATGGAAGTGTTGGAAAGGGTGCAGAGGAGATTTACCAGGATGTTGCCTGGTATGGTGGGAAAATCATATGAGGAAAGGCTGAGGGGCTTGAGGTTGTTTTCGTCAGAGAGAAGAAGGTTAAGAGGTGACTCAATAGAGGCATACAAGATGATCAGAGGATTAGATAGGGTGGATAGTGAGAGCCTTTTTCCTCGGATGGTGTTGGCTCGCACGAGGGGACATAGCTTTAAATTGAGGGGTGAGAGATATAGGACAGATGTTAGAGGTAGGTTCTTTACTCAGAGAGTAGTAAGGGCGTGGAATGCCCTGCCTGCAGCAGTAGTGGACTCGTCAACATTAAGAGCATTCAAGTGGTTATTGGATAAACATATGGATGATATTGGAATAGTGTAGATTAGAGGGGCTTTAGATTGGTTCCACTGGTCGGCGCAACATCGAGGGCCGAAGGGCCTGTACTGCGCAGTAATGTTCTATGTTCTATGTTCTAATCCGCCCGATCTATACCTCTCAGCATCTTGTACACCTCTATCAGGTCACCTCTCATCCTACGTCTCTCCAAGGAGAAAACACCGAGCTCCCTCAACCTATCCTCATAAGGCATGCCAACCAATCCAGGCAACATCCTTGAAAATCTTCTCTGCACCCTTTCAATCATTTCCACATCCCTCCTGCAATGAGGCGACCAGAACTGAGCACAGTACTCCAAGTGGGGTCTGACGAGGGTGTTATATAGCTGCATCATTATCTCCCGACTCCGAAACTTAATCCCTCGATTGATGAAGGCCAGCACACCATACACCTTCTTAACCACCCCCTCACCTGCGAGGCCGATTTAAAAGTCCTATGTGACAAGAATAAATCAAATCAAATCACATGGAATCCAGGGAGAGCTGGCAAATCAGATATACAATTGGCTTGATGGTAGGAAGCAGAGAACAAGAACAAAGAACAGTACAGCACAGGAAACAGGCCCTTCGGCCCTCCAAGCCTGTGCCGCTCATTGGTCCAACTAGACCATTCGTTTGTATCCCTCCATTCCCAGACTGCTCATGTGACGATCCAGGTAAGTCTTAAACGATGTCAGCGTGCCTGCCTCCACCACCCTACTTGGCAGCGCATTCCAGGCCCCCACCACTCTCTGTGTAAAAAAACGTCCCTCTGATATCTGAGTTATACCTCGCCCCTCTCACCTTGAGCCCGTGACCCCTCGTGATCGTCACCTCCGACCTGGGAAAAAGCTTCCCATTGTTCACCCTATCTATACCCTTCATAATTTTGTACACCTCCATTAGGTCTCCCCTCATTCTCCATCTTTCCAGGGAGAACAAGCCCAGTTTACCCAATCTCTCCTCATAAGACCCTCCATTACCAGGCAACATCCTGGTAAACCTTCTCTACACTCTCTCTAAAGTCTCCACGTCCTTCTGGTAGTGCGGCGACCAGAACTGGATGCAGTACTCCAAATGTGGCCTCACCAATGTTCTATACAGCTGCATCATCAGACTCCAGCTTTTATACTCTATACCCCGTCCTATAAAGGCAAGCATACCATATGCCTTCTTCACTACCTTCTCCACCTGTGCTGCCACCTTCAAGGATTTGTGGACTTGCACACCTAGGTCCCTCTGTGTTTCTATACTCCTGATGACTCTGCCATTTATTGTATAACTTCCCCCTACATTAGTTCTTCCAAAATGCATCACTTCGCATTTATCTGGATTATCCATCTGCCATTTCTCCGCCCAATTTTCCAGCCTATCTATATCCTGCTGTATTGTCCGACAATGTGTATCGCTATCCGCAAGTCCAGCCATCTTCGTGTCATCCGCAAACTTGCTGATAACACCAGTTACACCTTCTTACAAATCATTTATCTATCTATCACAAATAGCAGAGGTCCCAGTACAGAGCCCTGCGGAACACCACTGGTAAGAAGTCTCATAACACCAGGTTAAAGTCCAACAGGTTTATTTGGTAGCAAATACCATAAGCTTTCGGAGCACTGCTCCTTCGTCAGATGGAGTGGATATCTGCTCTCAAACAGTGCACAGACACAGAAATCAAGTTACAGAATACTAATTAGAATGCGAATCTCTGCAGCCAACCAGGTCTTAAAGGTACAGACAATGTGGGTGGAGGGAGCATTCAACACAGGTTAAAGAGATGTGTATTGTCTCCAGACAGAACAGCTAGTGAGATTCTACAAGCCCAGGAGGCAAGCTGTGGGGGTTACTGATAATGTGACATAAATCCAACATCCCGGTTTAGGCCGTCCTCATGTGTGCGGAACTTGGCTATCAGTTTCTGCTCAGCGACTCTGCGCTGTCGTGTGTCGTGAAGGCCGCCTTGGAGAACGCTTACCTGAAGATCAGCCATAGAACCATAGAAAATTACAGCTCAGAAACAGGCCTTTTGGCCCTTCTTGTCTGTGCCGAACCATTTTTTGCCTAGTCCCACTGACCTGCACTTGGACCATATCCCTCCACACCCCTCTCATCCATGAACCCGTCCAAGTTTTTCTTAAATGTTAAAAGTGACCTCGCATTTACCACTTTATCTGGCAGCTCATTCCACACTCCCACCACTCTCTGCGTGAAGAAGCCCCCCCTAATATTCCCTTTAAACTTTTCTCCTTTCACCCTTAATCCATGCCCTCTGGTTTTTTTCTCTCCTAGCCTCAGCGGAAAAAGCCTGCTTGCATTCACTCTATCTATACCCATCAAAATCTTATACACCTCTATCAAATCTCCCCTCAATCTTCTACGCTCCAGGGAATAAAGTCCCAACCTATTCAATCTCTCTCTGTAACTCAGCTTCTCAAGTCCCGGCAACATCCTTGTGAACCTTCTCTGCACTCTTTCAACCTTATTTACATCCTTCCTGTAACTAGGTGACCAAAACTGTACACAATACTCCAAATTCGGCCTCACCAATGCCTTATATATACCATAACACACCAACTTTTATACTCGATACTCCGATTTATAAAGGCCAATGTACCAAAGGCACTCTTTACGACCCTATCCACCTGTGATGTCAATTTTAGGGAATTCTGTACCTGTATTCCCAGATCCCTCTGTTCAACTGCACTCTTCAGAGTCCTACCATTTACCCTGTACGTTCTACTTTGGTTTGTCTTGGATCTTCAGGTAAGCGTTCTCCAAGGCGGCCTTCACGACACACGACAGCGCAGAGTCGCTGAGCAGAAACTGATAGCCAAGTTCCGCACACATGAGGACGCCCTAAACCGGGATGTTGGATTTATGTCACATTATCAGTAACCCCCACAGCTTGCCTCCTGGGCTTGTAGAATCTCACTAGCTGTTCTGTCTGGAGACAATACACATCTCTTTAACCTGTGTTGAATGCTCCCTCCACCCACATTGTCTGTACCTTTAAGGCCTGGCTGGTTGTAGAGATTCGCATTCTAATTAGTATTCTGTAACTTGATTTCTGTGTCTGTGCACTGTTTGAGAGCAGATATCCACTCCATCTGACGAAGGAGCAGTGCTCCGAAAGCTTATGGTATTTGCTACCTGACCGGGCTCATTCCCCAGAACTAGATCCAGTATAGCCCCCCCGGTAATGGTGGAAGGATGCTTGTCGGACTGGAGGCCTGTGACTCGTGGTCAGGGGTCAGAGCTGACCCCATTGCTGTTTGTTATTTATATCAACGATTTTGATGAGAATGTACAAGGCATGATCAGTAAGTTTGGGTCGGCATGGTAGCACAGTGGTTAGCACTGCTGCTTCACAGCTCCAGGGACCTGGGTTCAATTCTCGGCTCGGGTCACTGTCTGTGTGGAGTTTGCACATTATCCTCGTGTCTGCGTGCGTTTCCTCCGGGTGCTCCGGTTTCCTCCCACAGTCCAAAGATGTGCGGGTTAGGTTGATTGGCCATGCAAAAAAAGTTGCCCCTTAGTATCCTGAGATGCGTAGGTTAGAGGGATTAGTGGGTAAAATATGTCGGGATATGGGGGTAGGGCCTGGGTGGGATTGTGGTCGGTGCAGACTCGATGGGCCAAATGGCCTCTTTCTGTACTATAGGGTTTCTATGATCTATGGATGACACTAAAATAGGTGGTATTGTTGACAGTGAGGAAGGTTATCAAAAATTGCAGCAGGATCTTGATCAGCTGGGGAACTGGGCCGAGAAATGGCAAATGGAGTTCAATACAGATAAGTGTGATGTGTTGCATTTTGGAAAGTCAAATCAAGGTAGGACTTTCATGGTGAATGGTAGGAACTTAGGGAGTATCGTGGAACAGAGGGACCTTGGAGTTCAGGTGCACGGTTCTCTAAAGGTGGAGTCACAGGTAGATAGGGCAGTGAAGAAGGTTTTTGGCATGCTGGCCTTCACCAGTCAGGACATTGAGTATAGAAGTTGGAAAGTTATGTTGCAGTTGTACAGGACGTTGGTGAGGCCACACATGGAGTATTGTTTTCAGTTTTGGTCGCCTTCCTGTAGGAAAGACGTTATTAAACTGGAAAGAGTGCAGAAGAGATTTACAAGGATGTTGCCAGGATTCAAGGGATTGAGTTATAGGGGGCATATTGTCCTCTACGCTTCCTGAAGTCGATGACAATCTCCTTTGTTTTGTTGACATTGAGGGAGAGATTATTGTCACTGCACCAGTTCACCAGATTCTCGATCTCATTCCTGTTCTCTGTCTTGTCATTGTTTGAGATCCGACCCACTACGGTGGTGTCGTCAGCAAACTTAACAATCGAATTGGAGGGGAATGTGGCCACACGGTTATCGGTGTATAAGGAGTATAGTAGGGGGCTGAGAACACAGCCTTGTGGGGCACCGGTGTTGAGGATGATCGTGGAGGAGGTGTTGTTGCCTATCCTTACTGATTGTGGTCTGCGAGTTACGAAGTTAAGGATCCAGTCACAGTGGGAGGAGCCGAGGCCCAGGCCACGGAGTTTGGAGATGAGTTTCGTGGGAATAATGGTGTTGAAGGCTGAGCTGCAGTGAATAAATCGGAGTCTGGCATGGGAGTCCTTGTTATCTAGGTGTTCCAGGGTTGAGTGCAGGGCCAAGGAGATGGCGTCTGCTGTGGATCTGTTGTGGCGGGAGGCAAACTGTCGTGGATCCAGGTAGTACAGGAGGCTGGAATTTATTCGTGCCATGACTAACCCTTCGAAGCACTTGATAATGATGGATGTCAGAGCCACCGGCCGATAGTCATTAATGCACGCTGCTTGGTTTTTCTTAGGTACCGGGATGATGGTCATCTTCTTGAAGCAGATAGGGACCTTAGATTGTTGTAAAGAGAGTAGAACAGTAGAACAGTACAGCACAGAACAGGCCCTTCGGCCCACGATGTTGTGCCGAGCTTTATCTGAAACCAAGATCAAGCTATCCCACTCCCTATCATCCTGGTGTGCTCCATGTGCCTATCCAATAACCGCTTAAATGTTCCTAAAGTGTCTGACTCCACTATCACTGCAGGCAGTCCATTCCACACCCCAACCACTCTCTGCGTAAAGAACCTACCTCTGATATCCTTCCTATCTCCCACCATGAACCCTATAGTTATGCCCCCCTGTAATAGCTCCATCCACCAAAGGAAATAGTCTTTGAACGTTCACTCTATCTATCCCCTTCATCATTTTATAAACCTCTATTAAGTCTCCCCTCAGCCTCCTCCGCTCCAGAGAGAACAGCCCGAGCTCCCTCAACCTTTCCTCATAAGACCTACCCTCCAAACCAGGCAGCATCCTGGTAACTCTCCTCTGCACTCTTTCCAGTGCTTCCACATCCTTCATATAGTGAGGTGACCAGAACTGCACACAATACTCCAAATGTGGTCTCACCAACGTCCTGTACAGTTGCAGCATAACCACACGGCTCTTAAACTCCAACCCCCTGTTAATAAAAGCTAACACACTATAGGCCTTCTTCACAGCTCTATCCACTTGAGTGGCAACCTTTAGAGATCTGTGGATATGGACCCCAAGATCTCTCTGTTCCTCCACAGTCTTCAGAACCCTACCTTTGACCCTGTAATCCACATTTAAATTAGTCCTACCAAAATGAATCACCTCACATTTATCAGGGTTAAACTCCATTTGCCATTTTTCAGCCCAGCTTTGCATCCTATCTATGTCTCTTTGCAGCCTACAACAGCCCTCCACCTCATCCACTACTCCACCAATCGTGGTGTCATCGGCAAATTTACTGATCCACTCTTCAGCCCCCTCCTCTAAGTCATTAATAAAAATCACAAAGAGCAGAGGACCAAGCACTGATCCCTGCGGCACTCCGCTAGCAACCTGCCTCCAATCCGAAAAATTTCCATCTACCACCACCCTCTGTCTTCGATCAGACAGCCAGTTACCTATCCAATCGGCCAACTTTCCCTCTATCCCACACCTCCTTACTTTCATCATAAGCCGACCATGGGGGACCTTATCAAACGCCTAACTAACATCCATGTATATGACATCAACTGCCCTACCTTCATCAACACACTTAGTTACCTCCTCAAAAAATTCTATCAAATTTGTGAGGCACGACTTGCCCTTCACGAATCCGTGCTGACTATCCCGGATTAATCCGCATCTTTCTAAATGGTCGTAAATCCCATCCCTAAGGACCTTTTCCATCAATTTACCAACCACCGGAGTAAGACTAACCGGTCTATAATTACCAGGGTCATTTCTATTCCCTTTCTTAAACAGAGGAACCACATTCGCCATTCTCCAGTCCTCCGGCACCATCCCCATGGACAGTGAGGACTCAAAGATCAAAGCCAAAGGCTCTGCAATCTCATCCCTTGCCTCCCAAAGAATCCTAGGATACATTTCATCAGGCCCAGGGGACTTATCGACCTTCAGTTTATTCAAAACTGCCAATACATCCTCCCTCCGAACATCTATTTCCTCCAGCCTATCAGCCTGTAACACCTTCTCTTCAGAAGTTCTCTGCAGAGGTTGAAGATGTCTGTGAATACCTCCGCCAGCTGATCCGCGCAGGATCTGAGTGCTCGTCCGGGTACCCCATCCGGGCCAGTTGCTTTCCATGGGTTGACCTTTGAGAAAGCTGCTCTGACATCTACAATGATGACCCCAGATACAGGTTCATCCAGGCCTTCCAGGATGGAGGGCGTACCCTCACTGACCTCTTGCTCAAAACGGGCGGACAATGCATTGAGCTCATCAGGGAGGGGTGCGCTGGAGCCGGTGATTTTATATGACTTCATCTTGTAGCCTGTTATGTCTTGCAGACCTTGCCATAGTCAGCGGGGGTCAGTGTGGCGAGCCTGGGACTCCAGCTTGGTCCGGTACCGTCTTTTTGGATCTTTGATGGATCTCCTTAGATTGTACCTGGCTTTCTTGTATAGATCAGGGTCACCTGACTTGAACGCCTCAGACCTGGACTTCAGCAAGCAGTGGATATCCCTGTTCATCCATGGTTTCCGGTTGGGAAACACACGGATTTGCTTCTTTGGCACACAGTCTTCAACACACTTACTAATGAAGTCAGTTACTGTAGTGGTGTACTCGTTCAGGCTGGTCACAGAGTTTTTAAATACTGACCAGTCCACTGACTCCAAGCAGCCCCGTAGGAGATCATCCCATTCCTCAGACCAACATTGCACAACTTTCTTTGATGGATTCGCCCGCTTCAGTTTTTGCTTGTAAGCCGGGAACAGGAGCACAACCTTAGTCATAGAGGTTTACAGCATGGAAACAGGGCCTTCGGCCCAACTTGTCCACGCCACCCTGTTTTTTTGAACTCCAAAGCAAACCCCAATTGCCCACATTTGGACCGTATCCCTCTATACCCATCCTCCCCATGTAACTGTCTAAATGCTTTTTAAAAGATAAAATTGTACCCACCTCTACTACAACCTCTGGCAGCTTGTTCCAGACAATCACCACCCTCTGTGTGAAAAAAATGCCCCTCTGGACACTTTTGTATCTCTCCCCTCTCACCTTAAACCTATGCCCTCTAGTTTTAGACTCTCTACCTTTGGGAAAAGATATTGACTATCTTGCTGATCTATGCCCCTCATTATTTTATAGAGCTCTATAACATCACCCCTCAGCCTTCTACGCTCCAGAGAAAAAAGTCCCAGTCTATGTAGCCTCTCCTTATAACTCAAACCATCAAGTCCCGGTAGCATCCCAGTAAATCTTTTCTGCACTCTTTCTAGTTTAATAATATCCTTTCTATAAAAGGGTGACCAGAACTGTACACAGTATTCCGAGTGTGGCCTTACCAATGTCTTGAACAACTTCAACAAGACGTCCCAACTCCTGTATTCAATGTTCTGACCAATGAAACCAAGCATGCCGAATGCCTTCTTCACCACTCTGTCCACCTGTGACTCCACTTTCAAGGAGCTCTGAACCTGTGCCCCTAGATCTCTTTATCCGTAACTCTCCCCAACATCCAACCATTAACTGAGTAAGTCCTGCCCTGGTTCAATCTACCAAATGCATTACTTCGCACTTATCAAAATTAAACTCCATCTGCCATTCGTCAGCCCACTGGCCCAATTGATCAAGATCCCGTTGCAATTGGAGATAACTTTCTTCATTGTCCACTATGCCACCAATCTTGGTGTCATCTGCAAATTTATTAACCATTCCCCCTATATTCCCATCCAAATCATTAATATAAATGACAAATAACAGTGGGCCCAGCACTGATCCCTGAGGCACACCGCTGGTCATAGGCCTCCAGTTTGAAAAACAACTCTCTACAACCATCTTTTGGCTTCTGTCAAGAAGCCAATTTTGTATCCATTTAGATACCTCACCCTGGATCCCATGAGATTTAACCTTGTGCAACAACCTACCATGCGGTACCTTGTCAACGGCCTTGCTAAAGTCCATGTAGACAACATCAACTTCACTGCCCTCATCTACCTTCTTGGTTACCCCTTCAAAAAACTCAGTCAAATTTGTGAGACATGATTTTCCACTCACAAAGCCATGTTGACTGTTCCTAATCAGTCCTTGTGTCTCTCAATGCCTGTAGATCCTGTCTCTCAAAATACCTTCCAACAATTTACCCACCACAAATGTGAGGCTCACTGGCCTGTAGTCCCCAGCCTTTTCCCTGCAGCCCTTTTTAAACAAAGGCACAACATTTGCCACTCTCCAATCTTCAGGCACCTCACCCGTGACTATCGATGATTCAAATATCTCAGCTCGGGGACCCGCAATTTCCTCCCTAGCCTCCCACAACTTCCTGGGTTGCTTCATCAGGTCCTGGGGAGTTATCTACCTTGATGCGCTTTAAGACTTCCAACACCTTCTTCTCTGTAATATGTACACTCCTCAAGACCATAGAAACCATAGAAACCATAGAAAATTACAGCTCAGAAATAGGCCTTTTGGCCCTTCTTGTCTGTGCCGAACCATTTTATGCCTAGTCCCACTGACCTGCACTTGGACCATATCCCTCCACACCCCTCTCATCCATGAACCCGTCCAAGTTTTTCTTAAATGTTAAAAGTGACCCCGCATTTACCACTTTATCCGGCAGCTCATTCCACACTCCCACCACTCTCTGCGTGAAGAAGCCCCCCCTAATATTCCCTTTAAACTTTTCTCCTTTCACCCTTAACCCATGCCCTCTGGTTTTTTTCTCCCCTAGCCTCAGCGGAAAAAGCCTGCTTGCATTCACTATTTACTTCCCCAAGTTCCCTAACATCCATGCCTTTCTCAATAGTAAATACTGATGAGAAATATTAATTTAGGATCTCACCCATCTCTTGTAGATTCGCACATAGATGACCTTGTTGATCCTTAAGAGGCACTAATCTCTCCCTTGTTCCCCTTTTACCCTTTATGTATTTGTAGAAGCTCTTTGGATTCATAGAACATTGAACAATTTCCTTACCTTCTAGGCTCATCGATAACCCTCTATCTTACTAACCTCCATGAACCTATCCAAAAGTCTGTTAAAAGACTCAATCGAATCCGCTTCCACCACCACTACCGGCAGCTTATTCCATCCACCCACCACCCTCTGAGTGAAAAACTTACCCCTAACATCTCCTCTATACCTACTCCCCAGCACCCTAAACCTGTGGCCTCTCGTGACAACCATTTCAGCCCTGGGTAAAAGCCTCTGAGAATCCACTCTATCAATACCTCTCAACATTCTCCTTTGCCTTATCTGCCAAAACAATTTTGTGTGCCCTTTTTGCCCTCCTGATTTCTCTCTTAACTCTACTCCTCCACCCCCTATACTCTTCAAGGGATTCACTTCATCCAGCTGCCTATGCTATGCATGACATGTGCCTCCTTCTTCTTCTTGACCAGGGCCTTGTGGTCTGATTTGCCGAAGTGTGGGCAGTTGATAGTGCGGTAGGCATGCTTGATATTTGTGTAGCAGTGGCCTAGGATGTTTGGGCCTCTGGTGGAACAAGAGACGTGTTGTCACTATCACTATCTAAGTCACTACTGTATCCGCTTCCACTACCTCCCCCGGCAGCGGGTTCCAGGCACCCACCACCCTCTGTGTAAAAATCTGCCTCGTACATCTCCTTTAAACCTTGCCCCTCGCACCTTAAACCTGAGCCCCCGAGTAATTTACTCTTCCACCCTGGGAAAAAGCTTCTGACTATTCACTCTGTCCATGCCTCTCATAATCTTGTAGACTTCTGTCAGGTCGCCCCTCAATCTCCGTCGTTCCAGTGAGAACAAACCAAGTTTCTCCAACCTCTCCTCATAGCTAATGCCCTCCATACCAGGCAATATCCTGGTAAATCTTTTCTGTACCCTCTCCAAAGCCTCCACATCCTTCTGGTAGTGTGGCGACCAGAATTGAACACTATATTCCAAGTGCGGTCTAACTAAGATTCTATGAAGCTGCAACATGTCTTGCCAATTTTTAAACTCAGTGTCCCGGCCGATGAAGGCAAGCATGCCATATGCCTTCTTGACTACCTTCTCCACCTGCTTTGCCACTTTCAGTGACCTGTGTACCTGTACACCCAGATCCCTCTGCCTATCAATACTCTTAAGGGTTCTGCCCTTTACTGTATTTACTCCTATCTGTTTTAGACCTTCCAAAATGCATTACCTCACATTTGTCCGGATTGAACTCCATCTGCCATCTCTCTGCCCAACTCTCCAACCGATCTATATCCTGCTGTATCCTCTGATGGTCCTCATCGCTATCCGCAAATCCACCAACCTTTTTGTCGTCCGCAAACTTACGAATCAATCCAGTTACATTTTCCTCTAAATCATTTATATATATATTACAAACAGCAAAGGTCCCAGCACTGATCCCTGAGGAACGCCACTTATGATGTGGAGATGCCGGCGTTGGACTGGGGTGAACACAGTAAGAATTTTAACACCAGGTTAAAGTCCAACAGGTTTATCTGGTAGCAAATGCCATTAGCTTTCAGAGCCCTGCTCCTTCTGAAGGCTCCCTCTCACTGAAGGAGCAGGGCTCCGAAAGCAAATGGCATTTGCTGCCAAATAAACCTGTTGGACTTTAACCTGGTGTTGTTAAAACTCATACTGTGTTTACACCACTTGTCACAGCTCTCCATTCAGAAATGCACCCTTCCACTACTGCCCTCTGTCTTCTTTGACCGAGCCAGCTCACCTCTGATCCCATGCAACTTCATCTTCTGCACCAGTCTGCCATGAGGGACCTTGTCAAAGGCCTTACTGAAGTCCATGTAGACAACATCCACTGCCCTACCCTCATCAATCATCTTCGTCACTTCCTCGAAAAACTCGATCAAGACAGTGAGACATGACCTCCCTTTCACAAAACCATGTTGCCTCTCGCTAATACGTCCACTTATTTCCAAGTGGGAATAAATCCTGTCTCGAAGAATCCTCTCCAATAATTTCCCTACCACTGATGTAAGGCTCACCGGCCTGTAATTACCTGGAATATTCTTGCTACCCTTCTTAAACAAAGAGTTCCCTTCTTAAACAAATGAGTTTTAAAGAGAGGCTGAATAGACTGGGACTTTTTTCTCTGGAGCGTAGGAGACTTAGGAATTATCTTATAGAGGTCTATAAAATAATGAGGGGCACAGATCAGCTTGAGAGTCAATATCTTTTCCCAAAGGTAGGGGAGTCTAAAACTAGAGGGCATAGGTTTAAGGTGAGAGTGTCCAAAGGGGCAATTTTTTCACACAGAGGGTGGTGAGTGTCTGGAACAAGCTGCCAGAGGTAGTAGTAGAGGCGGGTACAATTTTATCTTTTAAAAAGCATTTAGATAGTTACATGGGTACAATGGGTATAGAGGGATATGGGCCAAATGCGGGCAATTGGGATTAGTTTAGGGGTTTTAAAAAAAAAATAAGGGCGGCATGGACAAGTTGGGCCAAAGGGCCTGTTTCCATGCTGTAAACCTCTATGACTCTATAAAGGAACAACATTGGCTATTCTCCAATCCTCTGGGACCTCCCCTGTAAGACTTTTAACAACACCAGGTTAATGTCCAACAGATTTATTTGGTAGCAAATACCATTCGCTTTCGGAGCGCTGCTCCTTCGTCAGATGGAGTGGAAATGTGCTCTCAAACAGGGCACAGAGACACAAAATCAAGTTACAGAATACTGATCAGAATGCGAATCCCTACAACCAGCCAGATCTTAAAGATACAGACAATGTGGGTGGAGGGAGCATTAAGCACAGGTTAAAGAGATGTGTATTGTCTCCAGACAGGACAGCCTGCAAGACCAGGAGGCAAGCTGTGGGGGTTACTGATAATGTGACATAAATCCAACATCCCGGTTTAGGCCGTCCTCATGTGTGCGGAACTTGGCTATCAGTTTCTGCTCAGTGACTCTGCGCTGTTGTGTGTCGTGAATCCAGTTACAGAGAGTGCGGGTCTGATGTTCCCGGGATTATCCCAGTTACAGGGAGGACGGTCTGATGTTCCCGGGATTATCCCAGTTACAGGGAGGAGGGTCTGATGTTCCCGGGATTATCCAGATACAGGGAGGAGGGTCTGATGTTCCGGATTATCCAGTTACAGGAAGGAGGGTCTGATGTTCCCGGGATTATCCAGATACAGGGAGGAGGGTCTGATGTTCCGGATTATCCAGTTACAGGAAGGAGGGTCTGATGTTCCCGGGATTATCCAGTTACAGGGAGGAGGGTCTGATGTTCCGGATTATCCAGTTACAGGGAGGAGGGTCTGATGTTCCTGGGATTATTCAGTTACAGGGAGGAGGGTCTGATGTTCCCGGGATTATCCCAGTTACGGGGAGGACGGTCTGATGTTCCCAGGATTATCCAGTTACAGGGAGGAGGGTCTGATGTTCCCGGGATTATCCAGTTATGGGGAGGAGGGTCTGATGTTCCCAGGATTATTCAGTTACAGGGAGGACGGTCTGATGTTCCCGGGATTATCCCAGTTATGGGGAGGAGGGTCTGATGTTCCCGGGATTATTCAGTTACAGGGAGGACGGTCTGATGTTCCCGGGATTATCCAGTTATGGGGAGGAGGGTCTGATGTTCCAGGGATTATCCCAGTTACAGGGAGGAGGGTCTGATGTTCCTGGGATTATTCAGTTACAGGGAGGACGGTCTGATGTTCCCGGGATTATCCAGTTATGGGGAGGAGGGTCTGATGTTCCCGGGATTATTCAGTTACAGGGAGGAGGGTCTGATGTTCCCGGGATTATCCAGTTACAGGGAGGAGGGTCTGATGTTCCCGGGATTATCCCAGTTACAGGGAGGACGGTCTGATGTTCCCGGGATTATCCAGTTACAGAGAGGGAGGGTCTGATGTTCCCGGGATTATCCAGTTACAGGGAGGAAGGTCTGATGTTCCCGGGATTATCCAGTTACAGGGAGGAGGGTCCGATGTTCCCGGGATTATCCAGTTACAGGGAGGAGGGTCTGATGGTCCCGGGATTATCCAGTTATGGGGAGGAGGGTCTGATGTTCCTGGAATTATTCAGTTACAGGGAGGAGGGTCTGATGTTCCCGGGATTATCCAGTTACAGGGAGGAGGGTCTGATGGTCCCGGGATTATCCAGTTACAGGGAGGAGGGTCTGATGTTCCCGGGATTATTCAGTTACAGGGAGGAGGGTCTGATGTTCCCGGGATTATCCAGTTATGGGGAGGAGGGTCTGATGTTCCCGGGATTATTCAGTTACAGGGAGGAGGGTCTGATGTTCCCGGAATTATCCAGTTACAGGGAGGAGGGTCTGATTTTCCCGGGATTATCCAGTTACAGGGAGGAGGGTCTGATGTTCCCGGGGTTATCCAGTTACAGGGAGGAGGGTCTGATTTTCCCGGGATTATCCAGTTACAGGGAGGAGGGTCTGATGTTCCCGGGATTATCCAGTTACAGGGAGGAGGGTCTGATTTTCCCGGCATTATCCCAGTTACAGGGTGGAGTGTCTGATGTTCCTGGGATTATTCAGTTACAGAGAGGAGGGTCTGATGTTCCCGGGATTATCCAGTTACAGGGAGGAGTGTCTGATGTTCCTGGGATTATCCAGTTACAGAGAGGAGGGTCTGATGTTCCTGGGATTATCCAGTTACAGGGAGGAGGGTCTGATGTTCCCGGAATTATCCCAGTTACAGGGAGGAGTGTCTGATGTTCCTGGGATTATCCAGTTACAGAGAGGAGGGTCTGATGTTCCCGGGATTATCCAGTTACAGGGAGGAGGGTCTGATGTTCCTGGGATTATCCAGTTACAGAGAGGAGGGTCTGATGTTCCCGGGATTATCCAGTTACAGGGAGGAGTGTCTGATGTTCCTGGGATTATTCAGTTACAGAGAGGAGGGTCTGATGTTCCCGGGATTATCCAGTTACAGGGAGGAGGGTCTGATGTTCCCGGGATTATCCAGTTACAGGGAGGAGGGTCTGATGTTCCCGGTATTATCCAGTTATGGGGAGGAGGGTCTGATGTTCCCGGGATTATTCAGTTACAGGGAAGAGGGTCTGATGTTCCCGGGATTATCCAGTTATGGGGAGGAGGGTCTGATGTTCCCGGGATTATTCAGTTACAGGGAGGAGGGTCTGATGTTCCCGGGATTATCCAGTTATGGGGAGGAGGGTCTGATGTTCCCGGGATTATCCAGTTACAGGGAGGAGGGTCTGATGTTCCCGGGATTATTCAGTTACAGGGAGGAGGGTCTGATGTTCCCGGGATTATTCAGTTACAGAGAGGAGGGTCTGATGTTCCCGGGATTATCCAGTTACAGGGAGGAGGGTCTGGTGTTCCCGGGATTATCCCAGTTATGGGGAGGAGGGTCTGATGTTCCCGGGATTATTCAGTTACAGGGAGGAGGGTCTGATGTTCCCTGGATTATCCCAGTTACGGGGAGGACGATCTGATGTTCCCGGGATTATTCAGTTACAGGGAGGAGGGTCTGATGTTCCCGGGATTATCCAGTTACAGGGAGGAGGGTCTGATGTTCCTGGGATTATTCAGTTACAGGGAGGAGGGTCTGATGTTCCTGGGATTATTCAGTTACAGGGAGGAGGGTCTGATGTTCCTGGGATTATTCAGTTACAGGGAGGAGGGTCTGATGTTCCCGGGATTATCCCAGTTACAGGGAGGAGGGTCTGATGTTCCCGGGATTATCCAGTTATGGGGAGGAGGGTCTGATGTTCCTGGGATTATTCAGTTACAGGGAGGAGGGTCTGATGTTCCCGGGATTATCCAGTTATGGGGAGGAGGGTCTGATGTTCCTGGGATTATTCAGTTACAGGGAGGACGGTCTGATGTTCCCGGGATTATCCAGTTATGGGGAGGAGGGTCTGATGTTCCTGGGATTATCCAGTTACAGGGAGGACGGTCTGATGTTCCCGGGATTATCCAGTTACAGGGAGGAGGGTCTGATGTTCCCGGGATTATCCCAGTTACAGGGAGGAGGGTCTGATGTTCCCGGGATTATCCCAGTTACAGGGAGGACGGTCTGATGTTCCCGGGATTATCCCAGTTACAGGGAGGAGGGTCTGATGTTCCCGGGATTATCCCAGTTACAGGGAGGAGGGTCTGATGTTCCCGGGATTATCCAGTTACAGGGAGGAGGGTCTCATGTTCCCGGGATTATTCAGTTACCGGGAGGATTGTCTGATGTTCCCGGGATTATCCCAGTTACAGGGAGGAGGGTCTGATGTTCCCGGGATTATCCCAGTTACAGGGAGGACGGTCTGATGTTCCCGGGATTATCCAGATACAGAGAGGGCGGGTCTGATGTTCCCGGGATTATCTAGTTTCAGGGAGGAAGGTCTGATGTTCCCGGGATTATTCAGTTACAGGGAGGAGGGTCTGATGTTCCCGGGATTATCCAGTTACAGGGAGGAGGGTCTGATGTTCCCGGGATTATCCCAGTTATGGGGAGGAGGGTCTGATGTTCCTGGGATTATTCAGTTACAGGGAGGAGGGTCTGATGTTCCCGGAATTATCCAGTTATGGGGAGGAGGGTCTGATGTTCCCGGGATTATTCAGTTACAGGGAGGAGGGTCTGATGTTCCCGTGATTATCCAGTTACAGGGAGGAGGGTCTGATTTTCCCGGGATTATCCAGTTACAGGGAGGAGGGTCTGATGTTCCCGGGATTATCCAGTTACAGGGAGGAGGGTCTGATTTTCCCGGGATTATCCCAGTTACAGGGAGGAGGGTCTGATTTTCCCGGGATTATCCAGTTACAGGGAGGAGGGTCTGATGTTCCCGGGATTATCCAGTTACAGGGAGGAGGGTCTGATTTTCCCGGGATTATCCCAGTTACAGGGAGGAGGGTCTGATGTTCCCGGGATTATCCAGTTACAGGGAGGAGGGTCTGATGTTCCCGGGATTATCCAGTTACAGGGAGGAGGGTCTGATGTTCCCGGGATTATCCAGTTACAGGGAGGAGGGTCTGATGTTCCCGGGATTATCCAGTTACAGGGAGGAGGGTCTGATGTTCCCGGGATTATCCAGTTACAGGGAGGAGGGTCTGATGTTCCCGGGATTATCCAGTTACAGGGAGGAGTGTCTGATGTTCCCGGGATTATCCAGTTACAGGGAGGGGGGTCTGATGTTCCCGGGATTATCCAGTTACAGGGAGGAGGGTCTGATGTTCCCGGGATTATCCAGTTACAGGGAGGAGGGTCTGATGTTCCCGGGATTATCCAGTTACAGGGAGGAGGGTCTGATGTTCCCGGGATTATCCAGTTACAGGGAGGAGGGTCTGATGTTCCCGGGATTATCCAGTTACAGGGAGGAGGGTCTGATGTTCCCGGGATTATCCAGTTACAGGGAGGAGTGTCTGATGTTCCCGGGATTATCCAGTTACAGGGAGGGGGGTCTGATGTTCCCGGGATTATCCAGTTACAGGGAGGAGGGTCTGATTTTCCCGGGATTATCCCAGTTACAGGGAGGAGTGTCTGATGTTCCCGGGATTATCCAGTTACAGGGAGGAGGGTCTGATTTTCCCGGGATTATCCCAGTTACAGGGAGGAGGGTCTGATGTTCCCGGGATTATCCAGTTACAGGGAGGAGGGTCTGATGTTCCCGGGATTATCCAGTTACAGGGAGGAGTGTCTGATTTTCCCGGGATTATCCCAGTCACAGGGAGGAGGGTCTGATGTTCCCGGGATTATCCCAGTTACAGGGAGGAGTGTCTGATTTTCCCGGGATTATCCCAGTTACAGGGGGGAGGGTCTGATGTTCCCGGGATTATCCCAGTTACAGGGAGGAGGGTCTGATGTTCCCGGGATTATCCAGTTACAGGGAGGAGGGTCTGATGTTCCCGGGATTATCCAGTTACAGGGAGGAGGGTCTGATGTTCCCGGGATTATCCCAGTTACAGGGAGGAGGGTCTGATGTTCCCGGGATTATCCAGTTACAGGGAGGAGGGTCTGATGTTCCCGGGATTATCCCAGTTACAGGGAGGAGGGTCTGATGTTCCCGGGATTATCCAGTTACAGGGAGGAGGGTCTGATGTTCCCGGGATTATCCAGTTACAGGGGACAAGATCTGCTGTTTGAGGTCTCTCTGTGATGGCTCCCCCAGTTGACCAGTTGTCTCTTTTTTATCAGGTGTGGAGTATGGAGAGCTGCGATTGTCTGGGGGTCGATTACCCAGCGAGGGGCGAGTGGAAATCTATTACAATGGCGAGTGGGGCACGGTGTGTGATGATAACTGGGACATTGTGGATGCTCATGTTGTGTGTCACAGTTTGGGCTACATCAATGCGACAGAGGCCGCAATCGGAGGCGTCTTTGGATCCGGTGAGTGGACGGAACATAAATGAGCTGTTAGAGCCAAGACTCTTCGCACTGAACAGTGCTAAAGGGCAGCATTGGGACTGATGTCTTGGGGAGGTACTTGCTGGAGTGTTTGGGGAGGGTTTAAACTAATATGGCAGGGAGCTGGGAACCTTTGCAAGGGGCATTGAGTTTAAAAATTGGCAAGACATGTTGATGCTTTATGGAACCTTAGTTAGGCCGCACTTGGAATATAGTGTTTAATTCTCATCGCCACACTACCTGAAGGATGTGGAGGCTTTGGAGAGGGTACAGAAAAGCTTTACCAGGATGTTGCCTGGTATGGAGGGCATTAGATATGAGGAGAGGTTGGAGAAACTTGGTTTGTTCTCACTGGAACGACCGAGGTTGAAGGGTGACCTGATAGAAGTCTACAAGATGATGAGAAGCATGGACAGAGTGGATAGTCAGAAGCTTTTTCCCAGGATGGAAGAGTCAATTACTCAGGGGCACAGGTTTAAGGTGCGAGGGGCAAGGTTTAAAGGCGATGTACGAGAAGGAAATTAGGAGAGCCAGAAGGGGTCACGAGAAGGCCTTGGCAGGTAGGCTTAACGAAAACCCTAAGGCGCTCTATAAATATGTGAAGAGTAAAAGGATGAAACGTGAAGGAATAGGGCCTATAAAAGGTGAAGGCGGGAAAGTCTGTACGGAACCAGTAGAAATGGCAGAGCTGCTTAATGAGTATTTTGCCTCGGTTTTCACAGAGGAGAAGGACATGGGTGGATGTACTGTGGGCTTGCGGTGGACTGAAAAGATTGAGTATGTGGACTTTAACAAAGAGGTTGTGCTGGAATCTTTGAATGGCATCAAGATAGATAAGTCGCCGGGTCCGGATGGGATGTACCCCAGGTTACTGTGGGAGGCGAGGGAAGAGATTGCAGAGACTCTGGCGATGATCGTTGCGTCGTCGATGGAGACAGGAGAGGTGCCAGAGGATTGGAGGATTGCGGATGTGGTTCCTATTTTCAAGAAGGGGAATAGGGATAGCCCAGGAAATTACCGACCGGTGAGTCTAACCTTGGTGGTTGGTAAGCTGATGGAGAAGATCCTGAGGGACAAGATTTATGAGCATTTAGAGAGGTTTAGTATGCTCAAGAATACTCAGCATGGCTTTGTCAAGGGCAGATCGTGCCTGACGAGCCTGGTGGAGTTCTTTGAAAATGTGACTAAACACATTGACGAAGGGAAAGCGGTCGATGTGGTTTATATGGATTTTAGCAAGGCGTTCGATAAGGTCCCCCATGCAAGGCTTCTAGAAAAAGTGAGAGGGCATGGGATCCAAGGGGCTGCTGCCCTGTGGATCCAGAACTGGCTTGCCCAAAGGAGGCAGACAGTGTGTAGAGATGGGTCTTTTTCTAAATGGAGGTCGGTCACCAGTGGTGTGCCCCAGGGATCTGTTCTGGGACCCTTGCTGTTTGTCATTTTCATAAATGACCTGGATGAGGAAGTGGAGGGATGGGTTGGTAAGTTTGCCGATGACACGAAGGTTGGTGGGGTTGTGGATAGTCTGGAGGGATGTCAGTAGTTACAGAGGGATATAGATAGGATGCAAGACTGGGCGGAAAAGTGGCAGATGGACTTCAACCCAGATAAAAGCATTGTGGTCCATTTTGGCAGATCAAATGGGATGAAGGAGTACAATATAAAGGGAAAGATTCTTAGTACTGTAGAGGATCAGAAGGACCTTGGGGTCCGGGTCCATAGGACTCTAAAATTGGCCCCGTAGGTGGGGGAGGTGGTTAAGAAGGCATATGGTGTGCTGGCCTTTATCAATCGAGGGATTGAGTTTAGGAGTCCGGGGATAATGATGGTGTGCTGGCTTTATAAGACCCTCGTCAGACCCCACTTGGAGTACTGTGCTCAGTTCTGGTCGCCTCATTACAGGAAGGATGTGGAAAAGATTGAAAGGGTACAGAGGAGATTTACAAGGATGTTGCCTGGATTGAGTGGCATGCCTTATGAGGATAGGCTGAGGGAGCTCAGTCTTTTCTCCTTGGAGAGACATAGGATGAGTGGAGACCTAATAGAGGCATATAAGATGTTGAGAGTCATAGATCGGGTGGACTCTCAGAGGCTTTTTCCCAGGGTGGAAATGGCTGCTACGAGAGGACACAGGTTTAAGGTGCTGGGGGTAGGTACAGGGGAAATGTTAGAACATAGAACATTACAGCACAGTACAGGCCCTTCAGCCCTCGATGTTGTGCCGACCAGTGGTACCAATCTAAAGCCCCTCTAATCTACACTATTCCAATATCATCCATATGTTTATCCAATAACCACTTGAACGCTCTCAACGTTGACGAGTCCACCACTGCTGCAGGCAGGGCATTCCACGCCCTTACTACTCTCTGAGTAAAGAACCTACCTCTAACATCTGTCCTATATCTCTCATCCCTCAATTTAAAGCTATGTCCCCTCGTGCTAGCCAACACCATCCGAGGAAAAAGGCTCTCACTATCCACCCTCTCTAATCCTCTGATCATCTTGTCTGCCTCTATTAAGTCAACTCTTAACCTTCTTCTCTCTAACGAAAACAACCTCAAGCCCTTCAGCCTTTCCTCATACGATTTTCCCACCATACCAGGCAACATCCTGGTAAATCTCCTCTGCACCCTTTCCAACACTTCCACATCTTTCCTATAATACGGCGACCAGAACTGTACGCAATACTCCAAATGCGGCCGCACCAGAGTTTTGTGCAGTTGCAGCATGACCTCCTGGCTCCGAAACTCAATCCCTCTACCAATAAAAGCTAACACACCGTACGCCTTCTTAACAACCCTATCAACCTGGGTGCCAACTTTCAGGGATCTATGCACATGGACACCCAGATCCCTCTGTTCATCCACACTACCAAGTATCTTACCATTAGCCCAGTACTCTGTATTCCTGTTACTCCTTCCAAAGTGAATCACCTCACACTTTTCCGCATTAAACTCCATTTGCCACCTCTCAGCCCAGCTCTGCAGCTTATCTATGTCCCTCTGTAACCTGCCACTTCCCTCCGCACTGTCTACAACTCCACCGACTTTAGTGTCATCCGCAAATTTACTAATCCATCCTTCCATGCCCTCATCCAAGTCATTAATAAAAATGACAAACAGCAGTGGCCCCAAAACAGATCCTTGCGGTACACCAGTAGTAACTGAACTCCAGGATGAATATTTCCCATCAACCACCACCCTTTGTTTTCTTACAGCTAGCCAATTCCTGATCCAAACCACTAAATCACCCTCAATCCCATGTGTCCGTATTTTCTGCAAAAGCTTACCATGGGGAACCTTATCAAACGCTTTGCTGAAATCCAGATACACCACATCAACCGCTTTACCCTCATCCACCTCTTTGGTCACCTTCTCAAAGAACTCAATAAGGTTTGTGAGGCACGACCTACCCTTCACAAAACCGTGCTGACTATCCCTAATCAAATTATTCCTTTCTAGGTGATTATAAATCCTATCTCTTATAATCCTTTCCAATACATTTGGATTCTACATTTGGAACATTTAAGCGGTTATTGGATAGGCAAATGGAGCACACCAGGATAATAGGGAGTGGGATAGCTTGATCTTGGTTTCAGATAAAGCTCGGCACAACATCGTGGGCCGAAGGGCCTGTTCTGTGCTGTACTGTTCTATGTTCTATGTTCTAATACTTTGCCCACAACAGAAGTAAGGCTCACTGGTCTATAATTACCAGGGTTGTCCCTACTCCCCTTCTTGAACAAGGGGACAACATTTGCTATCCTCCAGTCTTCTGGCACTATTCCTGTAGACAATGACGACACAAAGATCAAAGCCAAAGGCTCTGCAATCTCCTCTCTAGCCTCCCAGAAGGGGACGGTTTTTCACACAGAGGATGGTGGGCGAGTGGAATCGGCTGCCATCAGTGGTGGTGGAGGCAAACTCAATAAGGTCTTTTCAGAGACTCCTGGATGAGTACATGGGACTTAATAGGATGGAGGGTTATAGGTAGGCCTAAAAGGTAGGGATATGTTCGGCACAACTTGTGGGGCCAAAGGGCCTGTTTTTGTGCTGTAGTTTTTCTGTGTTTCTATATTTCTATGAGGCACGTTTTTTACACAGAGTGTGGTGGATGCCTGGAACCCGTTGCCGGGGGAGGTAGTGGAAGTGGATACGGTAGTGACTTTTAAGGGGTGTCTTGACAAATACATAAACAGGATGGGAATAGAGAGATATGGTCCCCGGAAGGGTAGGGGGTTTTAGTTCAGTCGGGCAGCATGGTCGGTGCAGGCTTGGAGGGCCGAAGGGCCTGTTCCTGTGCTGTAATTTTCTTTGTTCTTTGTTCTTTGATTCATAGCAGGGGAATTAAGAAAAGAGTCAAAGAGAGTAAGGAGAATCAGAAAAGTGATAGGCAGAGAAACCAAGGGTCAGAGTCAGATAAGGACAGATTAAAAAATAGTAGGAAAGGGAAAAGAAATGTTAAAAGTTCCCACCTTAAAGTTTTGTACCTGAATGCTCAGAGCATTCGAAACAAAATGGATGAATTAGTTGCACAGATAGATGTAAAGGGGTATGATATAGTTGTCATTACGGAGTCGTGGCTCCAAGGTGACCAAGGATGGGAACTAAACATTGAGACTGTTCAGTGTTTAGGAAGGACAGACAGAAAGGAAAAGTTGGTGGAGTTACATTGTGATTAAAGATGATATTGATACGATATTGAGGAAAGATATTAGCACAGACAATGTGGAATCTGTATGGGTCGAGTTAAGAAACAACAAGGGGCTGCGAACATTGGCAGGGGGTGGTTTGCAGACCCCAAACTCTCGGGGTAATGTTGGGAAAAGCATCAGACAGGAAATCAGAGAATTGTGCGTTAAAGGAACACCTGTGATTATGGGCGATTTTTAATCTATGTATAGATTGGGAGAGTCAAGTTAGTCACAGTAAAATAGAGGAGGAATCTCTGGAGTGTCTACGGGATGGTTTTCTGGAGCATTATATCGAGGTACCAACAAGGGAACAGGCCATTGTGCACTGGGTGTTATGCAATGAGAAAGGATTAGTTGGCAATCTAGTTGTGGGAGAACCCTTGGGGACGAATGACCATAATACGGTAGAATTCTTTGTCAAGGTGGATGATGATGTAGTTGGTTCTGAGACCAGGGTCCTGAATCTCAATAAAGGTAACTATGATGGTGTGAGTCATGAATTGGCCATGATGGACTGGGAAAGATTACTGAAAGGAAAGACAGTGGACAGGCAATGGCAGGCATTTAAAGAATGAATAGGTGAACTCCAGAAGTTGTTTATCCCTGTGAACACAAGAGTGGAAAGGGAATTGTGGCCAAACCATGGCTTACAAGGGAAATTAGAGATAGTATCATAGAATCCCTACAGTGCAGAAGATGGCCATTCGGCCCATTGAGTCTGCACCAACCACAATTCCACCCAGGCCCTATCGCCGTGACCCCCGTGCATTTACCCTAGCGAGTCCCCCTGACGCTAGGTTCAATTTAGCATGACCAATCCACCTAACCCGAACATCTTTGGACTGTGGGAGGAAAACCGGAGCACCCGGAGGAAACCCACGCAGACATGGGAAGAATGTGCAAACTCCACACAGACAGTGACCCGAGCCGGGAATCAAACCCAAGCCTCTGGAGCTGTGAGGCCGCAGTGCTAACCACTGTGCCGTTGTGCCGCCCTTGCAAAGAAGCATTCAAACTGGAAAGAAAGCGCAATAGGCCTGAGGATTGGGAGCAGTTTAAAATTCAGCAAAGGAGGACCAAGGGATTGATTAACAAGGGAAAAAAGAAATATGAAAGGAAGATGGCAGGAAATATGAAAACTGACTGTAAAAGTTTCTATAGGTATGTAAATTTCCTTGTGCGGACGACACAAAATTGGCAGGACTTGCAGATAGTGAGGAGCATTGTCAGAAGCTACAGAAGGATATAGATAGGCTGAAAATTTGGGCAAAGAAATGGCAGATGGAGTTCAATCCTGATCAATGCAAAGTGATGCATTTTGGTAGAAATAATGTAGGGAGGAGCTATACGATAAATGGCAGAACCATAAAGGGTGTAGATACGCAGAGGGACCTGGGTGTGCAAGTCCACAGATCCTTGAAGGTGACGTCACAGGTGGAGAAGGTGGTGAAGAAGGCATATGGCATGCTTGCCTTTATAGGACGGGGCATAGAGTATAAAAGTTAGGGTCTGATGTTGCATATGTATAGAACGTTGGTTCGGCCGCATTTGGAATACTGCGTCCAGTTCTGGTCGCCACACTACCAGAAGGACGTGGAGGCTTTGGAGAGAGTACAGAGGAGGTTTACCAGAATGTTGCCTGGTATGGAGGGGCTTAGTTATGAGGAGAGATTGGGTAAACTGGGGTTGTTCTCCCTGGAAAGACGGAGGATGAGGGGAGACTTGATAGAGGTGTATAAAATTATGAAAGGCATAGATAGGGTGAACGGTGGGAAGCTTTTCCCCAGGTCGGTGGTGACGTTCACGAGGGGTCATAGGTTCAAGGTGAAGGGGGGGGGGAGGTTTAACACAGATATCAGAAGGACATATTTTACACAGAGGGTGGTGGGGGCCTGGAATGCGCTGCCAGGCAAGGTGGTGGAGGAGGACACACTGGGAACGTTTAAGACTTATCTAAACAGCCATATGAATGGAGTGGGAATGGTGGGATACAAAAGAATGGTCTAGTTTGGACCAGGGAGCGGCGCGGGCTTGGAGGGCCGAAGGGCCTGTTCCTGTGCTGTATTGTTCTTTGTTCTTTGTTCTTTGTAAAGAGAAAATGATTGACAAAAACAAATGTAGGCCCCTTACAGTCAGAAAAGGGGGAATTTGTAACAGGGAATAAAGAATGGCTGAGGAATTAAATTTGTCCTTTGCTTCAGTCTTCATAAAGCAAGACATGAATAATGTGCCCCAAGTGCTGAGAGTAACATGTTTTAATGAGGAGCTTAAGGAAATCAGCATTGATAGAGTAATGGTTTTGGGGAAATTGATGGGATTGAAGGTGGATAAATCTCCAGGTCCTGATCATCTTCATAGGGCGGAAAATACATAGGGCGGCACGGTAACACAGTGGTTAGCACTGCTGCTTCACAGCTCCAGGGTCCCGGGTTCGATTCTCGGCTCGGGTCACTGTCTGTGTGGAGTTTGCACATTCTCCTCGTGTCTGCGTGGGTTTCCTCCGGGTGCTCCGGTTTCCTCCCACAGTCCAAAGATGTGTGGGTTAGGTTGATTGGCCAGGTTAAAAATTTCCCCTTAGAATCCTAAAATGCGTAGGTTAGAGGGATTAGCGGGTAAATATGTGGGGGTAGGGCCTGGGTGGGATTGTGGTCGGTGCAGACTCGATGGGCTGAATGGCCTCCTTCTGCACTGTAGGGTTTCTATGATTTCTATGATGATTTCATCCCAGAGTACTTCAGGAAGTGGCCCTGGAAATAGTAGATCCATTGGTGGTTATTTTCCAAAATTCTTTGGACTCTGAAATAAAGAACAAAGAAAATTACAGCACAGGAACAGGCCCTTCGGCCCTCCAAGCCTGCACCGACCATGCTGCCCGACTGAACTAAAACCCTCTACCCTTCCGGGAACCATATCCCTCCCATCCTATTCATGTATTTGTCAAGACGCCCCTTAAAAGTCACTACCGTATCCGCTTCCATTACCTCCCCCGGCAGCGAGTTCCAGGCACCCACCACCCTCTGTGTAAAAAATCTGCCTCGTACATCTCCTTTAAACCTTGCCCCTCGCACCTTAAACCTGTGCCCCCGAGTAATTTACTCTTCCACCCTGGGAAAAAACTTCTGACTATCCACTCTGTCCATGCCTCTCATAATCTTGTAGACTTCTATCAGGTCGCCCCTCAACCTCCGTCGTTTCAGTGAGAACAAACCAAGTTTCTCTGACCTCTCCTCATAGCTAATGCCCTCCATACCAGGCAACATCCTGGTAAAGCTTTTCTGTACCCTCTCCAAAGCCTCCACATCCTTCTGGTAGTGTGGCGACCAGAATTAAACACTATATTCCAAGTGCGGCCTAACTAAGGTCCTATAAAGCTGCAACATGACTTGTCAATTTTTAAACTCAATGCCCCGGCCGATGAAGGCAAGCATGCCGTATGCCTTCTTGACAACTTCTCCACCTGCATTGCCACTTTCAGTGACCTGTGTACCTGTACACCCAGATCCCTCTGCCTATCAATACTCTTAAGGGTTCTGTCATTGACTGCATATTTCTTATCTGTATTAGACCTTCCAAAATGCATTACCTCACATTTGTCCGGATTAAACGCCATCTGCCATCTCTCTGCCTAAGTCTCTAACTGATCTATATCCTGCTGTATCCTCTGATGGTCCTCATCGCTATCCGCAAATCCACCAACCTTTGTTTTGTCCGCAAACTTACTAATCAAACCAGTCACATTTTCCTCCAAATCATTTATATATATTACAAACAGCAAAGGTCCCAGCACTGATCCCTGAGGAACGCCACTTGTCAAACAGAAGGGTATCTAATGTAAGCCCACTATTCAAAAAGGGAGGTAGAAAGGCAACAGGGAACTATAGACCAGTGAGCCTAACGTCGGTACTGGGGAAGTTGCTAGATTCCATTATCAAGGATTTCATAACTCAGCATTTGGAAGGCAGTGGTATAATCAGACAAAGTCAGCATGGATTTACAAAAGGGAAATCATGCTTGACGAATCTATTGGAATATTTTGAGGATGTAACTGGTAGAGTTGACCGAGGAGAACCAGTGGATGTGGTTTATTTAGACTTTCAGAAGGCTTTCGACAGGGTCTCACGTAACAGACTACTGTGTAAAGTTAAAGCACATGGGAATGCAGGTAATGTCTCGAGATGGATAGAAAGCTGGTTAGCAGATAGGAAGTAAAGAGTTGGCATAAATGGGTCTTTTTCTGATTGGCAGTCAGTGACTGGTGGAGTTCCGCAGGGATCTGTACTGGGACCCCAACTGTTTACATTATATGTTAATGATCTGGAAGAGGGAACTGAATGTATTATTCAGTTCCCTCGAGTACAATTTTGTCTTTCAAAACGCATTTAGACAGTTGCATGGGTATGATGGGTACAGAGGGATATGGGTCAAATGCGGGCAATTGGGATTAGCTTAGGGGTTCAAAAAGAAAGGGTGGCATGGACAAGTTGGGCTGAAGGGCCTGTTTCCATGCTGTAAACCTCTATGACTCTATGACTCTATTACCTCCAAATTTGCAGATGATACAAAGTTGGGTGGGAGGGTGAGCTGTGAGGAGGATGCAGAGATGCTTCAGTGTTATTTGGACAGGCTGAGTGTGTGGGTATCTGCATGGCAGATGCAGTATAATGTGGATAAATGTGAGGTTATCCACTTTGGTAGCAATAATAGGCAGACAGATTATTACTTGAATGGGTGTAAATTGAGAGAGGCGGATACTCAGCGAGACCTTGGAATCCTCGTGCATCAGTCGCTGAAAGTAAGCGCGCAGGTACAGCAGGCAGTAAAGAAGGCAAATGGTATGTTGGCCTTTATAGCGAGAGGATTTGAGTACAGGGATCGGGCTGCAATTGTATAGGGTGTCGGTGAGGCCACACCTGGAGTATTGTGTGCAGTTTTGGTGCCCTTATCTGAGGAAGGATGTCCTTGCTATAGAGGGAGCACAGCGAAGGTTTACCAGGCTGATTCCTGGGATGGCAGGTCTGTCATTATGAGGAGAGACTAAATTGGTTAGGATTATATTCACTGGAGTTTAGAAGAGTGAGAGGGGATCTCATAGAAACTTATAACAGGGTTAGACAGGGTAGATTCAGAAAGAATGTTCCCAATGGTGGGGGAGTCCAGAACCAGGGGTCATAGTTTGAGAATAAGTGATAAACCTTTTAGATCTGAGGTGAGGAGAAATTTCTTCACCCAGAGGGTGGTGAATGTGTGGAATTCACTCCCACAGAAAGTAGTTGAGGCCAAAACATTGTCTGATTTCAAGAAGAAATTAGATATAGCTCTTGGAGCTAAGGGGATGAAGGGATATGGGGAGGAAGAGGGATCAGGATATTGAATTTGATGATTAGCCATGATCAAAATGAATAGTCGAGCAGGCTCGAAGGGCCGAATGGCCTCTCCTGCTTCTGGTTTCAATGATAATTCGGGAAACAAGTGGTGATGTCTTGGGCCACATGCATTTTGCTCGCTGGGAGGTATTTGCAGCCTTAAAGTGCAGTAAGGTGGATAAATCCCCGGGGCCTGATCAAGCGCATCCTCGGATCTTGTGGGAGGCAAGGGAAGAAATTGCTGAGGCTCTTGCAGAGATATTGGCTTTACCTCTTCCCACTGGTGAAGTTCCGAAGACTGGAAAGTGGCTAAAGTTGTTCCATTGTTTCAGAAGGGTAACGAAGATAAGCCAGGGAATGAGAGGCCGGTGAGCCTGACATCAGTGGTGGGTAAGTTACTGGAGGGGATTCTGAGGGCCAGGATCTACCAACATTTGGATAGCCAGGGTTTGATTAGAGATAGTCAGCACGGCTTTGTGCCTGGGGAGTCATAGAGTCATAGAGGTTTACAGCATGGAAACAGGCCCTTCGGCCCAACTTGTCCATGCCGCCCTTATTTTTATTTAAAACCCCAAAGCTAATCCCAATTGCCCGCATTTGGCCCATATCCCTCTGTACCCATCTTACCCATGTAACTATCTAAATGTTTTTTAAAAGACAAAATTGTACCCGCCTCTACTACTACCTCTGGCAGCTTGTTCCAAACACTCACCCCGCTCTGTGTGAAAAAATTGCTCCTCTGGACACTTTTGTATCTCTCCCCTCTCACTTTAAACCTATGCCCTCTAGTTTTAGAAAAGATATTGACTATCTACCTTGTTGATGCCCCTCATTATTTTATAGACCTCTATGAGGTCACCCCTCAGCCTCCTACGCTCCAGAGAAAGAAGTCCCAGTCTATTCAGCCTCTCCTTATAACTCAACCCATCAAGTCCTGGTAGCATCCTAGTAAATCTTTTCTGCACTCTTTCTAGTTTAATAATATCCTTTCCATAAAAGGGTGACCAGAAGTGCACACAGTATTCCAAGTGTGGCCTTACCAATGTCTTGTACAACTTCAACAAGATGTCCCAACTCCTGTATTCAAAATTCTGACCGATGAAACCAAGCATGCCGAATGCCTTCTTCACCACTCTGTCCACCTGCGACTCCACTTTCAAGGAGCTACGAACATGTACCCCTAGATCTCTTTGTTCTGTAACTCTTCTCAATGCCCTACCATTAACTGAGTAAGTCCTGCCCTGGTTCAATCTACCAAAATGCATCACCTCGCATTTGTCTAAATTAAACTCCATCTGCCATTCGTCAGCCCACTGGCCCAATTGATCAAGATCCCGCTGCAATTGGAGATAACCTTCCTCACTGTCCACCATGCCACCAATCTTGGTGTCATCTGCAAACTTACTAACCATGCCCCCTATATTTTCATCCAAATCATTAATATAAATGACAAATAACAGTGGGCCCAGCACTGACCCCTGAGGCACACCGCTGGTCACAGGCCTCCAGTTGAAAAACAGCCCTCTACAACCACGCTCTGGCTTCTGTCAAGAAGCCAATTTTGTATCCAATTAGATACCTCACCCTGGATCCCCTGAGATTTAACTTTATGCAACAACCTACCATGTGGTACCTTGTCAACGGCCTTGCTAAAGTCCATGTACACAACATCAACTGCACTGCCCTCATCTACCTTCTTGGTTACCCCTTCAAAAAACTCAATGAAATTTGTGAGACATGATTTTCCACTCACAAAGCCATGCTGACTGTTCCTAATCAGTCCTTGCATTTCTAAATGCCTGTAGATCCTGTCTCTCAAAATACCTTCCAACAATTTACCCATCACAGATGTGAGGCTCTCTGGCCTGTAGTTCCCAGGCTTTTCCCTGCAGCCCTTTTTAAACAAAGGCACAACATTTGCCACTCTCCAATCTTCAGGCACCTCACCCGTGATTATCAATGAATCAAATATCTCGGCTAGGGGACCCGCAATTTCTTCCCGAGCCTCCCACAACGTCCTGGGATATACCTCATCAGGTCCCGGGGATTTATCTACCTTGATGCGCTTTAAGACTTCCAGCACCTCCTTCTCTGTAATATGTATACTCCTCAAGACATCAATATTTAATTCCCCAAGATCCCTAATATCCATACAGGACGTAGGCCCAGGAGAAGCCTGGGAAGGTTTTTGCAGGGTTTAAAAAGGGCTTACCTTGGAGGTTTCAGCCTCATTGTTCCACAGGAGCAGGCTGAGGGTAAAGGATTGTGTTTCTGCATTTGATTTATTTAGAACATAGAACATAGAACATTACAGCACAGAACAGGCCCTTCGGCCCACGATGTTGTGCCGACCTTCATCTGAAACCAAGATCAAGCTATCCCACTCCCTACCATCCTGGTGTGCTCCATGTGCCTATCCAATAACCGCTTAAATGTTCCTAAAGTGTGTGACTCCACAATCACTGCAGGCAGTCCATTCCACACCCCAACCACTCTCTGCGTGAAGAACCTACCTCTGATATCCTTCCTATATCTCCCACCATGAACCCTATAGTTATGCCCCCTTGTAATAGCTCCATCCACCCGAGGAAATAGTCTTTGAATTTATTTATTTATTTTTCAGTTAAATTTGTGTTAAAAATTGGAGGTTTTTTTTCCAAAACAGGAAGTAGGCCCAGGTGAAGCCTGGGAAGGTTTTTGGAGGGTTTAAAAGCAGGCCGCACTTTTGAGCGGGCAGCGTCGGGAGCGGGCAGCGTCGGGAGCGGGCAGCGTCGGGAGCGGGCAGCGTCGGGAGCGGGCAGCGTCGGGAGCGGGCAGCGTCGGGAGCGGGCAGTGGAGTGAGCAGGGAGCAGAGTGAGAGCTGACGGGCTTTGGCTCATCGGGCTTCAGCGTAAACAGGCAGAGGTGGGGTAGGTTTAGACAGCTTTTCCTGTGTCATTGGAAGAAAGGGGGAATTATGAGTGTGAGGTCAGTTTGTTGTTCTCAGTGTCGGATGTGGGAGGTCCTGGAGTCAGCTAGCCTCCCGGACGTCCATATCTGCGGCAGGTGCGTCAAGCTGCAGCTCCTAAGGGACCACGTTGGGGAACTGGAGCTGCAGCTCAATGACCTTCGTCTGGTTAGGGAGAATGAGGAGGTGATAGATAGGAGTTACAGGCAGGTGGTCACACCGGGGCCACGGGAGACGGACAAGTGGGTCACGGTTAGGAAGGGGAAGGGGAAAGGTCAGGTACTAGAGAGTACCCCAGTGGCTGTGCCCCTTAAAAATAGGTACTCCTGTTTAAGTGCTGTTGGGGGGAGCAGCCTACCTGGGGGAAGCAACAGTGGCCGTGCCTCCGGCGCAGAGTCCGGCCCGGCAGCTCAGAAGGGGAGGGAAAGGGAGGATGAGCAAACTGACCACAGCACCAAGGTACAGGGAGCCGTCCAAGTGGGGGGAGAAACAAAAAATGTCGTAGAAATTGGGGACAGTACACTTTTGGATGCTGTTGGGGGGGGGGGGACTTAGCAGGAGTAAGCCATGGTGTACAGGTCACTGACTCAGAGTCTGTCCTTGTGGCTCAGAAGGGAAGGGGGGAGAGGAGTAGAGGATTAGTCATTGGGGACTCCATAGTTGAAGGGACGGATAGGAGATTCTGCGGGAACGAGAGAGACTCGCGGTTGGTGTGTTGCGTCCCAGGAGCCAGAGTCCGCGATGTCTCGGATCGTGTTTTCGAAATCCTTAAGTGGGAGGGGGACCAGCCCCAAGTTGTGGTTCACATCGGCACTCAAGACATAGGTAGGAAAAGGGATGGGGATGTAAGGCAGAAATTCAGGGAGTTAGGGTGGAAGCTTAGGGCGAGAACAAACAAAGTTGTTATCTCTGGTTTGTTACCCGTGCCACGGGATAGTGAGGAGAGGAATAGGGAGAGAGAGCAATTGAACACGTGGTTACAGGGATGGTGCAGGAGGGACGGATTCAGATACCTGGACAATTGGGGCTCTTTCTGGGGTAGGTGGGACCTCTACAAACAGGATGGTCTGCACTTGAACCAGAGGGGTACCAATATCTTGGGGGGGAAATTTGCTAATGCTCTTCGGGAGGGTTTAAACTAATTCAGCAGGGGGGTGGGTACCTGAATTGTAGCTTCGGTGTACAGGAGGTTGAGAGTAGTGAGGTCATGGATGAGGTTTCAGAGTCGCAGGAGTGTACTGGCAGGCAGGAAGGCAGTTTGAAGTGTGTATACTTCAACGCCAGGAGCATCCGGAATAAGGTGGGTGAGCTTGCAGCATGGGTTGGTACCTGGGATTTCGATGTTGTGGCCATCTCGGAGACATGGATAGAGCAGGGACAGGAATGGTTGTTGCAGGTTCCGGGGTTTAGATGTTTCAGTAAGTGCAGGGAAGGAGGTAAAAGAGGGGGAGGTGTGGCATTGTTAGTCAAGGACAGTATTACGGTGGCAGAAAGGACATTTGATGAGGACTCGTCTACTGAGGTAGTTTGGGCTGAGGTTAGAAACAGGAAAGGAGAGGACACCCTGTTGGGAGTTTTTTATAGACCTCCGAAAAGTTCCAGAGATGTAGAGGAAAAGATTGCAAAGATGATTCTGGAGAGGAGTGAAAGTAACAGGGTAGTGGTACTGGGGGACTTTAACTTTACAAATATTGACTGGAAAAGCTATAGTTCGAGTACTTTAGAGGGGTCGGTTTTTGTCCAATGTGTGTAGGAAGGCTTCCTGATGCAGTATGTAGATAGACCAACAAGAGGCGAGGCCACATTGGATTTGGTACTGGGTAATGAACCAGGCCAGGTGTTAGAGAGCACTTTGGTGACAGTGACCACAATTCGATTACATTAACCTCAGCAATGGAAAAGGATAGGTATATACCAAAGAGAGCACTTTGGTGACAGTGACCACAATTCGATTACATTAACCTCAGCAATGGAAAAGGATAGGTATATACCAAAGGGCAAGAGTTATAGCTGGGGGAAAGGAAATTATGATGCGGTTAGGCGAGATTTAGGTGGCATAGGTTGGGGAAAGAAACTGCAGGGGATGGGCACAATTGTAATGTGGAACTTGTTCAAGGAACAGCTACTACGCGTCCTTGATAAGTATGTACCTGTCAGGTACATTGAGTTCTTTGAGAAGGTGACCAAAGAGGTGGATGAGGGTAAAGCGGTTGATGTGGTGTATATGGATTTCAGCAAAGCATTTGATAAGGTTCCCCATGGTAAGCTTTTGCAGAAAATACGGACACATGGGATTGAGGGTGATTTAATGTTTAAAGGGAATATTAGGGGGGGCTTCTTCACGCAGAGAGTGGTGGGAGTGTGGAATGAGCTGCCAGATAAAGTGGTAAATGCGGGGTCACTTTTAACATTTAAGAAAAACTTGGACAGGTTCATGGATGAGAGGGGTGTGGAGGGATATGGTCCAAGTGCAGGTCAGTGGGACTAGGCATAAAATGGTTCGGCACAGACAAGAAGGGCCAAAAGGCCAGTTTCTGAGCTGTAATTTTCTATGGTTCTATGGTTCTAATGGTTCGGATCAGGAATTGGCTAGCTGTAAGAAAACAGAGGGTGGTGGTTGATGGGAAATATTCATCCTGGAGTTCAGTTACTAGTGGTGTACCGCAAGGATCTGTTTTGGGGCCACTGCTGTTTGTCATTTTTATTAATGACCTCGATGAGGGCGTGGAAGGATGGATTAGTAAATTTGCGGATGACATTTAAGTCGGATGGTGATGGCTAGCACGAGGGGACATAGCTTTAAATTGAGGGGTGAGAGATATAGGACAGATGTTAGAGGTAGGTTCTTTACTCAGAAAGTAGTAAGGGTGTAGAATGCCCTGAACCATAGAACCATAGAAAATTACAGCTCAGAAACAGGCCTTTTGGCCCTTCTTGTCTGCGCCGAACCATTTTATGCCTAGTCCCACTGACCTGCACTTGGACCATATCCCTCCACGCCCCTCTCATCCATGAACCCGTCCAAGTTTTTCTTAAATGGTAAAAGTGACCCCGCATTTACCACTTTATCCGGCAGCTCATTCCACACTCCCACCACTCTCTGCGTGAAGAAGTCCCCCCTAATATTCCCTTTAAACTTTTCTCCTTTCACCCTTAACCCATGCCCTCTGGTTTTTTTCTCCCCTAGCCTCAGCGGAAAAAGCCTGCTTGCATTCACTCTATCTATACCCATCAAAATCTTATACACCTCTATCAAATCTCCCCTCAATCTTCTACGCTCCAGGCATTAAAGTCCCAACCTATTCAATCTCTCTCTGTAACTCAGCTTCTCAAGTCCCGGCAACATCCTTGTGAACCTTCTCTGCACTCTTTCAATCTTATTTACATCCTTCCTGTAACTAGGTGACCAAAACTGTACACAATACTCCAAATTCGGCCTCACCAATGCCTTATATAACCTTACCATAACACTCCAACTTTTATGCCCTGCCTGCAACAGTAGTGGACTCATCAACATTAAGAGAGCCGAAGGGCCTGTACTGCGCTGTAATGTTCTATGTTCTATGCTTTTCTCAACTGTAAATACTGATGAGAAATATTCATTCAGGATCTCACCCATCTCTTGTGGATCCGCACATAGATGACCTTGTTGATCCTTAAGAGGCCCTACTCTCTTTTGCCCTTTATGTATTTGTAGAAGCTCTTTGGATTCTCCTTTGCCTTATCTGCCAAACCAATCTCGTGTCCCCTTTTTGCCCTCCTGATTTCTCTCTTAACTCTACTCCTACACCTCCTATACTCTTCAAGAGATTCACTTGATCCCAGGTGCCTATGCATGTCATGTGCCTCTTTCTTCTTCTTGACCAGGGCCTCAATATCCCGAGTCATCCAGGGTTCCCGACGTCTCCCAGCCTTGCCCTTCACTCTGAGAGGAATGTGTTTACCCTGAACCCTGGTTAACACACTTTTGAAATCATGCCACTTACCAGACGTCCCTTTTCCTTCCCACAGACTCCCCCAATTAACTTTTGAAAGTCCCTGCCTGATACCATCAAAATTGGCCTTGTCCCAATTTAGAATTTTAACTTTTGGGACAGACCTATCATGTCATGTCTGACGAACCTTTTACAGATTTTTGAAGAGGTAACCAAGAGGATGGATGAGAGTAGGACAGTAGATGTTATAGAAGGTAGTAGAAGGTTAAGTCACATGAGATCAGGGAGAGCTAGTTGATTGAATTCGGAATTGGCTCGATGGTAGGAAGCAGAGGGTGATTGTGGAAGGTTGTTTCTCGGACTGGAGGCCTGTGACTTGTGCTGTACCTCAGGGGTCAGTATTGTGACCCTTGTTATTGGTTATTTATATAAATGATTTGGATGTGAATGTAGAAGACACAGTTAGTAAGTTTGCGGATGATGTTAAATTAAGAGGTATCATGAATAGCGAAGAAGGTTATCAAAATACCAGGGGGTTCTTGATCAGTTAGGAAAGTGAGCTGGGTAAATGGATTTCAATATAGATAAGTCTGAGGGGTTTCATTTTGGAAAGCCAAACGAGGGTAGGACTGATACAGTGAATGGTCGGGCCCTGGGGAGTGCTGAGGAACAGAGGGACCTGGGAGTACAAGTACATCGTCCGCTGAAAGCTGCGTCACAGGTGGACAGGGTGGTGAAGGTGTTTAGTGCACTGGCCTTCCTCAGTCAGGGCACTGAGTTCAGGAGTTGGGACATTATGTTGCATTTACATAAGTCATTGGTGAGGCTGCACTTGGAGGATTCTGCACAGTTTTGGTCACTCTGTTATAGGAAAGACATTAATAAACTGAAAAGAGTGCAGAGAAGGTTTACCAGGATGTTGCCTGGGTCAGTGGGCCTGAGTTATAGGGAGCGGCTACCCAGGATAGGACTTTAGCCCGTGGAACGTAGGAGAATGAGGAGAGACCTCACTGAAGTGTATAAAATTAGTAGGGACATGGAAAGGGGTGTGGTGTGTATCAGAGTGTTACAGTGAGCGTTGTGGGGGATATCAGAGTGTTACAGTGAGGGGTGTGGGGTATATCAGACTGTTAGAAACCATAGAAACCAAAGAAAATTACAGCTCAGAAACAGGCCTTTTGGCCCTTCTTGTCTGTGCCGAACCATTTTTTGCCTCGTCCCACTGACCTGCACTTGGACCATATCCCTCCACACCCCTCTCAGCCTTGAACCCGTCCAAGTTTTTCTTAAATGTTAAAAGTGACCCCGCATTTACCACTTTATCCGGCAGCTCATTCCACACTCCCACCACTCTCTGCGTGAAGAAGCCCCCCCTAATATTCCCTTTAAACTTTTCTCCTTTCACCCTTAACCCATGCCCTCTGGTTTTTTTCTCCCCTAGCCTCAGCGGAAAAAGCCTGCTTGCATTCACTCTATCTATACCCATCAAAATCTTATACACCTCGATCAAATCTACCCTCAATCTTCTACGCTCCAGGGAATAAAGTCCCAACCTATTCAATCCCACTCTGTAACTCAGCTTCTCAAGTCCCGGCAACATCCTTGTGAACCTTCTCTGCACTCTTTCAACCTTATTTACATCCTTCCTGTAACTAGGTGACCAAAACTGTACACAATACTCTAAAGTCGGCCTCACCAATGCCTTATAGAACCTTACCATAACACTCCAACTTTTATGCTCGATACACCGATTTATAAAGGCCAATGTACCAAAGGCACGCTTTACGACCCTATCCACCTGTGACGTCACTTTTAGGGAATTCTGTACCTGTATTCCCAGATCCCTCTGTTCAACTGCACTCTTCAGAGTCCTACCATTTACCCTGTACGTTCTACTTTGGTTTGTCCTTCCAATGTGGCAATATCTCACACTTGTCTGCATTATGTCCCACACCTCTCACTGTAACACTCTGATATACCCCACACCCCTCACTGTAACACTCTGATAAAGCCCACACCCCTCACTGTAACACTCTGATATACCCCACACCCCTCACTGTAACACTCGGATATATCCCACACCCCTCACTGTAACACTCTGATCTACCCCACACCCCTCACTGTCACACTTTGATATACCCCACACCCCTCACTGTAATACTCTGATATATCCCACACCCCTCACTGTCACACTTTGATATACCCCACACCCCTCATTGTAATAATCTGATATATCCCACACATCTCACTGTAACACACTCATCTCCCCCACACCTCTCAATGTAACACTCTGATATATCCCACACCCCTCACTGTAACACTGATATACCTCACACCCCTCACTGTAACACTCCGATATATCCCACACCCCTCACTGTAACACTGATATACCCCCCACACATCACTGTAAAACTCTGATATATCCCACACGCCTCACTGTAACACTCTGATATACCCCACAGCCCCCACTGTAACACTGATAAATCCCACACCCCTCACTGTAACATTCTGATATACCCCACACCCCTCACTGTAACACTCTGATATACCCCACACCCCTCACTGTAACACTCTGATATACCCCACACCCCTCACTGTAACACTCTGATATATCCCACACCCCTCACTGTAACACTGATATACCCCACACCCCTCACTGTAACACTCTGATATATCCCACACCCCTCACTGTAACACTCTGATATACCCCACACCCCTCACTGTAACACTCTGATATACCCCACACCCCTCACCGTAACTCTCTGATATACCCCACACCCCTCACTGTAACACTCTGATCTACCCCACACCCCTCACTGTAACACTCTGATATATCCCACACCCCTCACTGTAACACTCTGATATATCCCACACCCCTCACTGTAACACTCTGATATATCCCACACCCCTCACTGTAACACTCTGATATATCCCACACCCCTCACTGTAACACTCTGATATACCCCACACACCTCACTGTAACACTCTGATGTAAGAACATAAGAACATAAGAAATAGGAGCAGGAGTAGGCCATCTAGCCCCTCGAGCCTGCCCCGCCATTCAATAAGATCATGGCTGATCTGACGTGGATCAGTACCACTTACCCGCCTGATCCCCATAACCCTTAATTCCCTTACCGATCAGGAATCCATCCATCCGCGCTTTAAACATATTCAGCGAGGTGGCCTCCACCACCTCAGTGGGCAGAGAATTCCAGAGATTCACCACCCTCTGGGAGAAGAAGTTCCTCCTCAACTCTGTCTTAAACCGACCCCCCTTTATTTTGAGGCTGTGTCCTCTAGTTTTAACTTCCTTACTAATTGGAAAGAATCTCTCCGCCTCCACTCTATCCAGCCCCCGCATTATCTTATAAGTCTCCATAAGATCCCCCCTCATCCTTCTAAACTCCAACGAGTACAAACCCAATCTCCTCAGCCTCTCCTCATAATCCAAACCCCTCATCTCCGGTATCAACCTGGTGAACCTTCTCTGCACTCCCTCCAATGCCAATATATCCTTCCTCATATAAGGGGACCAATACTGCACACAGTATTCCAGCTGCGGCCTCACCAATGCCCTGTACAGGTGCATCAAGACATCCCTGCTTTTATATTCTATATACCCCACACCCCTCACTGTAACATACTGATATACCCCACACCCCTCACTGTAACACACTGATATACCCCACACCCCTCACTGTAACACTCTGATATACCCCACACCCCTCACTGTAACACTCGGATATATCCCACACCCCTCACTGTAACACTCTGATCTACCCCACACCCCTCACTGTAACACTCGGATATACCCCACACCTCTCACTGTAACACACTCATCTCCCCCACACCTCTCACTGTAACACTCTGATATATCCCACACCCCTCACTGTAACACTCCGATATATCCCACACCCCTCACTGTAACACTGATATTCCCCGCCACACATCACTGTAAAACTCTGATATATCCCACACGCCTCACTGTAACACTCTGATATACCCCACAGCCCCCACTGTAACACTCTGATAAATCCCACACCCCTCACTGTAACAGTCTGATATACCCCACACCCCTCACTGTAACACTCTGATATACCCCACACCCCTCACTGTAACACTCTGATATACCCCACACCCCTCACTGTAACACTCTGATATACCCCACACCCCTCACTGTAACACTCTGATATACCCCCCACCCCTCACTGTAACACTCTGATATAAGAACATAAGAACATAAGAAATAGGAGCAGGAGTAGGCCATCTAGCCCCTCGAGCCTTCTTCTGCTGAAGAAGATTAGGGCACACGGAGTTGGGGGTAGTGTGTTAAAGTGGATTGGGGACTGGCTATCCGACAGGAAGCAAAGAGTCGGAATAAATGGGTGATTTTCCGGTTGGAGGAAGGTAACTAGTGGCGTGCCGCAGGGATCGGTACTCGGGCCGCAACTGTTTACCATTTATATAGATGATCTGGAGGAGGGGACGGAGTGTAGGGTAACGAAGTTTGCAGACGACACAAAGATAAGTGGAAAAGTGAATCGTGTGGAGGACGGAGAAGATCTGCAGAGAGATTTGGACAGGCTGAGTGAGTGGGCGAGGATATGGCAAATGGAGTATAACGTTGAGAAATGCGAGGTTATACACTTTGGAGGAAATAATAACAAATGGGATTACTATCTCAATGGAAATAAATTAAAACATGCTACCGTGCAAAGGGACCTGGGGGTCCTTGTGCATGAGACGCAAAAGCCCAGTCTGCAGGTACAACAGGTGATCAAGAAGGCAAATGGGATGTTGGCCTATATTGCGAAGGGGATAGAATATAAAAGCAGGGATGTCCTGATGCACCTGTACAGGGCATTGGTGAGGCCGCAGCTGGAATACTGTGTGCAGTATTGGTCCCCTGATATGAGGAAGGATATATTGGCATTGGAGGGAGTGCAGAGAAGGTTCACCAGGTTGATACCGGAGATGAGGGGTTTGGATTATGAGGAGAGGATGAGGAGATTGGGTTTGTACTCGTTGGAGTTTAGAAGGATGAGGGGGGATCTTATGGAGACTTATAAGATAATTGAGTTTAGGAGTCGGGAGATAATGCTGCAGCTTTATAGGACCCTGGTTAGACCCCACTTGGAGTACTGCGCGCAGTTCTGGTCACCTCATTACAGGAAAGATGTTGAAGCCATTGAAAGGGTGCAGAGGAGATTTACAAGGATGTTGCCTGGATTGGGGGGCATGCCTTATGAGGATAGGTTGAGGGAGCTTGGTCTCTTCTCCCTGGAGAGACGAAGGATGAGAGGTGACCTGATAGAGGTTTACAAGATGTTGAGAGGTCTGGATAGGGTAGACTCTCAGAGGCTATTTCCAAGGGCTGAAATGGTTGCTACGAGAGGACACAGGTTTAAGGTGCTGGGGGGTAGGTACAGAGGAGATGTCAGGGGTCAGTTTTTCACTCAGAGGGTGGTGGGTGAGTGGAATCGGCTGACGTCGGTGGTGGTGGAGGCAAACTCGTTGGGGTCTTTTAAGAGACTTCTGGATGAGTACATGGGATTTAATGGGATTGAGGGCTATAGATAGGCCTAGAGGTAGGGATATGATCGGCGCAACTTGTGGGCCGAAGGGCCTGTTTGTGCTGTGGCTTTCTATGTTCTATGTTCTATAATGCGGGGGCTGGATAGGGTGGAGGCGGAGAGATTCTTTCCACTTAGTAAGGAAGTTATAACTAGAGGACACAGCCTCAAAATAAAGGGGGGTCGGTTTAAGACAGAGTTGAGGAGGAACTTCTTCTCCCAGAGGGTGGTGAATCTCTGGAATTCTCTGCCCACTGAGGTGGTGAAGGCTACCTCGCTGAATATGTTTAAGGCGCGGATGGATGGATTCCTGATCGGTAAGGGAATTAAGGGTTATGGGGATCAGGCGGGTAAGTGGTACTGATCCACGTCAGATCAGCCATGAACTTATTGAATGGCGGGGCAGGCTCGAGGGGCTGGATGGCCTACTCCTGCTCCTATTTCTTATGTTCTTATGTTCTTATAAGTCCTACCCTCGAAACCAGGCAGCATCCTGGTAAATCTCCTCTGCACTCTTTCCAGCGCTTCCACATCCTTCTTATAGTGAGGTGACCAGAACTGCACACAATATTCCAAACACTCTGATATACCCCACACCCCTCACTGTAACACTCTGATATACCCCACACCCCTCACTGTAACACTCTGATCTACCCCACACCCCTCACTGTAACACTCTGATATACCCCACACCCCTCACTGGAACACTCTGATATACTCCACACCCCTCACTGTAACACTCTGATATACCCCACACCCCTCACTGTAACACTCTGATATACCCCACACCCCTCACTGTAACACTCTGATCTACCCCACACCCCTCACTGTAACACTCTGATATACCCCACACCCCTCACTGGAACACTCTGATATACTCCACACCCCTCACTGTAACACTCTGATATACCCCACACCCCTCACTGTAACACTCTGATATACCCCACACCCCTCACTGGAACACTCTGATATACTCCACACCCCTCACTGTAACACTCTGATATACCCCACACCCCTCACTGTAACACTCTGATATACCCCACACACCTCACTGTAACACACTGATATATCCCACACCCCTCACTGTAACACTCTGATATACCCCACACCCCTCACTGTAACACACTGATATACCCCACACCCCTCACTGTAACACACTGATATACCCCACACCCCTCACTGTAACACTCTGATATACCCCACACCCCTCACTGTAACACTCTGATATATCCCACACCCCTCACTGTAACACTCTGATATATCCCACACCCCTCACTGTAACACTCTGATATATCCCACACCCCTCACTGTCACACTTTGATATACCCCACACACCTCACTGTAACACTCTGATATATCCCACACCCCTCACTGTAACACTGTGATATACTCCACACCCCTCACTGTAACACTCTGATATACCCCACACCCCTCACTGTAACACTCTGATATACCCCACACCCCTCACTGTAACAGACTGATATACTCCACACCCCTCACTGTAACACTCTCATATACCCCACACCTCACTGTAACAGTCTGATATATCCCACACCTCACTGTAACACTCTGATATACCCCACACCCATCACTGTAACACTCTGATATATCCAACATCCCTCACTGTAACACTCTGATATACCCCACACCCCTCACTGTAACACTCTGATATACCCCACACCCCTCACTGTAACACTCTGATATACCCCACACACCTCACTGTAACACTCTGATATACCCCACACCCCTCACTGTAACACTCTGATATACCCCGCACCCCTCACTGTAACACTCTGATAAAGCCCACACCCCTCACTGTAACACTCTGATATACCCCACACCCCTCACTGTAACACTCTGATATATCCCACACCCCTCACTGTAATACTCTGATATACTCCACACCCCTAACTGTAACACTCTGATATGCCCCACACCCCTCACTGGAACACTCTGATATATCCCACAACCCTCACTGTATCACTCTGATATATCCCACACCCCTCACTGTAATACTCTGATATACTCCACACCCCTAACTGTAACACACTGATATTGCCCACACCCCTCACTGTAACACTCTGATATATCCCACACCCCTCACTGTAACACTCTGATATATCCCTCACACCTCACTGTAACAGACTGATATACCCCACACCCCTCACTGTAACACTCTGATATACCCCACACCCCTCACTGTAACACTCTGATATACCCCTCACACCTCACTGTAACACTCTGATATATCCCACACCTCACTGTAACACTCTGATATATCCCACACCCCTCACTGTAACACTCTGATATTTCCCACACCCCTCACTGTAACACTCTGATATACCCCACACCCCTCACTGTAACACTCTGATATACCCCACACGCCTCACTGTAACACTCTGATGTACCCCACACCCCTCACTGTAACACTCTGATATACCCCACACCCCTCACTGTAACACTCTGATATACCCCACACCCCTCACTGTAACACTCTGATAAAGCCCACACCCCTCACTGTAACACTCTGATATATCCCACACCCCTCACTGTCACACTTTGATATACCCCACACCCCTCACTGTAATACTCTGACATACCCCTCACACCTCACTGTAACACTCTGATATATCCCACACCTCACTGTAACACTCTGATATATCCCACACCCCTCACTGTAACACTCTGATATTTCCCACACCCCTCACTGTAACACTCTGATATACCCCACACCCCTCACTGTAACACTCTGATATACCCCACACCCCTCACTGTAACACTCTGTTATACCCCACACCCCACACTGTAACAGACTGATATACTCCACACCCCTCACTGTAACACTCTGATATGCCCCACACCCCTCACTGTAACACTCTGATATACACCACACCCCTCACTGTAACACTTTGATATACTCCACACCCCTCACTGTAACACTCTGATATAGCCCACACCCCTCACTGTAACACTCTGATATACCCCACACCCCTCACTGTAACACTCAGATATATCCCACGCCCCTCACTGTAACACGCTGATATACCCCACACCTCACTGTAACACTCTGATATACCCCACACCCCTCACTGTAACATTCTGATATACCCCACACCCCTCACTGTAACACTCTGACATATCCCACGCCCATCACTGTAACACTCTGATATACCCCACACCCCTCACTGTAACTCTCTGATATACCCCACACCCCTCACTGTAACACTGTAACACTCTCTCATTGTTACTGTGCAGCACTCTCTGTGTTACTGTGCAGCGCTCTCTCAGTGTTACTGTGCAGCTCTCTCAGTGTTACTGTGCAGCACTCTCTCAGTGTTACTGTGCAGCGCTCTCTCAGTGTTACTGTGCAGCGCTCTCTCAGTGTTACTGTGCAGCGCTCTCTCTGTGTTACTGTGCAGCACTCTCTCAGTGCTACTGTGCAGCTCTCTCTGTGTTACTGTGCAGCTCTCTCTCAGTGTTACTGTGCAGCGCTCTCTCAGTGTTACTGTGCAGCTCTCTCAGTGTTACTGTGCAGCACTCTCTCAGTGTTACTGTGCAGCGCTCTCTCAGTGTTACTGTGCAGCGCTCTCTCAGTGTTACTGTGCAGCGCTCTCTCTCAGTGTTACTGTGCAGCACTCTCTCTGTGTTACTGTGCAGCTCTCTCTCTGTGTTACTGTGCAGCGCTCTCTCTCAGTGTTACTGTGCAGCGCTCTCTCTCTGTGTTACTGTGCAGCTCTCTCTCTGTGTTACTGTGCTGCTCTCTCTGTGTTACTGTGCAGCGCTCTCAGTGTTACTGTGCAGCGCTCTCTCTGTGTTACTGTGCAGCACTCTCTCTGTGTTACTGTGCAGCGCTCTCTCTGTGTTACTGTGCAGCTCTCTCTCTGTGTTACTGTGCTGCTCTCTCTGTGTTACTGTGCAGCTCTCTCTCTGTGTTACTGTGCAGCTCTCTCTCAGTGTTACTGTGCAGCTCTCTCTCTGTGTTACTGTGCAGCACTCTCTCTGTGTTACTGTGCAGCGCTCTCTCAGTGTTACTGTGCAGCGCTCTCTCTGTGTTACTGTGCAGCACTCTCTCTCAGTGTTACTGTGCAGCGCTCTCTCAGTGTTACTGTGCAGCACTCTCTCTCAGTGTTACTGTGCAGCGCTCTCTCAGTGTTACTGTGCAGCACTCTCTGTGTTACTGTGCAGCACTCTCTCAGTGTTACTGTGCATCTCTCTCTGTGTTACTGTGCAGCGCTCTCTCAGTCTTACTGTGCAGCACTCTCTCTCTGTGTTACTGAGCAGCGCTCTCTCAGTGTTACTGTGCAGCGCTCTCTGTGTTACTGTACAGCTCTCTCTCAGTGTTACTGTGCAGCACTCTCTCTCTGTGTTACTGTGCAGCGCTCTCTCAGTGTTACTGTGCAGCGCTATCTGTGTTACTGTGCAGCACTCTCTCTCTGTGTTACTGTGCAGCGCTCTCTCAGTGTTACTGTGCAGCGCTCTCTGTGTTACTGTGCAGCACTCTCTCAGTGTTACTGTGCAGCGCTCTCTCAGTGTTACTGTGCAGCGCTCTCTCAGTGTTACTGTGCAGCGCTCTCTCAGTGTTACTGTGCCGCGCTCTCTCAGTGTTACTGTGCAGCGCTCTCTGTGTTACTGTGCAGCGCTCTCTCTCAGTGTTACTGTGCAGCGCTCTCTCAGTGTTACTGTGCAGCGCTCTCTGTGTTACTGTGCAGCGCTCTCTCTGTGTTACTGTGCAGCACTCTCTCTGTGTTACTGTGCAGCTCTCTCTCTGTGTTACTGTGCAGCACTCTCTCTGTGTTACTGTGCAGCTCTCTCTCTGTGTTACTGTGCAGCACTCTCTCTCTGTGTTACTGTGCAGCACTCTCTCTGTGTTACTGTGCAGCACTCTCTCTGTGTTACTGTGCAGCTCTCTCTCTGTGTTACTGTGCAGCACTCTCTCTGTGTTACTGTGCAGCTCTCTCTCTGTGTTACTGTGCAGCACTCTCTCTCTGTGTTACTGTGCAGCACTCTCTCTGTGTTACTGTGCAGCTCTCTCTCAGTGTTACTGTGCAGCGCTCTCTCTGTGTTACTGTGCAGCTCTCTCTCTGTGTTACTGTGCAGCTCTCTCCCTGTGTTACTGTGCAGCTCTCTCTCTGTGTTACTGTGCAGCTCTCTCTCTGTGTTACTGTGCAGCTCTCTCTCTCTGTGTTACTGTGCAGCGCTCTCTCAGTGTTACTGTGCCGCGCTCTCTCAGTGTTACTGTGCAGCGCTCTCTGTGTTACTGTGCAGCGCTCTCTCTCAGTGTTACTGTGCAGCGCTCTCTCAGTGTTACTGTGCAGCGCTCTCTCTCTGTGTTACTGTGCAGCACTCTCTCTGTGTTACTGTGCAGCGCTCTCTCAGTGTTACTGTGCAGCGCTCTCTGTGTTACTGTGCAGCGCTCTCTCTGTGTTACTGTGCAGCACTCTCTCTGTGTTACTGTGCAGCTCTCTCTCTGTGTTACTGTGCAGCACTCTCTCTGTGTTACTGTGCAGCTCTCTCTCTGTGTTACTGTGCAGCACTCTCTCTCTGTGTTACTGTGCAGCACTCTCTCTGTGTTACTGTGCAGCACTCTCTCTGTGTTACTGTGCAGCTCTCTCTCTGTGTTACTGTGCAGCACTCTCTCTGTGTTACTGTGCAGCTCTCTCTCTGTGTTACTGTGCAGCACTCTCTCTCTGTGTTACTGTGCAGCACTCTCTCTGTGTTACTGTGCAGCTCTCTCTCAGTGTTACTGTGCAGCGCTCTCTCTGTGTTACTGTGCAGCTCTCTCTCTGTGTTACTGTGCAGCTCTCTCCCTGTGTTACTGTGCAGCTCTCTCTCTGTGTTACTGTGCAGCTCTCTCTCTGTGTTACTGTGCAGCTCTCTCTCTCAGTGTTACTGTGCAGCTCTCTCTCAGTGTTACTGTGCAGCGCTCTCTCTCTGTGTTACTGTGCAGCGCTCTCTCAGTGTTACTGTGCAGCTCTCTCTGTGTTACTGTGCAGCGCTCTCTCTCTGTGTTACTGTGCAGCTCTCTCCCTGTGTTACTGTGCAGCTCTCTCTCTGTGTTACTGTGCAGCTCTCTCTCTGTGTTACTGTGCAGCTCTCTCTCTGTGTTACTGTGCAGCACTCTCTCTCTGTGTTACTGTGCAGCACTCTCTCTCTGTGTTACTGTGCAGCGCTCTCTCAGTGTTACTGTGCAGCGCTCTCTGTGTTACTGTGCAGCACTCTCTCAGTGTTACTGTGCAGCGCTCTCTCAGTGTTACTGTGCAGCGCTCTCTCAGTGTTACTGTGCAGCGCTCTCTCTGTGTTACTGTGCAGCACTCTCTCAGTGCTACTGTGCAGCTCTCTCTGTGTTACTGTGCAGCTCTCTCTCAGTGTTACTGTGCAGCGCTCTCTCAGTGTTACTGTGCAGCGCTCTCTGTGTTACTGTGCAGCGCTCTCTGTGTTACTGTGCAGCGCTCTCTCAGTGTTACTGTGCAGCGCTCTCTCAGTGTTACTGTGCAGCTCTCTCTGTGTTACTGTGCAGCGCTCTCGCTGTGTTACTGTGCTGCTCTCTCTCTGTGTTACTGTGCAGCGCTCTCTCAGTGTTACTGTGCAGCGCTCTCTGTGTTACTGTGCAGCGCTCTCTGTGTTACTGTGCAGCGCTCTCTCAGTGTTACTGTGCAACTCTCTCTGTGTTACTGTGCAGCACTCTCAGTGTTACTGTGCAGCACTCTCTCTGTGTTACTGTGCAGCACTCTCTCTGTGTTACTGTGCAGCGCTCTCTCAGTGTTACTGTGCAGCGCTCTCTGTGTTACTGTGCAGCGCTCTCTCTGTGTTACTGTGCAGCTCTCTCTCTGTGTTACTGTGCAGCACTCTCTCTCTGTGTTACTGTGCAGCTCTCTCTGTGTTACTGTGCAGCGCTCTCTCAGTGTTACTGTGCAGCGCTCTCTGTGTTACTGTGCAGCTCTCTCTGTGTTACTGTGCAGCACTCTCTCTGTGTTACTGTGCAGCTCTCTCAGTGTTACTGTGCAGCGCTCTCTCTGTGTTACTGTGCAGCTCTCTCCCTGTGTTACTGTGCAGCTCTCTCTCTGTGTTACTGTGCAGCTCTCTCTCTGTGTTACTGTGCAGCTCTCTCTCTGTGTTACTGTGCAGCACTCTCTCTCTGTGTTACTGTGCAGCACTCTCTCTCTGTGTTACTGTGCAGCGCTCTCTCAGTGTTACTGTGCAGCGCTCTCTGTGTTACTGTGCAGCACTCTCTCAGTGTTACTGTGCAGCGCTCTCTCAGTGTTACTGTGCAGCGCTCTCCCTGTGTTACTGTGCAGCGCTCTCTCAGTGTTACTGTGCAGCGCTCTCTGTGTTACTGTGCAGCGCTCTCTGTGTTACTGTGCAGCGCTCTCTCAGTGTTACTGTGCAGCTCTCTCTGTGTTACTGTGCAGCTCTCTCTGTGTTACTGTGCAACGCTCTCTCAGTGTTACTGTGCAGCTCTCTCTGTGTTACTGTGCAGCGCTCTCTCTGTGTTACTGTGCTGCTCTCTCTGTGTTACTGTGCAGCGCTCTCTGTGTTACTGTGCAGCGCTCTCTGTGTTACTGTGCAGCGCTCTCTCAGTGTTACTGTGCAGCTCTCTCTGTGTTACTGTGCAGCGCTCTCTCTGTGTTACTGTGCTGCTCTCTCTCTGTGTTACTGTGCAGCGCTCTCTCAGTGTTACTGTGCAGCGCTCTCTGTGTTACTGTGCAGCGCTCTCTGTGTTACTGTGCAGCGCTCTCTCAGTGTTACTGTGCAGCGCTCTCTCTGTGTTACTGTGCAGCTCTCTCTCAGTGTTACTGTGCAGCTCTCTCTCTGTGTTACTGTGCAGCTCTCTCAGTGTTACTGTGCAGCGCTCTCTCTGTGTTACTGTGCAGCTCTCTCTCAGTGTTACTGTGCAGCTCTCTCTCTGTGTTACTGTGCAGCACTCTCTCTGTGTTACTGTGCAGCGCTCTCTCAGTGTTACTGTGCAGCGCTCTCTCTGTGTTACTGTGCAGCACTCTCTCTCAGTGTTACTGTGCAGCGCTCTCTCAGTGTTACTGTGCAGCACTCTCTCTCAGTGTTACTGTGCAGCGCTCTCTCAGTGTTACTGTGCAGCACTCTCTGTGTTACTGTGCAGCACTCTCTCAGTGTTACTGTGCAGCTCTCTCTGTGTTACTGTGCAGCGCTCTCTCAGTCTTACTGTGCAGCACTCTCTCTCTGTGTTACTGAGCAGCGCTCTCTCAGTGTTACTGTGCAGCGCTCTCTGTGTTACTGTACAGCTCTCTCTCAGTGTTACTGTGCAGCACTCTCTCTCTGTGTTACTGTGCAGCGCTCTCTCAGTGTTACTGTGCAGCGCTCTCTGTGTTACTGTGCAGCACTCTCTCTCTGTGTTACTGTGCAGCGCTCTCTCAGTGTTACTGTGCAGCGCTCTCTGTGTTACTGTGCAGCACTCTCTCAGTGTTACTGTGCAGCGCTCTCTCAGTGTTACTGTGCAGCGCTCTCTCAGTGTTACTGTGCAGCGCTCTCTCGGTGTTACTGTGCCGCGCTCTCTCAGTGTTACTGTGCAGCGCTCTCTGTGTTACTGTGCAGCGCTCTCTCTCAGTGTTACTGTGCAGCGCTCTCTCAGTGTTACTGTGCAGCGCTCTCTGTGTTACTGTGCAGCGCTCTCTCTGTGTTACTGTGCAGCACTCTCTCTGTGTTACTGTGCAGCTCTCTCTCTGTGTTACTGTGCAGCACTCTCTCTGTGTTACTGTGCAGCTCTCTCTCTGTGTTACTGTGCAGCACTCTCTCTCTGTGTTACTGTGCAGCACTCTCTCTGTGTTACTGTGCAGCACTCTCTCTGTGTTACTGTGCAGCTCTCTCTCTGTGTTACTGTGCAGCACTCTCTCTGTGTTACTGTGCAGCTCTCTCTCTGTGTTACTGTGCAGCACTCTCTCTCTGTGTTACTGTGCAGCACTCTCTCTGTGTTACTGTGCAGCTCTCTCTCAGTGTTACTGTGCAGCGCTCTCTCTGTGTTACTGTGCAGCTCTCTCTCTGTGTTACTGTGCAGCTCTCTCCCTGTGTTACTGTGCAGCTCTCTCTCTGTGTTACTGTGCAGCTCTCTCTCTGTGTTACTGTGCAGCTCTCTCTCTCTGTGTTACTGTGCAGCGCTCTCTCAGTGTTACTGTGCCGCGCTCTCTCAGTGTTACTGTGCAGCGCTCTCTGTGTTACTGTGCAGCGCTCTCTCTCAGTGTTACTGTGCAGCGCTCTCTCAGTGTTACTGTGCAGCGCTCTCTCTCTGTGTTACTGTGCAGCACTCTCTCTGTGTTACTGTGCAGCGCTCTCTCAGTGTTACTGTGCAGCGCTCTCTGTGTTACTGTGCAGCGCTCTCTCTGTGTTACTGTGCAGCACTCTCTCTGTGTTACTGTGCAGCTCTCTCTCTGTGTTACTGTGCAGCACTCTCTCTGTGTTACTGTGCAGCTCTCTCTCTGTGTTACTGTGCAGCACTCTCTCTCTGTGTTACTGTGCAGCACTCTCTCTGTGTTACTGTGCAGCACTCTCTCTGTGTTACTGTGCAGCTCTCTCTCTGTGTTACTGTGCAGCACTCTCTCTGTGTTACTGTGCAGCTCTCTCTCTGTGTTACTGTGCAGCACTCTCTCTCTGTGTTACTGTGCAGCACTCTCTCTGTGTTACTGTGCAGCTCTCTCTCAGTGTTACTGTGCAGCGCTCTCTCTGTGTTACTGTGCAGCTCTCTCTCTGTGTTACTGTGCAGCTCTCTCCCTGTGTTACTGTGCAGCTCTCTCTCTGTGTTACTGTGCAGCTCTCTCTCTGTGTTACTGTGCAGCTCTCTCTCTCAGTGTTACTGTGCAGCTCTCTCTCAGTGTTACTGTGCAGCGCTCTCTCTCTGTGTTACTGTGCAGCGCTCTCTCAGTGTTACTGTGCAGCTCTCTCTGTGTTACTGTGCAGCGCTCTCTCTCTGTGTTACTGTGCAGCTCTCTCCCTGTGTTACTGTGCAGCTCTCTCTCTGTGTTACTGTGCAGCTCTCTCTCTGTGTTACTGTGCAGCTCTCTCTCTGTGTTACTGTGCAGCACTCTCTCTCTGTGTTACTGTGCAGCACTCTCTCTCTGTGTTACTGTGCAGCGCTCTCTCAGTGTTACTGTGCAGCGCTCTCTGTGTTACTGTGCAGCACTCTCTCAGTGTTACTGTGCAGCGCTCTCTCAGTGTTACTGTGCAGCGCTCTCTCAGTGTTACTGTGCAGCGCTCTCTCTGTGTTACTGTGCAGCACTCTCTCAGTGCTACTGTGCAGCTCTCTCTGTGTTACTGTGCAGCTCTCTCTCAGTGTTACTGTGCAGCGCTCTCTCAGTGTTACTGTGCAGCGCTCTCTGTGTTACTGTGCAGCGCTCTCTGTGTTACTGTGCAGCGCTCTCTCAGTGTTACTGTGCAGCGCTCTCTCAGTGTTACTGTGCAGCTCTCTCTGTGTTACTGTGCAGCGCTCTCGCTGTGTTACTGTGCTGCTCTCTCTCTGTGTTACTGTGCAGCGCTCTCTCAGTGTTACTGTGCAGCGCTCTCTGTGTTACTGTGCAGCGCTCTCTGTGTTACTGTGCAGCGCTCTCTCAGTGTTACTGTGCAACTCTCTCTGTGTTACTGTGCAGCACTCTCAGTGTTACTGTGCAGCACTCTCTCTGTGTTACTGTGCAGCACTCTCTCTGTGTTACTGTGCAGCGCTCTCTCAGTGTTACTGTGCAGCGCTCTCTGTGTTACTGTGCAGCGCTCTCTCTGTGTTACTGTGCAGCACTCTCTCTGTGTTACTGTGCAGCTCTCTCTCTGTGTTACTGTGCAGCTCTCTCTCTGTGTTACTGTGCAGCACTCTCTCTCTGTGTTACTGTGCAGCTCTCTCTGTGTTACTGTGCAGCGCTCTCTCAGTGTTACTGTGCAGCGCTCTCTGTGTTACTGTGCAGCTCTCTCTGTGTTACTGTGCAGCACTCTCTCTGTGTTACTGTGCAGCTCTCTCAGTGTTACTGTGCAGCGCTCTCTCTGTGTTACTGTGCAGCTCTCTCTCTGTGTTACTGTGCAGCGCTCTCTCTCTGTGTTACTGTGCAGCTCTCTCTCTGTGTTACTGTGCAGCTCTCTCCCTGTGTTACTGTGCAGCTCTCTCTCTGTGTTACTGTGCAGCTCTCTCTCTGTGTTACTGTGCAGCTCTCTCCCTGTGTTACTGTGCAGCTCTCTCTCTGTGTTACTGTGCAGCTCTCTCTCAGTGTTACTGTGCAGCTCTCTCTCAGTGTTACTGTGCAGCGCTCTCTCTGTGTTACTGTGCAGCTCTCTCCCTGTGTTACTGTGCAGCTCTCTCTCTGTGTTACTGTGCAGCTCTCTCTCTGTGTTACTGTGCAGCTCTCTCTCTGTGTTACTGTGCAGCACTCTCTCTCTGTGTTACTGTGCAGCACTCTCTCTCTGTGTTACTGTGCAGCGCTCTCTCAGTGTTACTGTGCAGCGCTCTCTGTGTTACTGTGCAGCACTCTCTCAGTGTTACTGTGCAGCGCTCTCTCAGTGTTACTGTGCAGCGCTCTCCCTGTGTTACTGTGCAGCGCTCTCTCAGTGTTACTGTGCAGCGCTCTCTGTGTTACTGTGCAGCGCTCTCTGTGTTACTGTGCAGCGCTCTCTCAGTGTTACTGTGCAGCTCTCTCTGTGTTACTGTGCAGCTCTCTCTGTGTTACTGTGCAACGCTCTCTCAGTGTTACTGTGCAGCTCTCTCTGTGTTACTGTGCAGCGCTCTCTCTGTGTTACTGTGCTGCTCTCTCTGTGTTACTGTGCAGCGCTCTCTGTGTTACTGTGCAGCGCTCTCTGTGTTACTGTGCAGCGCTCTCTCAGTGTTACTGTGCAGCTCTCTCTGTGTTACTGTGCAGCGCTCTCTCTGTGTTACTGTGCTGCTCTCTCTCTGTGTTACTGTGCAGCGCTCTCTCAGTGTTACTGTGCAGCGCTCTCTGTGTTACTGTGCAGCGCTCTCTGTGTTACTGTGCAGCGCTCTCTCAGTGTTACTGTGCAGCGCTCTCTCTGTGTTACTGTGCAGCTCTCTCTCAGTGTTACTGTGCAGCTCTCTCTCTGTGTTACTGTGCAGCTCTCTCAGTGTTACTGTGCAGCGCTCTCTCTGTGTTACTGTGCAGCTCTCTCTCTGTGTTACTGTGCAGCGCTCTCTCTGTGTTACTGTGCAGCACTCTCTCTGTGTTACTGTGCAGCGCTCTCTGTGTTACTGTGCAGCACTCTCTCAGTGTTACTGTGCAGCGCTCTCTCAGTGTTACTGTGCAGCACTCTCTCAGTGTTACTGTGCAGCTCTCTCTCTGTGTTACTGTGCAGCTCTCTCTCTGTGTTACTGTGCAGCTCTCTCTGTGTTACTGTGCAGCTCTCTCTGTGTTACTGTGCAGCGCTCTCTGTGTTACTGTGCAGCACTCTCTGTGTTACTGTGCAGCACTCTCTCAGTGTTACTGTGCAGCGCTCTCTGTGTTACTGTGCAGCACTCTCTCTGTGTTACTGTGCAGCGCTCTCTGTGTTACTGTGCAGCACTCTCTCAGTGTTACTGTGCAGCTCTCTCAGTGTTACTGTGCAGCGCTCTCTGTGTTACTGTGCAGCGCTCTCTGTGTTACTGTGCAGCACTCTCTCAGTGTTACTGTGCAGCGCTCTCTGTGTTACTGTGCAGCACTCTCTCTGTGTTACTGTGCAGCGCTCTCTGTGTTACTGTGCAGCGCTCTCTCTGTGTTACTGTGCAGCGCTCTCTCAGTGTTACTGTGCAGCGCTCTCTCTCAGTGTTACTGTGCAGCGCTCTCTGTGTTACTGTGCAGCGCTCTCTCTGTGTTACTGTGCAGCGCTCTCTCAGTGTTACTGTGCAGCGCTCTCTCTCAGTGTTACTGTGCAGCTCTCTCTCTGTGTTACTGTGCAGCTCTCTCTCAGTGTTACTGTGCAGCGCTCTCTCTGTGTTACTGTGCAGCGCTCTCTCAGTGTTACTGTGCAGCGCTCTCTCTCAGTGTTACTGTGCAGCGCTCTCTCAGTGTTACTGTGCAGCGCTCTCTCAGTGTTACTGTGCAGCTCTCTCTCAGTGTTACTGTGCAGCTCTCTCTCTCTCTGTGTGACTGTGCAGCTCTCTCTCTGTGTTACTGTGCAGCTCTCTCTCTGTGTTACTGTGCAGCTCTCTCTCTGTGTTACTGTGCAGCGCTCTCTCTCAGTGTTACTGTGCAGCGCTCTCTCTCTGTGTTACTGTGCAGCTCTCTCTCTGTGTTACTGTGCTGCTCTCTCTGTGTTACTGTGCAGCGCTCTCAGTGTTACTGTGCAGCGCTCTCTCTGTGTTACTGTGCAGCACTCTCTCTGTGTTACTGTGCAGCGCTCTCTCTGTGTTACTGTGCAGCTCTCTCTCTGTGTTACTGTGCTGCTCTCTCTGTGTTACTGTGCAGCTCTCTCTCTGTGTTACTGTGCAGCTCTCTCTCAGTGTTACTCTGCAGCTCTCTCTCTGTGTTACTGTGCAGCACTCTCTCTGTGTTACTGTGCAGCGCTCTCTCAGTGTTACTGTGCAGCGCTCTCTCTGTGTTACTGTGCAGCACTCTCTCTCAGTGTTACTGTGCAGCGCTCTCTCAGTGTTACTGTGCAGCACTCTCTCTCAGTGTTACTGTGCAGCGCTCTCTCAGTGTTACTGTGCAGCACTCTCTGTGTTACTGTGCAGCACTCTCTCAGTGTTACTGTGCAGCTCTCTCTGTGTTACTGTGCAGCGCTCTCTCAGTCTTACTGTGCAGCACTCTCTCTCTGTGTTACTGAGCAGCGCTCTCTCAGTGTTACTGTGCAGCGCTCTCTGTGTTACTGTACAGCTCTCTCTCAGTGTTACTGTGCAGCACTCTCTGTGTTACTGTGCAGCACTCTCTCAGTGTTACTGTACAGCTCTCTCTCAGTGTTACTGTGCAGCGCTCTCTGTGTTACTGTGCAGCACTCTCTCTCTGTGTTACTGTGCAGCGCTCTCTCAGTGTTACTGTGCAGCGCTCTCTGTGTTACTGTGCAGCTCTCTCTCAGTGTTACTGTGCAGCGCTCTCTCTGTGTTACTGTGCAGCTCTCTCTCTGTGTTACTGTGCAGCTCTCTCCCTGTGTTACTGTGCAGCTCTCTCTCTGTGTTACTGTGCAGCTCTCTCTCTGTGTTACTGTGCAGCTCTCTCTCTCAGTGTTACTGTGCAGCTCTCTCTCAGTGTTACTGTGCAGCGCTCTCCCTCTGTGTTACTGTGCAGCGCTCTCTCAGTGTTACTGTGCAGCTCTCTCTGTGTTACTGTGCAGCGCTCTCTCTCTGTGTTACTGTGCAGCTCTCTCCCTGTGTTACTGTGCAGCTCTCTCTCTGTGTTACTGTGCAGCTCTCTCTCTGTGTTACTGTGCAGCTCTCTCTCTGTGTTACTGTGCAGCACTCTCTCTCTGTGTTACTGTGCAGCACTCTCTCTCTGTGTTACTGTGCAGCGCTCTCTCAGTGTTACTGTGCAGCGCTCTCTGTGTTACTGTGCAGCACTCTCTCAGTGTTACTGTGCAGCGCTCTCTCAGTGTTACTGTGCAGCGCTCTCTCAGTGTTACTGTGCAGCGCTCTCTCAGTGTTACTGTGCAGCGCTCTCTCTGTGTTACTGTGCAGCACTCTCTCAGTGCTACTGTGCAGCTCTCTCTGTGTTACTGTGCAGCTCTCTCTCAGTGTTACTGTGCAGCGCTCTCTCAGTGTTACTGTGCAGCGCTCTCTGTGTTACTGTGCAGCACTCTCTGTGTTACTGTGCAGCGCTCTCTCAGTGTTACTGTGCAGCGCTCTCTCAGTGTTACTGTGCAGCTCTCTCTGTGTTACTGTGCAGCGCTCTCGCTGTGTTACTGTGCTGCTCTCTCTCTGTGTTACTGTGCAGCGCTCTCTCAGTGTTACTGTGCAGCGCTCTCTGTGTTACTGTGCAGCGCTCTCTGTGTTACTGTGCAGCGCTCTCTCAGTGTTACTGTGCAGCTCTCTCTGTGTTACTGTGCAGCACTCTCAGTGTTACTGTGCAGCACTCTCTCTGTGTTACTGTGCAGCACTCTCTCTGTGTTACTGTGCAGCGCTCTCTCAGTGTTACTGTGCAGCGCTCTCTGTGTTACTGTGCAGTGCTCTCTCTGTGTTACTGTGCAGCACTCTCTCTGTGTTACTGTGCAGCTCTCTCTCTGTGTTACTGTGCAGCTCTCTCTCTGTGTTACTGTGCAGCACTCTCTCTCTGTGTTACTGTGCAGCTCTCTCTGTGTTACTGTGCAGCGCTCTCTCAGTGTTACTGTGCAGCGCTCTCTGTGTTACTGTGCAGCTCTCTCTGTGTTACTGTGCAGCACTCTCTCTGTGTTACTGTGCAGCTCTCTCAGTGTTACTGTGCAGCGCTCTCTCAGTGTTACTGTGCAGCGCTCTCTCAGTGTTACTGTGCCGCGCTCTCTCAGTGTTACTGTGCAGCGCTCTCTGTGTTACTGTGCAGCGCTCTCTCTCAGTGTTACTGTGCAGCGCTCTCTCAGTGTTACTGTGCAGCGCTCTCTCTCTGTGTTACTGTGCAGCACTCTCTCTGTGTTACTGTGCAGCGCTCTCTCAGTGTTACTGTGCAGCGCTCTCTGTGTTACTGTGCAGCGCTCTCTCTGTGTTACTGTGCAGCACTCTCTCTGTGTTACTGTGCAGCTCTCTCTCTGTGTTACTGTGCAGCACTCTCTCTGTGTTACTGTGCAGCTCTCTCTCTGTGTTACTGTGCAGCACTCTCTCTCTGTGTTACTGTGCAGCACTCTCTCTGTGTTACTGTGCAGCACTCTCTCTGTGTTACTGTGCAGCTCTCTCTCTGTGTTACTGTGCAGCACTCTCTCTGTGTTACTGTGCAGCTCTCTCTCTGTGTTACTGTGCAGCACTCTCTCTCTGTGTAACTGTGCAGCACTCTCTCTGTGTTACTGTGCAGCTCTCTCTCAGTGTTACTGTGCAGCGCTCTCTCTGTGTTACTGTGCAGCTCTCTCTCTGTGTTACTGTGCAGCTCTCTCCCTGTGTTACTGTGCAGCTCTCTCTCTGTGTTACTGTGCAGCTCTCTCTCTGTGTTACTGTGCAGCTCTCTCTCTCTGTGTTACTGTGCAGCGCTCTCTCAGTGTTACTGTGCAGCTCTCTCTCAGTGTTACTGTGCAGCTCTCTCTGTGTTACTGTGCAGCGCTCTCTCTGTGTTACTGTGCAGCTCTCTCTCTGTGTTACTGTGCAGCTCTCTCTCAGTGTTACTGTGCAGCTCTCTCTCAGTGTTACTGTGCAGCGCTCTCTCTCTGTGTTACTGTGCAGCGCTCTCTCAGTGTTACTGTGCAGCTCTCTCTGTGTTACTGTGCAGCGCTCTCTCTCTGTGTTACTGTGCAGCTCTCTCCCTGTGTTACTGTGCAGCTCTCTCTCTGTGTTACTGTGCAGCTCTCTCTCTGTGTTACTGTGCAGCTCTCTCTCTGTGTTACTGTGCAGCACTCTCTCTCTGTGTTACTGTGCAGCACTCTCTCTCTGTGTTACTGTGCAGCGCTCTCTCAGTGTTACTGTGCAGCGCTCTCTGTGTTACTGTGCAGCACTCTCTCAGTGTTACTGTGCAGCGCTCTCTCAGTGTTACTGTGCAGCGCTCTCTCAGTGTTACTGTGCAGCGCTCTCTCAGTGTTACTGTGCAGCGCTCTCTGTGTTACTGTGCAGCGCTCTCTGTGTTACTGTGCAGCGCTCTCTCAGTGTTACTGTGCAGCGCTCTCTCAGTGTTACTGTGCAGCTCTCTCTGTGTTACTGTGCAGCGCTCTCTCTGTGTTACTGTGCTGCTCTCTCTCTGTGTTACTGTGCAGCGCTCTCTCAGTGTTACTGTGCAGCGCTCTCTGTGTTACTGTGCAGCGCTCTCTGTGTTACTGTGCAGCGCTCTCTCAGTGTTACTGTGCAGCTCTCTCTGTGTTACTGTGCAGCACTCTCAGTGTTACTGTGCAGCACTCTCTCTGTGTTACTGTGCAGCACTCTCTCTGTGTTACTGTGCAGCGCTCTCTCAGTGTTACTGTGCAGCGCTCTCTGTGTTACTGTGCAGCGCTCTCTCTGTGTTACTGTGCAGCACTCTCTCTGTGTTACTGTGCAGCTCTCTCTCTGTGTTACTGTGCAGGACTCTCTCTGTGTTACTGTGCAGCTCTCTCTCTGTGTTACTGTGCAGCACTCTCTCTCTGTGTTACTGTGCAGCTCTCTCTGTGTTACTGTGCAGCGCTCTCTCAGTGTTACTGTGCAGCGCTCTCTGTGTTACTGTGCAGCTCTCTCTGTGTTACTGTGCAGCACTCTCTCTGTGTTACTGTGCAGCTCTCTCAGTGTTACTGTGCAGCGCTCTCTCTGTGTTACTGTGCAGCTCCCTCTCTGTGTTACTGTGCAGCTCTCTCCCTGTGTTACTGTGCAGCTCTCTCTCTGTGTTACTGTGCAGCGCTCTCTCTCTGTGTTACTGTGCAGCTCTCTCTCTGTGTTACTGTGCAGCTCTCTCCCTGTGTTACTGTGCAGCTCTCTCTCTGTGTTACTGTGCAGCTCTCTCTCTGTGTTACTGTGCAGCTCTCTCCCTGTGTTACTGTGCAGCTCTCTCTCTGTGTTACTGTGCAGCTCTCTCTCTGTGTTACTGTGCAGCTCTCTCCCTGTGTTACTGTGCAGCACTCTCTCTCTGTGTTACTGTGCAGCTCTCTCTCTGTGTTACTGTGCAGCTCTCTCCCTGTGTTACTGTGCAGCACTCTCTCTCAGTGTTACTGTGCAGCACTCTCTCTCAGTGTTACTGTGCAGCACTCTCTCTCTGTGTTACTGTGCAGCTCTCTCTCAGTGTTACTGTGCAGCTCTCTCTCAGTGTTACTGTGCAGCGCTCTCTCTGTGTTACTGTGCAGCTCTCTCCCTGTGTTACTGTGCAGCTCTCTCTCTGTGTTACTGTGCAGCTCTCTCTCTGTGTTACTGTGCAGCTCTCTCTCTGTGTTACTGTGCAGCACTCTCTCTCTGTGTTACTGTGCAGCACTCTCTCTCTGTGTTACTGTGCAGCGCTCTCTCAGTGTTACTGTGCAGCGCTCTCTGTGTTACTGTGCAGCACTCTCTCAGTGTTACTGTGCAGTGCTCTCTCAGTGTTACTGTGCAGCGCTCTCTCTGTGTTACTGTGCAGCGCTCTCTCAGTGTTACTGTGCAGCGCTCTCTGTGTTACTGTGCAGCGCTCTCTGTGTTACTGTGCAGCGCTCTCTCAGTGTTACTGTGCAGCGCTCTCTCAGTGTTACTGTGCAGCTCTCTCTGTGTTACTGTGCAGCGCTCTCTCTGTGTTACTGTGCTGCTCTCTCTCTGTGTTACTGTGCAGCGCTCTCTCAGTGTTACTGTGCAGCGCTCTCTGTGTTACTGTGCAGCGCTCTCTCTGTGTTACTGTGCAGCGCTCTCTCTGTGTTACTGTGCAGCTCTCTCTCAGTGTTACTGTGCAGCTCTCTCTGTGTTACTGTGCAGCGGTCTCTCTGTGTTACTGTGCTGCTCTCTCTCTGTGTTACTGTGCAGCGCTCTCTCAGTGTTACTGTGCAGCGCTCTCTGTGTTACTGTGCAGCGCTCTCTCTGTGTTACTGTGCAGCGCTCTCTCTGTGTTACTGTGCAGCTCTCTCTCTGTGTTACTGTGCAGCGCTCTCTCAGTGTTACTGTGCAGCGCTCTCTGTGTTACTGTGCAGCGCTCTCTCAGTGTTACTGTGCAGCTCTCTCTGTGTTACTGTGCAGCGCTCTCTCTGTGTTACTGTGCTGCTCTCTCTCTGTGTTACTGTGCAGCGCTCTCTCAGTGTTACTGTGCAGCGCTCTCTGTGTTACTGTGCAGCGCTCTCTGTGTTACTGTGCAGCGCTCTCTCAGTGTTACTGTGCAGCGCTCTCTCTGTGTTACTGTGCAGCTCTCTCTCAGTGTTACTGTGCAGCTCTCTCTCTGTGTTACTGTGCAGCGCTCTCTCTGTGTTACTGTGCAGCACTCTCTCTGTGTTACTGTGCAGCGCTCTCTGTGTTACTGTGCAGCACTCTCTCAGTGTTACTGTGCAGCGCTCTCTCAGTGTTACTGTGCAGCACTCTCTCAGTGTTACTGTGCAGCTCTCTCTCTGTGTTACTGTGCAGCTCTCTCTCTGTGTTACTGTGCAGCTCTCTCTGTGTTACTGTGCAGCTCTCTCTGTGTTACTGTGCAGCGCTCTCTGTGTTACTGTGCAGCACTCTCTGTGTTACTGTGCAGCACTCTCTCAGTGTTACTGTGCAGCGCTCTCTGTGTTACTGTGCAGCACTCTCTCTGTGTTACTGTGCAGCGCTCTCTGTGTTACTGTGCAGCACTCTCTCAGTGTTACTGTGCAGCTCTCTCAGTGTTACTGTGCAGCGCTCTCTGTGTTACTGTGCAGCGCTCTCTGTGTTACTGTGCAGCACTCTCTCAGTGTTACTGTGCAGCTCTCTCAGTGTTACTGTGCAGCGCTCTCTGTGTTACTGTGCAGCGCTCTCTGTGTTACTGTGCAGCACTCTCTCCGTGTTACTGTGCAGCGCTCTCTGTGTTACTGTGCAGCACTCTCTCTGTGTTACTGTGCAGCACTCTCTCTGTGTTACTGTGCAGCGCTCTCTGTGTTACTGTGCAGCGCTCTCTCTGTGTTACTGTGCAGCGCTCTCTCAGTGTTACTGTGCAGCGCTCTCTCTCAGTGTTACTGTGCAGCGCTCTCTCAGTGTTACTGTGCAGCGCTCTCTCAGTGTTACTGTGCAGCTCTCTCTCTGTGTTACTGTGCAGCTCTCTCTCTCTGTGTTACTGTGCAGCTCTCTCTCTCTGTGTTACTGTGCAGCTCTCTCTCTGTGTTACTGTGCAGCTCTCTCTCTGTGTTACTGTGCAGCGCTCTCTCAGTGTTACTGTGCAGCGCTCTCTCTGTGTTACTGTGCAGCGCTCTCTGTGTTACTGTGCAGCTCTCTCTCAGTGTTACTGTGCAGCACTCTCTCTGTGTTACTGTGCAGCGCTCTCTCTCAGTGTTACTGTGCAGCGCTCTCTCTGTGTTACTGTGCAGCGCTCTCTCTGTGTTACTGTGCTGCTCTCTCTCTGTGTTACTGTGCAGCGCTCTCTCAGTGTTACTGTGCAGCGCTCTCTGTGTTACTGTGCAGCGCTCTCTGTGTTACTGTGCAGCACTCTGTGTTACTGTGCAGCACTCTCTCTCAGTGTTACTGTGCAGCGCTCTCTGTGTTACTGTGCAGCACTCTCTCTCAGTGTTACTGTGCAGCGCTCTCTGTGTTACTGTGCAGCACTCTCTGTGTTACTGTGCAGCACTCTCTCAGTGTTACTGTGCAGCACTCTCTCAGTGTTACTGTGCAGCGCTCTCTGTGTTACTGTGCAGCACTCTCTCAGTGTTACTGTGCAGCGCTCTCTCAGTGTTACTGTGCAGCGCTCTCTGTGTTACTGTGCAGCACTCTCTCTCTGTGTTACTGTGCAGCGCTCTCTCAGTGTTACTGTGCAGCGCTCTCTCTGTGTTACTGTGCAGCTCTCTCTCAGTGTTACTGTGCAGCGCTCTCTGTGTTACTGTGCAGCACTCTCTCAGTGTTACTGTGCAGCGCTCTCTCAGTGTTACTGTGCAGCACTCTCTCAGTGTTACTGTGCAGCTCTCTCTCTGTGTTACTGTGCAGCGCTCTCTGTGTTACTGTGCAGCGCTCTCTGTGTTACTGTGCAGCACTCTCTGTGTTACTGTGCAGCGCTCTCTCTGTGTTACTGTGCAGCGCTCTCTCTGTGTGTTACTGTGCAGCGCTCTCTCTGTGTTACTGTGCAGCGCTCTCTCTCTGTGTTACTGTGCAGCGCTCTCTCAGTGTTACTGTGCAGCACTCTCTCTCTGTGTTACTGTGCAGCGCTCTCAGTGTTACTGTGCAGCTCTCTCAGTGTTACTGTGCAGCTCTCTCTCAGTGTTACTGTGCAGCTCTCTCTCTGTGTTACTGTGCAGCGTTCTCTCAGTGTTACTGTGCAGCACTCTCTCTCTGTGTTACTGTGCAGCGCTCTCTCTGTGTTACTGTGCAGCGCTCTCTCTGTGTTACTGTGCAGCTCTCTCTCTGTGTTACTGTGCAGCTCTCTCTCTGTGTTACTGTGCAGCGCTCTCAGTGTTACTGTGCAGCACTCTCTCTCTGTGTTACTGTGCAGCGCTCTCTCTGTGTTACTGTGCAGCGCTCTCCCTCTGTGTTACTGTGCAGCTCTCTCTCTGTGTTACTGTGCAGCTCTCTCTCTGTGTTACTGTGCAGCACTCTCTCTGTGTTACTGTGCAGCTCTCTCTCTGTGTTACTGTGCAGCTCTCTCCCTGTGTTACTGTGCAGCTCTCTCTCTGTGTTACTGTGCAGCTCTCTCTCTGTGTTACTGTGCAGCTCTCTCCCTGTGTTACTGTGCAGCACTCTCTCTCTGTGTTACTGTGCAGCTCTCTCTCTGTGTTACTGTGCAGCTCTCTCCCTGTGTTACTGTGCAGCACTCTCTCTCAGTGTTACTGTGCAGCACTCTCTCTCAGTGTTACTGTGCAGCACTCTCTCTCTGTGTTACTGTGCAGCTCTCTCTCAGTGTTACTGTGCAGCTCTCTCTCAGTGTTACTGTGCAGCGCTCTCTCTGTGTTACTGTGCAGCTCTCTCCCTGTGTTACTGTGCAGCTCTCTCTCTGTGTTACTGTGCAGCTCTCTCTCTGTGTTACTGTGCAGCTCTCTCTCTGTGTTACTGTGCAGCACTCTCTCTCTGTGTTACTGTGCAGCGCTCTCTCTGTGTTACTGTGCAGCACTCTCTCTCTGTGTTACTGTGCAGCGCTCTCTCAGTGTTACTGTGCAGCTCTCTCAGTGTTACTGTGCAGCACTCTCTCTCTGTGTTACTGTGCAGCGCTCTCTCTGTGTTACTGTGCAGCGCTCTCTCAGTGTTACTGTGCAGCGCTCTCTCTGTGTTACTGTGCAGCGCTCTCTGTGTTACTGTGCAGCGCTCTCTCTCTGTGTTACTGTGCAGCTCTCTCAGTGTTACTGTGCAGCACTCTCTCTCTGTGTTACTGTGCAGCGCTCTCTCTCTGTGTTACTGTGCAGCGCTCTCTGTGTTACTGTGCAGCTCTCTCTCTGTGTTACTGTGCAGCGCTCTCTCTGTGTTACTGTGCAGCGCTCTCTCAGTGTTACTGTGCAGCGCTCTCTGTGTTACTGTGCAGCGCTCTCTCTGTGTTACTGTGCAGCACTCTCTCTGTGTTACTGTGCAGCGCTCTCTCTGTGTTACTGTGCAGCACTCTCTCTGTGTTACTGTGCAGCGCTCTCTCAGTGTTACTGTGCAGCGCTCTCAGTGTTACTGTGCAGCGCTCTCTCTGTGTTACTGTGCAGCGCTCTCTCTGTGTTACTGTGCTGCGCTCTCTCTGTGTTACTGTGCAGCGCTCTCTCTGTGTTACTGTGCAGCACTCTCTCTGTGTTACTGTGCAGCACTCTCTCAGTGTTACTGTGCTGCGCTCTCTCTGTGTTACTGTGCAGCGCTCTCTCTGTGTTACTGTGCAGCGCTCTCTCAGTGTTACTGTGCAGCGCTCTCTGTGTTACTGTGCAGCGCTCTCTCAGTGTTACTGTGCAGCTCTCTCTGTGTTACTGTGCAGCGCTCTCTCAATGTTACTGTGCAGCACTCTCTCAGTGTTACTGTGCTGCGCTCTCTCTGTGTTACTGTGCAGCGCTCTCTCTGTGTTACTGTGCAGCGCTCTCTCAGTGTTACTGTGCAGCGCTCTCTGTGTTACTGTGCAGCGCTCTCTCAGTGTTACTGTGCAGCTCTCTCTGTGTTACTGTGCAGCGCTCTCTCAGTGTTACTGTGCAGCTCTCTCTCAGTGTTACTGTGCAGCTCTCTCTCTGTGTTACTGTGCAGCGCTCTCTCTCTGTGTTACTGTGCAGCGCTCTCTCTGTGTTACTGTGCAGCGCTCTCTGTGTTACTGTGCAGCGCTCTCTGTGTTACTGTGCAGCGCTCTCTCTGTGTTACTGTGCAGCTCTCTCTCTGTGTTACTGTGCAGCGCTCTCTCTGTGTTACTGTGCAGCACTCTCTCAGTGTTACTGTGCCGCGCTCTCTCTCTGTGTTACTGTGCCGCGCTCTCTCTCTGTGTTACTGTGCAGCGCTCTCTCTCTGTGTTACTGTGCAGCGCTCTCTCTCTGTGTTACTGTGCAGCGCTCTCTCTCTGTGTTACTGTGCAGCGCTCTCTCTCTGTGTTACTGTGCAGCGCTCTCTCAGTGTTACTGTGCAGCACTCTCTCAGTGTTACTGTGCCGCGCTCTCTCTCTGTGTTACTGTGCAGCACTCTCTCAGTGTTACTGTGCCGCGCTCTCTCTCTGTGTTACTGTGCAGCGCTCTCTCTCTGTGTTACTGTGCAGCGCTCTCTCTCTGTGTTACTGTGCAGCGCTCTCTCTCTGTGTTACTGTGCAGCGCTCTCTCTCTGTGTTACTGTGCAGCGCTCTCTCAGTGTTACTGTGCAGCTCTCTCTGTGTTACTGTGCAGCACTCTCTCTGTGTTACTGTGCAGCACTCTCTCTGTGTTACTGTGCAGCGCTCTCTCTCTGTGTTACTGTGCAGCGCTCTCTCTCTGTGTTACTGTGCAGCGCTCTCTCTCTGTGTTACTGTGCAGCGCTCTCTCAGTGTTACTGTGCAGCACTCTCTCTCTGTGTTACTGTGCAGCGCTCCCTCTGTGTTACTGTGCAGCTCTCTCTCAGTGTTACTGTGCAGCGCTCTCTCAGTGTTACTGTGCAGCGCTCTCTCTCAGTGTTACTGTGCAGCTCTCTCTCTGTGTTACTGTGCAGCTCTCTCTGTGTTACTGTGCAGCGCTCTCTCAGTGTTACTGTGCAGCGCTCTCTGTGTTACTGTGCAGCGCTCTCTCTGTGTTACTGTGCAGCGCTCTCTCAGTGTTACTGTGCAGCGCTCTCAGTGTTACTGTGCAGCACTCTCTCAGTGTTACTGTGCAGCGCTCTCTGTGTTACTGTGCAGCACTCTCTCTGTGTTACTGTGCAGCACTCTCTCTGTGTTACTGTGCAGCTCTCTCTGTGTTACTGTGCAGCGCTCTCTCTGTGTTACTGTGCAGCGCTCTCTCAGTGTTACTGTGCAGCGCTCTCTGTGTTACTGTGCAGCGCTCTCTCAGTGTTACTGTGCAGCGCTCTCTGTGTTACTGTGCAGCGCTCTCTCAGTGTTACTGTGCAGCACTCTCTCTGTGTTACTGTGCAGCGCTCTCTCAGTGTTACTGTGCAGCACTCTCTCTGTGTTACTGTGCAGCGCTCTCTCTGTGTTCCTGTGCAGCACTCTCTCTCTGTGTTACTGTGCAGCTCTCTCTCTGTGTTACTGTGCAGCGCTCTCTCTGTGTTACTGTGCAGCACTCTCTCTGCGTTACTGTGCAGCGCTCTCTCAGTGTTACTGTGCAGCGCTCTCAGTGTTACTGTGCAGCCCTCTCTGTGTTACTGTGCAGCTCTCTCTGTGTTACTGTGCAGCTCTCTCTGTGTTACTGTGCAGCGCTCTCTCAGTGTTACTGTGCAGCGCTCTCTGTGTTACTGTGCAGCACTCTCTGTGTTACTGTGCAGCTCTCTCTGTGTTACTGTGCAGCTCTCTCTGTGTTACTGTGCAGCGCTCTCTCAGTGTTACTGTGCAGCGCTCTCTCAGTGTTACTGTGCAGCGCTCTCTCAGTGTTACTGTGCAGCGCTCTCTGTGTTACTGTGCAGCTCTCTCTCTGTGTTACTGTGCAGCACTCTCTCAGTGTTACTGTGCAGCACTCTCTGTGTTACTGTGCAGCGCTCTCTGTGTTACTGTGCAGCGCTCTCAGTGTTACTGTGCAGCGCTCTCTCTGTGTTACTGTGCAGCACTCTCTCTGTGTTACTGTGCAGCACTCTCTCAGTGTTACTGTGCTGCGCTCTCTCTGTGTTACTGTGCAGCGCTCTCTCTGTGTTACTGTGCAGCGCTCTCTCTCAGTGTTACTGTGCAGCGCTCTCTCAGTGTTACTGTGCAGCGCTCTCTCTGTGTTACTGTGCAGCTCTCTCTCAGTGTTACTGTGCAGCGCTCTCTCTGTGTTACTGTGCAGCTCTCTCTGTGTGTTACTGTGCAGCTCTCTCTCTGTGTTACTGTGCAGCGCTCTCTCAGTGTTACTGTGCAGCTCTCTCAGTGTTACTGTGCAGCGCTCTCAGTGTTACTGTGCAGCGCTCTCTCTGTGTTACTGTGCAGCACTCTCTCTGTGTTACTGTGCAGCACTCTCTCAGTGTTACTGTGCTGCGCTCTCTCTGTGTTACTGTGCAGCGCTCTCTCTGTGTTACTGTGCAGCGCTCTCTCTCAGTGTTACTGTGCAGCGCTCTCAGTGTTACTGTGCAGCGCTCTCTCAGTGTTACTGTGCAGCGCTCTCTGTGTTACTGTGCAGCGCTCTCTCAGTGTTACTGTGCAGCACTCTCTCTCTGTGTTACTGTGCAGCACTCTCTCAGTGTTACTGTGCAGCACTCTCTCTCTGTGTTACTGTGCAGCGCTCTCTCAGTGTTACTGTGCTGCGCTCTCTCAGTGTTACTGTGCAGCGCTCTCTCTGTGTTACTGTGCAGCGCTCTCTCTGTGTTACTGTGCAGCGCTCTCTCAGTGTTACTGTGCAGCGCTCTCTCTGTGTTACTGTGCAGCGCTCTCTCTGTGTTACTGTGCAGCGCTCTCTCTCAGTGTTACTGTGCAGCGCTGTCAGTGTTACTGTGCAGCGCTCTCTCAGTGTTACTGTGCAGCGCTCTCTGTGTTACTGTGCAGCGCTCTCTCAGTGTTACTGTGCAGCGCTCTCAGTGTTACTGTGCAGCGCTCTCTCTGTGTTACTGTGCAGCACTCTCTCTGTGTTACTGTGCAGCACTCTCTCAGTGTTACTGTGCAGCACTCTCTCAGTGTTACTGTGCAGCACTCTCTCAGTGTTACTGTGCAGCGCTCTCTCTGTGTTACTGTGCAGCGCTCTCTGTGTTACTGTGCAGCACTCTCTCTGTGTTACTGTGCAGCACTCTCTCAGTGTTACTGTGCAGCACTCTCTCAGTGTTACTGTGCTGCGCTCTCTCTGTGTTACTGTGCAGCGCTCTCTCTGTGTTACTGTGCAGCGCTCTCTCAGTGTTACTGTGCAGCGCTCTCTGTGTTACTGTGCAGCGCTCTCTCAGTGTTACTGTGCAGCTCTCTCTGTGTTACTGTGCAGCGCTCTCTCTGTGTTACTGTGCAGCGCTCTCTCAGTGTTACTGTGCAGCACTCTCTCTGTGTTACTGTGCAGCACTCTCTCTCAGTGTTACTGTGCAGCGCTCTCTCTGTGTTACTGTGCAGCGCTCTCTCTGTGTTACTGTGCAGCGCTCTCTCTGTGTTACTGTGCAGCACTCTCTCTGTGTTACTGTGCAGCACTCTCTCTGTGTTACTGTGCAGCGCTCTCTCAGTGTTACTGTGCAGCACTCTCTCAGTGTTACTGTGCAGCTCTCTCTCTGTGTTACTGTGCAGCTCTCTCTCTGTGTTACTGTGCAGCGCTCTCTCAGTGTTACTGTGCAGCGCTCTCTCAGTGTTACTGTGCAGCACTCTCTCAGTGTTACTGTGCAGCACTCTCTCAGTGTTACTGTGCAGCTCTCTCTCTGTGTTACTGTGCAGCTCTCTCTCTGTGTTACTGTGCAGCGCTCTCTCAGTGTTACTGTGCAGCGCTCTCTCAGTGTTACTGTGCAGCGCTCTCTCAGTGTTACTGTGCAGCGCTCTCTCAGTGTTACTGTGCAGCTCTCTCAGTGTTACTGTGCAGCTCTCTCTGTGTTACTGTGCAGCTCTCTCTCTGTGTTACTGTGCAGCGCTCTCTATCTGTGTTACTGTGCAGCTCTCTCTCAGTGTTACTGTGCAGCTCACTCTCTGTGTTACTGTGCAGCTCTCTCTCTGTGTTACTGTGCAGCTCTCTCTCTCAGTGTTACTGTGCAGCTCTCTATCTGTGTTACTGTGCAGCTCTCTCTCAGTGTTACTGTGCAGCTCTCTCTCTGTGTTACTGTGCAGCTCTCCCTCTGTGTTACTGTGCAGCGCTCTCTCAGTGTTACTGTGCAGCGCTCTCTCAGTGTTACTGTGCAGCACTCTCTCAGTGTTACTGTGCAGCACTCTCTCAGTGTTACTGTGCAGCGCTCTCTCTGTGTTACTGTGCAGCGCTCTCTATCTGTGTTACTGTGCAGCTCTCTCTCAGTGTTACTGTGCAGCACTCTCTCTGTGTTACTGTGCAGCACTCGCTCTCAGTGTTACTGTGCAGCGCTCTCTCTGTGTTACTGTGCAGCGCTCTCTGTGTTACTGTGCAGCTCTCTCTGTGTTACTGTGCAGCGCTCTCTCTGTGTTACTGTGCAGCGCTCTCTGTGTTACTGTGCAGCTCTCTCTGTGTTACTGTGCAGCGCTCTCTGTGTTACTGTGCAGCGCTCTCTGTGTTACTGTGCAGCGCTCTCTGTGTTACTGTGCAGCGCTCTCTCTGTGTTACTGTGCAGCGCTCTCTGTGTTACTGTGCAGCGCTCTCTGTGTTACTGTGCAGCTCTCTCTGTGTTACTGTGCAGCGCTCTCTGTGTTACTGTGCAGCGCTCTCTCTGTGTTACTGTGCAGCTCTCTCTGTGTTACTGTGCAGCGCTCTCTGTGTTACTGTGCAGCGCTCTCTCAGTGTTACTGTGCAGCGCTCTCTCAGTGTTACTGTGCAGCGCTCTCTCAGTGTTACTGTGCAGCGCTCTCTCAGTGTTACTGTGCAGCGCTCTCTCAGTGTTACTGTGCAGCGCTCTCTCAGTGTTACTGTGCAGCGCTCTCTGTGTTACTGTGCAGCGCTCTCTCTGTGTTACTGTGCAGCTCTCTCTGTGTTACTGTGCAGCGCTCTCTGTGTTACTGTGCAGCGCTCTCTCAGTGTTATTGTGCAGCGCTCTCTCAGTGTTACTGTGCAGCGCTCTCTCTCTCTGTTACTGTGCAGCACTCTCTCAGTGTTACTGTGCAGCACTCTCTCTCTGTGTTACTGTGCAGCGCTCTCTGTGTTACTGTGCAGCGCTCTCTCTCTGTGTTACTGTGCAGCGCTCTCTCAGTGTTACTGTGCAGCACTCTCTCTCTGTGTTACTGTGCAGCGCTCTCAGTGTTACTGTGCAGCTCTCTCAGTGTTACTGTGCAGCTCTCTCTCAGTGTTACTGTGCAGCTCTCTCTCTGTGTTACTGTGCAGCGTTCTCTCAGTGTTAGTGTGCAGCACTCTCTCTCTGTGTTACTGTGCAGCGCTCTCTCTGTGTTACTGTGCAGCGCTCTCTCTGTGTTACTGTGCAGCTCTCTCTCTGTGTTACTGTGCAGCTCTCTCTCTGTGTTACTGTGCAGCGCTCTCAGTGTTACTGTGCAGCTCTCTCAGTGTTACTGTGCAGCACTCTCTCTCTGTGTTACTGTGCAGCGCTCTCTCTGTGTTACTGTGCAGCGCTCTCTCAGTGTTACTGTGCAGCGCTCTCTCTGTGTTACTGTGCAGCGCTCTCTGTGTTACTGTGCAGCGCTCTCTCTCTGTGTTACTGTGCAGCTCTCTCAGTGTTACTGTGCAGCACTCTCTCTCTGTGTTACTGTGCAGCGCTCTCTCTCTGTGTTACTGTGCAGCGCTCTCTGTGTTACTGTGCAGCTCTCTCTCTGTGTTACTGTGCAGCGCTCTCTCTGTGTTACTGTGCAGCGCTCTCTCAGTGTTACTGTGCAGCGCTCTCTGTGTTACTGTGCAGCGCTCTCTCTGTGTTACTGTGCAGCACTCTCTCTGTGTTACTGTGCAGCGCTCTCTCTGTGTTACTGTGCAGCACTCTCTCTGTGTTACTGTGCAGCGCTCTCTCAGTGTTACTGTGCAGCGCTCTCAGTGTTACTGTGCAGCGCTCTCTCTGTGTTACTGTGCAGCGCTCTCTCTGTGTTACTGTGCTGCGCTCTCTCTGTGTTACTGTGCAGCGCTCTCTCTGTGTTACTGTGCAGCACTCTCTCTGTGTTACTGTGCAGCACTCTCTCAGTGTTACTGTGCTGCGCTCTCTCTGTGTTACTGTGCAGCGCTCTCTCTGTGTTACTGTGCAGCGCTCTCTCAGTGTTACTGTGCAGCGCTCTCTGTGTTACTGTGCAGCGCTCTCTCAGTGTTACTGTGCAGCTCTCTCTGTGTTACTGTGCAGCGCTCTCTCAGTGTTACTGTGCAGCGCTCTCTCTGTGTTACTGTGCAGCGCTCTCTCAGTGTTACTGTGCAGCGCTCTCTGTGTTACTGTGCAGCGCTCTCTCAGTGTTACTGTGCAGCTCTCTCTGTGTTACTGTGCAGCGCTCTCTCAGTGTTACTGTGCAGCTCTCTCTCAGTGTTACTGTGCAGCTCTCTCTCTGTGTTACTGTGCAGCGCTCTCTCTCTGTGTTACTGTGCAGCGCTCTCTCTGTGTTACTGTGCAGCGCTCTCTGTGTTACTGTGCAGCGCTCTCTGTGTTACTGTGCAGCGCTCTCTCTGTGTTACTGTGCAGCTCTCTCTCTGTGTTACTGTGCAGCGCTCTCTCTGTGTTACTGTGCAGCACTCTCTCAGTGTTACTGTGCCGCGCTCTCTCTCTGTGTTACTGTGCCGCGCTCTCTCTCTGTGTTACTGTGCAGCGCTCTCTCTCTGTGTTACTGTGCAGCGCTCTCTCTCTGTGTTACTGTGCAGCGCTCTCTCTCTGTGTTACTGTGCAGCGCTCTCTCTCTGTGTTACTGTGCAGCGCTCTCTCAGTGTTACTGTGCAGCACTCTCTCAGTGTTACTGTGCCGCGCTCTCTCTCTGTGTTACTGTGCAGCACTCTCTCAGTGTTACTGTGCCGCGCTCTCTCTCTGTGTTACTGTGCAGCGCTCTCTCTCTGTGTTACTGTGCAGCGCTCTCTCTCTGTGTTACTGTGCAGCGCTCTCTCTCTGTGTTACTGTGCAGCGCTCTCTCTCTGTGTTACTGTGCAGCGCTCTCTCTCTGTGTTACTGTGCAGCGCTCTCTCAGTGTTACTGTGCAGCTCTCTCTGTGTTACTGTGCAGCACTCTCTCTGTGTTACTGTGCAGCACTCTCTCTGTGTTACTGTGCAGCGCTCTCTCTCTGTGTTACTGTGCAGCGCTCTCTCTGTGTTACTGTGCAGCGCTCTCTCTCTGTGTTACTGTGCAGCGCTCTCTCAGTGTTACTGTGCAGCACTCTCTCTCTGTGTTACTGTGCAGCGCTCCCTCTGTGTTACTGTGCAGCTCTCTCTCAGTGTTACTGTGCAGCGCTCTCTCAGTGTTACTGTGCAGCGCTCTCTCTCAGTGTTACTGTGCAGCTCTCTCTCTGTGTTACTGTGCAGCTCTCTCTGTGTTACTGTGCAGCGCTCTCTCAGTGTTACTGTGCAGCGCTCTCTGTGTTACTGTGCAGCGCTCTCTCTGTGTTACTGTGCAGCGCTCTCTCATTGTTACTGTGCAGCGCTCTCAGTGTTACTGTGCAGCACTCTCTCAGTGTTACTGTGCAGCGCTCTCTGTGTTACTGTGCAGCACTCTCTCTGTGTTACTGTGCAGCACTCTCTCTGTGTTACTGTGCAGCTCTCTCTGTGTTACTGTGCAGCGCTCTCTCTGTGTTACTGTGCAGCGCTCTCTCAGTGTTACTGTGCAGCGCTCTCTGTGTTACTGTGCAGCGCTCTCTCAGTGTTACTGTGCAGCGCTCTCTGTGTTACTGTGCAGCGCTCTCTCAGTGTTACTGTGCAGCACTCTCTCTGTGTTACTGTGCAGCGCTCTCTCAGTGTTACTGTGCAGCACTCTCTCTGTGTTACTGTGCAGCGCTCTCTCTGTGTTACTGTGCAGCACTCTCTCTCTGTGTTACTGTGCAGCTCTCTCTCTGTGTTACTGTGCAGCGCTCTCTCAGTGTTACTGTGCAGCACTCTCTCTGCGTTACTGTGCAGCGCTCTCTCAGTGTTACTGTGCAGCGCTCTCAGTGTTACTGTGCAGCGCTCTCTGTGTTACTGTGCAGCTCTCTCTGTGTTACTGTGCAGCTCTCTCTGTGTTACTGTGCAGCGCTCTCTCAGTGTTACTGTGCAGCGCTCTCTGTGTTACTGTGCAGCACTCTCTGTGTTACTGTGCAGCTCTCTCTGTGTTACTGTGCAGCTCTCTCTGTGTTACTGTGCAGCGCTCTCTCAGTGTTACTGTGCAGCGCTCTCTCAGTGTTACTGTGCAGCGCTCTCTCAGTGTTACTGTGCAGCGCTCTCTGTGTTACTGTGCAGCGCTCTCAGTGTTACTGTGCAGCGCTCTCTCTGTGTTACTGTGCAGCACTCTCTCTGTGTTACTGTGCAGCACTCTCTCAGTGTTACTGTGCTGCGCTCTCTCTGTGTTACTGTGCAGCGCTCTCTCTGTGTTACTGTGCAGCGCTCTCTCTCAGTGTTACTGTGCAGCGCTCTCTCAGTGTTACTGTGCAGCGCTCTCTCTGTGTTACTGTGCAGCTCTCTCTCAGTGTTACTGTGCAGCGCTCTCTCTGTGTTACTGTGCAGCTCTCTCTGTGTGTTACTGTGCAGCTCTCTCTCTGTGTTACTGTGCAGCGCTCTCTCAGTGTTACTGTGCAGCTCTCTCAGTGTTACTGTGCAGCGCTCTCAGTGTTACTGTGCAGCGCTCTCTCTGTGTTACTGTGCAGCACTCTCTCTGTGTTACTGTGCAGCACTCTCTCAGTGTTACTGTGCTGCGCTCTCTCTGTGTTACTGTGCAGCGCTCTCTCTGTGTTACTGTGCAGCGCTCTCTCTCAGTGTTACTGTGCAGCGCTCTCAGTGTTACTGTGCAGCGCTCTCTCAGTGTTACTGTGCAGCGCTCTCTGTGTTACTGTGCAGCGCTCTCTCAGTGTTACTGTGCAGCACTCTCTCTCTGTGTTACTGTGCAGCACTCTCTCAGTGTTACTGTGCAGCACTCTCTCTCTGTGTTACTGTGCAGCGCTCTCTCAGTGTTACTGTGCTGCGCTCTCTCAGTGTTACTGTGCAGCGCTCTCTCTGTGTTACTGTGCAGCGCTCTCTCTGTGTTACTGTGCAGCGCTCTCTCAGTGTTACTGTGCAGCGCTCTCTCTGTGTTACTGTGCAGCGCTCTCTCTGTGTTACTGTGCAGCGCTCTCTCTCAGTGTTACTGTGCAGCGCTGTCAGTGTTACTGTGCAGCGCTCTCTCAGTGTTACTGTGCAGCGCTCTCTGTGTTATTGTGCAGCGCTCTCTCAGTGTTACTGTGCAGCGCTCTCAGTGTTACTGTGCAGCGCTCTCTCTGTGTTACTGTGCAGCACTCTCTCTGTGTTACTGTGCAGCACTCTCTCAGTGTTACTGTGCAGCACTCTCTCAGTGTTACTGTGCAGCACTCTCTCAGTGTTACTGTGCAGCGCTCTCTCTGTGTTACTGTGCAGCGCTCTCTGTGTTACTGTGCAGCACTCTCTCTGTGTTACTGTGCAGCACTCTCTCAGTGTTACTGTGCAGCACTCTCTCAGTGTTACTGTGCTGCGCTCTCTCTGTGTTACTGTGCAGCGCTCTCTCTGTGTTACTGTGCAGCGCTCTCTCAGTGTTACTGTGCAGCGCTCTCTGTGCTACTGTGCAGCGCTCTCTCAGTGTTACTGTGCAGCTCTCTCTGTGTTACTGTGCAGCGCTCTCTCTGTGTTACTGTGCAGCGCTCTCTCAGTGTTACTGTGCAGCACTCTCTCTGTGTTACTGTGCAGCACTCTCTCTCAGTGTTACTGTGCAGCGCTCTCTCTGTGTTACTGTGCAGCGCTCTCTCTGTGTTACTGTGCAGCGCTCTCTCTGTGTTACTGTGCAGCACTCTCTCTGTGTTACTGTGCAGCACTCTCTCTGTGTTACTGTGCAGCGCTCTCTCAGTGTTACTGTGCAGCACTCTCTCAGTGTTACTGTGCAGCTCTCTCTCTGTGTTACTGTGCAGCTCTCTCTCTGTGTTACTGTGCAGCGCTCTCTCAGTGTTACTGTGCAGCGCTCTCTCAGTGTTACTGTGCAGCACTCTCTCAGTGTTACTGTGCAGCACTCTCTCAGTGTTACTGTGCAGCTCTCTCTCTGTGTTACTGTGCAGCTCTCTCTCTGTGTTACTGTGCAGCGCTCTCTCAGTGTTACTGTGCAGCGCTCTCTCAGTGTTACTGTGCAGCTCTCTCAGTGTTACTGTGCAGCTCTCTCTGTGTTACTGTGCAGCTCTCTCTCTGTGTTACTGTGCAGCGCTCTCTATCTGTGTTACTGTGCAGCTCTCTCTCAGTGTTACTGTGCAGCTCACTCTCTGTGTTACTGTGCAGCTCTCTCTCTCAGTGTTACTGTGCAGCTCTCTCTCTCAGTGTTACTGTGCAGCTCTCTATCTGTGTTACTGTGCAGCTCTCTCTCAGTGTTACTGTGCAGCTCTCTCTCTGTGTTACTGTGCAGCTCTCCCTCTGTGTTACTGTGCAGCGCTCTCTCAGTGTTACTGTGCAGCGCTCTCTCAGTGTTACTGTGCAGCGCTCTCTCAGTGTTACTGTGCAGCACTCTCTCAGTGTTACTGTGCAGCACTCTCTCAGTGTTACTGTGCAGCGCTCTCTCTGTGTTACTGTGCAGCGCTCTCTATCTGTGTTACTGTGCAGCTCTCTCTCAGTGTTACTGTGCAGCACTCTCTCTGTGTTACTGTGCAGCACTCTCTCTCAGTGTTACTGTGCAGCGCTCTCTCTGTGTTACTGTGCAGCGCTCTCTCTGTGTTACTGTGCAGCGCTCTCTCTCTGTGTTACTGTGCAGCTCTCTCTCTGTGTTACTGTGCAGCACTCTCTCTGTGTTACTGTGCAGCACTCTCTCTCAGTGTTACTGTGCAGCACTCTCTCTGTGTTACTGTGCAGCTCTCTCTGTGTTACTGTGCAGCTCTCTCTCTGTGTTACTGTGCAGCGCTCTCTCAGTGTTACTGTGCAGCACTCTCTCTCTGTGTTACTGTGCAGCACTCTCTCTGTGTTACTGTGCAGCACTCTCTCTCTGTGTTACTGTGCAGCACTCTCTCTGTGTTACTGTGCAGCACTCTCTCTCAGTGTTACTGTGCAGCGCTCTCTCTGTGTTACTGTGCAGCGCTCTCTCTGTGTTACTGTGCAGCTCTCTCTCTGTGTTACTGTGCAGCACTCTCTCTGTGTTACTGTGCAGCGCTCTCTCTGTGTTACTGTGCAGCGCTCTCTCTGTGTTACTGTGCAGCTCTCTCTCTGTGTTACTGTGCAGCACTCTCTCTCTGTGTTACTGTGCAGCACTCTCTCTCTGTGTTACTGTGCAGCGCTCTCTCAGTGTTACTGTGCAGCTCTCTCTCTGTGTTACTGTGCAGCACGCTCTCTCAGTGTTACTGTGCAGCGCTCTCTCTGTGTTACTGTGCAGCTCTCTCTCTGTGTTACTGTGCAGCTCTCTCTGTGTTACTGTGCAGCACTCTCTCTGTGTTACTGTGCAGCTCTCTCTCTGTGTTACTGTGCAGCTCTCTCAGTGTTACTGTGCAGCGCTCTCTGTGTTACTGTGCAGCGCTCTCTCAGTGTTACTGTGCAGCTCTCTCTGTGTTACTGTGCAGCGCTCTCTCAGTGTTACTGTGCAGCTCTCTCTCAGTGTTACTGTGCAGCTCTCTCTCTGTGTTACTGTGCAGCGCTCTCTCTCTGTGTTACTGTGCAGCGCTCTCTCTGTGTTACTGTGCAGCGCTCTCTGTGTTACTGTGCAGCGCTCTCTGTGTTACTGTGCAGCGCTCTCTCTGTGTTACTGTGCAGCTCTCTCTCTGTGTTACTGTGCAGCGCTCTCTCTGTGTTACTGTGCAGCACTCTCTCAGTGTTACTGTGCCGCGCTCTCTCTCTGTGTTACTGTGCAGCGCTCTCTCTCTGTGTTACTGTGCAGCGCTCTCTCTCTGTGTTACTGTGCAGCGCTCTCTCAGTGTTACTGTGCAGCACTCTCTCAGTGTTACTGTGCCGCGCTCTCTCTCTGTGTTACTGTGCAGCACTCTCTCAGTGTTACTGTGCCGCGCTCTCTCTCTGTGTTACTGTGCAGCGCTCTCTCTCTGTGTTACTGTGCAGCGCTCTCTCTCTGTGTTACTGTGCAGCGCTCTCTCTCTGTGTTACTGTGCAGCGCTCTCTCTCTGTGTTACTGTGCAGCGCTCTCTCTCTGTGTTACTGTGCAGCGCTCTCTCAGTGTTACTGTGCAGCTCTCTCTGTGTTACTGTGCAGCACTCTCTCTGTGTTACTGTGCAGCACTCTCTCTGTGTTACTGTGCAGCGCTCTCTCTCTGTGTTACTGTGCAGCGCTCTCTCTCTGTGTTACTGTGCAGCGCTCTCTCTCTGTGTTACTGTGCAGCGCTCTCTCAGTGTTACTGTGCAGCACTCTCTCTCTGTGTTACTGTGCAGCGCTCCCTCTGTGTTACTGTGCAGCTCTCTCTCAGTGTTACTGTGCAGCGCTCTCTCAGTGTTACTGTGCAGCACTCTCTCTCAGTGTTACTGTGCAGCTCTCTCTCTGTGTTACTGTGCAGCTCTCTCTGTGTTACTGTGCAGCGCTCTCTCAGTGTTACTGTGCAGCGCTCTCTGTGTTACTGTGCAGCGCTCTCTCTGTGTTACTGTGCAGCGCTCTCTCAGTGTTACTGTGCAGCGCTCTCAGTGTTACTGTGCAGCACTCTCTCAGTGTTACTGTGCAGCGCTCTCTGTGTTACTGTGCAGCACTCTCTCTGTGTTACTGTGCAGCACTCTCTCTGTGTTACTGTGCAGCTCTCTCTGTGTTACTGTGCAGCGCTCTCTCTGTGTTACTGTGCAGCGCTCTCTCAGTGTTACTGTGCAGCGCTCTCTGTGTTACTGTGCAGCGCTCTCTCAGTGTTACTGTGCAGCGCTCTCTGTGTTATTGTGCAGCGCTCTCTCAGTGTTACTGTGCAGCACTCTCTCTGTGTTACTGTGCAGCGCTCTCTCAGTGTTACTGTGCAGCACTCTCTCTGTGTTACTGTGCAGCGCTCTCTCTGTGTTACTGTGCAGCACTCTCTCTCTGTGTTACTGTGCAGCTCTCTCTCTGTGTTACTGTGCAGCGCTCTCTCTGTGTTACTGTGCAGCACTCTCTCTGCGTTACTGTGCAGCGCTCTCTCAGTGTTACTGTGCAGCGCTCTCAGTGTTACTGTGCAGCTCTCTCTGTGTTACTGTGCAGCTCTCTCAGTGTTACTGTGCAGCGCTCTCTGTGTTACTGTGCAGCTCTCTCTGTGTTACTGTGCAGCTCTCTCTGTGTTACTGTGCAGCTCTCTCTGTGTTACTGTGCAGCGCTCTCTCAGTGTTACTGTGCAGCGCTCTCTGTGTTACTGTGCAGCACTCTCTGTGTTACTGTGCAGCTCTCTCTGTGTTACTGTGCAGCTCTCTCTGTGTTACTGTGCAGCGCTCTCTCAGTGTTACTGTGCAGCGCTCTCTCAGTGTTACTGTGCAGCGCTCTCTCAGTGTTACTGTGCAGCGCTCTCTGTGTTACTGTGCAGCGCTCTCAGTGTTACTGTGCAGCGCTCTCTCTGTGTTACTGTGCAGCACTCTCTCTGTGTTACTGTGCAGCACTCTCTCAGTGTTACTGTGCTGCGCTCTCTCTGTGTTACTGTGCTGCGCTCTCTCAGTGTTACTGTGCAGCGCTCTCTCTGTGTTACTGTGCAGCGCTCTCTCTGTGTTACTGTGCAGCGCTCTCTCAGTGTTACTGTGCAGCGCTCTCTCTGTGTTACTGTGCAGCGCTCTCTCTGTGTTACTGTGCAGCGCTCTCTCTCAGTGTTACTGTGCAGCGCTCTCTCAGTGTTACTGTGCAGCTCTCTCAGTGTTACTGTGCAGCGCTCTCAGTGTTACTGTGCAGCGCTCTCTCTGTGTTACTGTGCAGCACTCTCTCTGTGTTACTGTGCAGCACTTTCTCTGTGTTACTGTGCAGCACTCTCTCAGTGTTACTGTGCTGCGCTCTCTCTGTGTTACTGTGCAGCGCTCTCTCTGTGTTACTGTGCAGCGCTCTCTCTCAGTGTTACTGTGCAGCGCTCTCAGTGTTACTGTGCAGCGCTCTCTCAGTGTTACTGTGCAGCGCTCTCTGTGTTACTGTGCAGCGCTCTCTCAGTGTTACTGTGCAGCACTCTCTCTCTGTGTTACTGTGCAGCACTCTCTCAGTGTTACTGTGCAGCACTCTCTCTCTGTGTTACTGTGCAGCGCTCTCTCAGTGTTTCTGTGCTGCGCTCTCTCAGTGTTACTGTGCAGCGCTCTCTCTGTGTTACTGTGCAGCGCTCTCTCTGTGTTACTGTGCAGCTCTCTCTGTGTTACTGTGCAGCGCTCTCTCTGTGTTACTGTGCAGCGCTCTCTCTGTGTTACTGTGCAGCGCTCTCTCAGTGTTACTGTGCAGCGCTCTCTCTGTGTTACTGTGCAGCGCTCTCTCTGTGTTACTGTGCAGCGCTCTCTCTCAGTGTTACTGTGCAGCGCTGTCAGTGTTACTGTGCAGCGCTCTCTCAGTGTTACTGTGCAGCGCTCTCTGTGTTACTGTGCAGCGCTCTCTCAGTGTTACTGTGCAGCGCTCTCAGTGTTACTGTGCAGCGCTCTCTCTGTGTTACTGTGCAGCACTCTCTCTGTGTTACTGTGCAGCACTCTCTCAGTGTTACTGTGCAGCACTCTCTCAGTGTTACTGTGCAGCACTCTCTCAGTGTTACTGTGCAGCGCTCTCTCTGTGTTACTGTGCAGCGCTCTCTGTGTTACTGTGCAGCACTCTCTCTGTGTTACTGTGCAGCACTCTCTCAGTGTTACTGTGCAGCACTCTCTCAGTGTTACTGTGCTGCGCTCTCTCTGTGTTACTGTGCAGCGCTCTCTCTGTGTTACTGTGCAGCGCTCTCTCAGTGTTACTGTGCAGCGCTCTCTGTGTTACTGTGCAGCGCTCTCTCAGTGTTACTGTGCAGCTCTCTCTGTGTTACTGTGCAGCGCTCTCTCTGTGTTACTGTGCAGCGCTCTCTCAGTGTTACTGTGCAGCACTCTCTCTGTGTTACTGTGCAGCACTCTCTCTCAGTGTTACTGTGCAGCGCTCTCTCTGTGTTACTGTGCAGCGCTCTCTCTGTGTTACTGTGCAGCGCTCTCTCTGTGTTACTGTGCAGCACTCTCTCTGTGTTACTGTGCAGCACTCTCTCTGTGTTACTGTGCAGCGCTCTCTCAGTGTTACTGTGCAGCACTCTCTCAGTGTTACTGTGCAGCTCTCTCTCTGTGTTACTGTGCAGCTCTCTCTCTGTGTTACTGTGCAGCGCTCTCTCAGTGTTACTGTGCAGCGCTCTCTCAGTGTTACTGTGCAGCACTCTCTCAGTGTTACTGTGCAGCACTCTCTCAGTGTTACTGTGCAGCTCTCTCTCTCTGTTACTGTGCAGCTCTCTCTCTGTGTTACTGTGCAGCGCTCTCTCAGTGTTACTGTGCAGCGCTCTCTCAGTGTTACTGTGCAGCTCTCTCAGTGTTACTGTGCAGCTCTCTCTGTGTTACTGTGCAGCTCTCTCTCTGTGTTACTGTGCAGCGCTCTCTATCTGTGTTACTGTGCAGCTCTCTCTCAGTGTTACTGTGCAGCTCACTCTCTGTGTTACTGTGCAGCTCTCTCTCTCAGTGTTACTGTGCAGCTCTCTCTCTCAGTGTTACTGTGCAGCTCTCTATCTGTGTTACTGTGCAGCTCTCTCTCAGTGTTACTGTGCAGCTCTCTCTCTGTGTTACTGTGCAGCGCTCTCTCTGTGTTACTGTGCAGCGCTCTCTCAGTGTTACTGTGCAGCTCTCTCTCAGTGTTACTGTGCAGCGCTCTCTCAGTGTTACTGTGCAGCTCTCTCTCTGTGTTACTGTGCAGCACGCTCTCTCAGTGTTACTGTGCAGCGCTCTCTCTGTGTTACTGTGCAGCTCTCTCTCTGTGTTACTGTGCAGCTCTCTCTGTGTTACTGTGCAGCACTCTCTCTGTGTTACTGTGCAGCTCTCTCTCTGTGTTACTGTGCAGCTCTCTCAGTGTTACTGTGCAGCGCTCTCTGTGTTACTGTGCAGCGCTCTCTCAGTGTTACTGTGCAGCTCTCTCTGTGTTACTGTGCAGCGCTCTCTCAGTGTTACTGTGCAGCTCTCTCTCAGTGTTACTGTGCAGCTCTCTCTCTGTGTTACTGTGCAGCGCTCTCTCTCTGTGTTACTGTGCAGCGCTCTCTCTGTGTTACTGTGCAGCGCTCTCTGTGTTACTGTGCAGCGCTCTCTGTGTTACTGTGCAGCGCTCTCTCTGTGTTACTGTGCAGCTCTCTCTCTGTGTTACTGTGCAGCGCTCTCTCTGTGTTACTGTGCAGCACTCTCTCAGTGTTACTGTGCCGCGCTCTCTCTCTGTGTTACTGTGCCGCGCTCTCTCTCTGTGTTACTGTGCAGCGCTCTCTCTCTGTGTTACTGTGCAGCGCTCTCTCTCTGTGTTACTGTGCAGCGCTCTCTCTCTGTGTTACTGTGCAGCGCTCTCTCTCTGTGTTACTGTGCAGCGCTCTCTCAGTGTTACTGTGCAGCACTCTCTCAGTGTTACTGTGCCGCGCTCTCTCTCTGTGTTACTGTGCAGCACTCTCTCAGTGTTACTGTGCCGCGCTCTCTCTCTGTGTTACTGTGCAGCGCTCTCTCTCTGTGTTACTGTGCAGCGCTCTCTCTCTGTGTTACTGTGCAGCGCTCTCTCTCTGTGTTACTGTGCAGCGCTCTCTCTCTGTGTTACTGTGCAGCGCTCTCTCTCTGTGTTACTGTGCAGCGCTCTCTCAGTGTTACTGTGCAGCTCTCTCTGTGTTACTGTGCAGCACTCTCTCTGTGTTACTGTGCAGCACTCTCTCTGTGTTACTGTGCAGCGCTCTCTCTCTGTGTTACTGTGCAGCGCTCTCTCTCTGTGTTACTGTGCAGCGCTCTCTCTCTGTGTTACTGTGCAGCGCTCTCTCAGTGTTACTGTGCAGCACTCTCTCTCTGTGTTACTGTGCAGCGCTCCCTCTGTGTTACTGTGCAGCTCTCTCTCAGTGTTACTGTGCAGCGCTCTCTCAGTGTTACTGTGCAGCGCTCTCTCTCAGTGTTACTGTGCAGCTCTCTCTCTGTGTTACTGTGCAGCTCTCTCTGTGTTACTGTGCAGCGCTCTCTCAGTGTTACTGTGCAGCGCTCTCTGTGTTACTGTGCAGCGCTCTCTCTGTGTTACTGTGCAGCGCTCTCTCAGTGTTACTGTGCAGCGCTCTCAGTGTTACTGTGCAGCACTCTCTCAGTGTTACTGTGCAGCGCTCTCTGTGTTACTGTGCAGCACTCTCTCTGTGTTACTGTGCAGCACTCTCTCTGTGTTACTGTGCAGCTCTCTCTGTGTTACTGTGCAGCGCTCTCTCTGTGTTACTGTGCAGCGCTCTCTCAGTGTTACTGTGCAGCGCTCTCTCAGTGTTACTGTGCAGCGCTCTCTGTGTTACTGTGCAGCGCTCTCTCAGTGTTACTGTGCAGCACTCTCTCTGTGTTACTGTGCAGCGCTCTCTCAGTGTTACTGTGCAGCACTCTCTCTGTGTTACTGTGCAGCGCTCTCTCTGTGTTACTGTGCAGCACTCTCTCTCTGTGTTACTGTGCAGCTCTCTCTCTGTGTTACTGTGCAGCGCTCTCTCAGTGTTACTGTGCAGCACTCTCTCTGCGTTACTGTGCAGCGCTCTCTCAGTGTTACTGTGCAGCGCTCTCAGTGTTACTGTGCAGCGCTCTCTGTGTTACTGTGCAGCTCTCTCAGTGTTACTGTGCAGCTCTCTCTGTGTTACTGTGCAGCGCTCTCTCAGTGTTACTGTGCAGCGCTCTCTGTGTTACTGTGCAGCACTCTCTGTGTTACTGTGCAGCTCTCTCTGTGTTACTGTGCAGCTCTCTCTGTGTTACTGTGCAGCGCTCTCTCAGTGTTACTGTGCAGCGCTCTCTCAGTGTTACTGTGCAGCGCTCTCTCAGTGTTACTGTGCAGCGCTCTCTGTGTTACTGTGCAGCGCTCTCAGTGTTACTGTGCAGCACTCTCTCAGTGTTACTGTGCTGCGCTCTCTCTGTGTTACTGTGCAGCGCTCTCTCTGTGTTACTGTGCAGCGCTCTCTCTCAGTGTTACTGTGCAGCGCTCTCTCAGTGTTACTGTGCAGCGCTCTCTCTGTGTTACTGTGCAGCTCTCTCTCAGTGTTACTGTGCAGCGCTCTCTCTGTGTTACTGTGCAGCTCTCTCTGTGTGTTACTGTGCAGCTCTCTCTCTGTGTTACTGTGCAGCGCTCTCTCAGTGTTACTGTGCAGCTCTCTCAGTGTTACTGTGCAGCGCTCTCAGTGTTACTGTGCAGCGCTCTCTCTGTGTTACTGTGCAGCACTCTCTCTGTGTTACTGTGCAGCACTCTCTCAGTGTTACTGTGCTGCGCTCTCTCTGTGTTACTGTGCAGCGCTCTCTCTGTGTTACTGTGCAGCGCTCTCTCTCAGTGTTACTGTGCAGCGCTCTCAGTGTTACTGTGCAGCGCTCTCTCAGTGTTACTGTGCAGCGCTCTCTGTGTTACTGTGCAGCGCTCTCTCAGTGTTACTGTGCAGCACTCTCTCTCTGTGTTACTGTGCAGCACTCTCTCAGTGTTACTGTGCAGCACTCTCTCTCTGTGTTACTGTGCAGCGCTCTCTCTGTGTTACTGTGCAGCGCTCTCTCAGTGTTACTGTGCAGCGCTCTCTCTGTGTTACTGTGCAGCGCTCTCTCTGTGTTACTGTGCAGCGCTCTCTCTCAGTGTTACTGTGCAGCGCTGTCAGTGTTACTGTGCAGCGCTCTCTCAGTGTTACTGTGCAGCGCTCTCTGTGTTACTGTGCAGCGCTCTCTCAGTGTTACTGTGCAGCGCTCTCAGTGTTACTGTGCAGCGCTCTCTCTGTGTTACTGTGCAGCACTCTCTCTGTGTTACTGTGCAGCACTCTCTCAGTGTTACTGTGCAGCACTCTCTCAGTGTTACTGTGCAGCACTCTCTCAGTGTTACTGTGCAGCGCTCTCTCTGTGTTACTGTGCAGCGCTCTCTGTGTTACTGTGCAGCACTCTCTCTGTGTTACTGTGCAGCACTCTCTCAGTGTTACTGTGCAGCACTCTCTCAGTGTTACTGTGCTGCGCTCTCTCTGTGTTACTGTGCAGCGCTCTCTCTGTGTTACTGTGCAGCGCTCTCTCAGTGTTACTGTGCAGCGCTCTCTGTGTTACTGTGCAGCGCTCTCTCAGTGTTACTGTGCAGCTCTCTCTGTGTTACTGTGCAGCGCTCTCTCTGTGTTACTGTGCAGCGCTCTCTCAGTGTTACTGTGCAGCACTCTCTCTGTGTTACTGTGCAGCACTCTCTCAGTGTTACTGTGCAGCTCTCTCTCTGTGTTACTGTGCAGCTCTCTCTCTGTGTTACTGTGCAGCGCTCTCTCAGTGTTACTGTGCAGCGCTCTCTCAGTGTTACTGTGCAGCACTCTCTCAGTGTTACTGTGCAGCACTCTCTCAGTGTTACTGTGCAGCTCTCTCTCTGTGTTACTGTGCAGCTCTCTCTCTGTTTACTGTGCAGCGCTCTCTCAGTGTTACTGTGCAGCGCTCTCTCAGTGTTACTGTGCAGCTCTCTCAGTGTTACTGTGCAGCTCTCTCTGTGTTACTGTGCAGCTCTCTCTCTGTGTTACTGTGCAGCGCTCTCTATCTGTGTTACTGTGCAGCTCTCTCTCAGTGTTACTGTGCAGCTCACTCTCTGTGTAACTGTGCAGCTCTCTCTCTCTCAGTGTTACTGTGCAGCTCTCTCTCTCAGTGTTACTGTGCAGCTCTCTATCTGTGTTACTGTGCAGCTCTCTCTCAGTGTTACTGTGCAGCTCTCTCTCTGTGTTACTGTGCAGCTCTCCCTCTGTGTTACTGTGCAGCGCTCTCTCAGTGTTACTGTGCAGCGCTCTCTCAGTGTTACTGTGCAGCACTCTCTCAGTGTTACTGTGCAGCACTCTCTCTGTGTTACTGTGCAGCACTCTCTCTCAGTGTTACTGTGCAGCGCTCTCTCTGTGTTACTGTGCAGCGCGCTCTGTGTTACTGTGCAGCTCTCTCTGTGTTACTGTGCAGCGCTCTCTCTGTGTTACTGTGCAGCGCTCTCTGTGTTACTGTGCAGCTCTCTCTGTGTTACTGTGCAGCGCTCTCTGTGTTACTGTGCAGCGCTCTCTGTGTTACTGTGCAGCGCTCTCTGTGTTACTGTGCAGCGCTCTCTGTGTTACTGTGCAGCGCTCTCTCAGTGTTACTGTGCAGCACTCTCTCTCTGTGTTACTGTGCAGCACTCTCTCTGTGTTACTGTGCAGCACTCTCTCAGTGTTACTGTGCAGCGCTCTCTCTGTGTTACTGTGCAGCGCTCTCTATCTGTGTTACTGTGCAGCTCTCTCTCAGTGTTACTGTGCAGCACTCTCTCTGTGTTACTGTGCAGCACTCTCTCTCAGTGTTACGGTGCAGCGCTCTCTCTGTGTTACTGTGCAGCGCTCTCTGTGTTACTGTGCAGCTCTCTCTGTGTTACTGTGCAGCGCTCTCTCTGTGTTACTGTGCAGCGCTCTCTGTGTTACTGTGCAGCTCTCTCTGTGTTACTGTGCAGCGCTCTCTGTGTTACTGTGCAGCGCTCTCTGTGTTACTGTGCAGCGCTCTCTGTGTTACTGTGCAGCGCTCTCTCTGTGTTACTGTGCAGCGCTCTCTGTGTTACTGTGCAGCGCTCTCTGTGTTACTGTGCAGCTCTCTCTGTGTTACTGTGCAGCGCTCTCTGTGTTACTGTGCAGCGCTCTCTCAGTGTTACTGTGCAGCGCTCTCTCAGTGTTACTGTGCAGCGCTCTCTCTCTGTGTTACTGTGCAGCACTCTCTCAGTGTTACTGTGCAGCACTCTCTCTCTGTGTTACTGTGCAGCGCTCTCTCTCTGTGTTACTGTGCAGCGCTCTCTCAGTGTTACTGTGCAGCACTCTCTCTCTGTGTTACTGTGCAGCGCTCTCAGTGTTACTGTGCAGCTCTCTCAGTGTTACTGTGCAGCTCTCTCTCAGTGTTACTGTGCAGCTCTCTCTCTGTGTTACTGTGCAGCGTTCTCTCAGTGTTAGTGTGCAGCACTCTCTCTCTGTGTTACTGTGCAGCGCTCTCTCTGTGTTACTGTGCAGCGCTCTCTCTGTGTTACTGTGCAGCTCTCTCTCTGTGTTACTGTGCAGCTCTCTCTCTGTGTTACTGTGCAGCGCTCTCAGTGTTACTGTGCAGCTCTCTCAGTGTTACTGTGCAGCACTCTCTCTTTGTGTTACTGTGCAGCGCTCTCTCTGTGTTACTGTGCAGCGCTCTCTCAGTGTTACTGTGCAGCGCTCTCTCTGTGTTACTGTGCAGCGCTCTCTGTGTTACTGTGCAGCGCTCTCTCTCTGTGTTACTGTGCAGCTCTCTCAGTGTTACTGTGCAGCACTCTCTCTCTGTGTTACTGTGCAGCGCTCTCTCTCTGTGTTACTGTGCAGCGCTCTCTGTGTTACTGTGCAGCTCTCTCTCTGTGTTACTGTGCAGCGCTCTCTCTGTGTTACTGTGCAGCGCTCTCTCAGTGTTACTGTGCAGCGCTCTCTGTGTTACTGTGCAGCGCTCTCTCTGTGTTACTGTGCAGCACTCTCTCTGTGTTACTGTGCAGCGCTCTCTCTGTGTTACTGTGCAGCACTCTCTCTGTGTTACTGTGCAGCGCTCTCTCAGTGTTACTGTGCAGCGCTCTCAGTGTTACTGTGCAGCGCTCTCTCTGTGTTACTTTGCAGCGCTCTCTCTGTGTTACTGTGCTGCGCTCTCTCTGTGTTACTGTGCAGCGCTCTCTCTGTGTTACTGTGCAGCACTCTCTCTGTGTTACTGTGCAGCACTCTCTCAGTGTTACTGTGCTGCGCTCTCTCTGTGTTACTGTGCAGCGCTCTCTCTGTGTTACTGTGCAGCGCTCTCTCAGTGTTACTGTGCAGCGCTCTCTGTGTTACTGTGCAGCGCTCTCTCAGTGTTACTGTGCAGCTCTCTCTGTGTTACTGTGCAGCGCTCTCTCAGTGTTACTGTGCAGCACTCTCTCAGTGTTACTGTGCTGCGCTCTCTCTGTGTTAATGTGCAGCGCTCTCTCTGTGTTACTGTGCAGCGCTCTCTCAGTGTTACTGTGCAGCGCTCTCTGTGTTACTGTGCAGCGCTCTCTCAGTGTTACTGTGCAGCTCTCTCTGTGTTACTGTGCAGCGCTCTCTCAGTGTTACTGTGCAGCTCTCTCTCAGTGTTACTGTGCAGCTCTCTCTCTGTGTTACTGTGCAGCGCTCTCTCTGTGTTACTGTGCAGCGCTCTCTCAGTGTTACTGTGCAGCTCTCTCTCTGTGTTACTGTGCAGCACGCTCTCTCAGTGTTACTGTGCAGCGCTCTCTCTGTGTTACTGTGCAGCTCTCTCTCTGTGTTACTGTGCAGCTCTCTCTGTGTTACTGTGCAGCACTCTCTCTGTGTTACTGTGCAGCTCTCTCTCTGTGTTACTGTGCAGCTCTCTCAGTGTTACTGTGCAGCGCTCTCTGTGTTACTGTGCAGCGCTCTCTCAGTGTTACTGTGCAGCTCTCTCTGTGTTACTGTGCAGCGCTCTCTCAGTGTTACTGTGCAGCTCTCTCTCAGTGTTACTGTGCAGCTCTCTCTCTGTGTTACTGTGCAGCGCTCTCTCTCTGTGTTACTGTGCAGCGCTCTCTCTGTGTTACTGTGCAGCGCTCTCTGTGTTACTGTGCAGCGCTCTCTGTGTTACTGTGCAGCGCTCTCTCTGTGTTACTGTGCAGCTCTCTCTCTGTGTTACTGTGCAGCGCTCTCTCTGTGTTACTGTGCAGCACTCTCTCAGTGTTACTGTGCCGCGCTCTCTCTCTGTGTTACTGTGCCGCGCTCTCTCTCTGTGTTACTGTGCAGCGCTCTCTCTCTGTGTTACTGTGCAGCGCTCTCTCTCTGTGTTACTGTGCAGCGCTCTCTCTCTGTGTTACTGTGCAGCGCTCTCTCTCTGTGTTACTGTGCAGCGCTCTCTCAGTGTTACTGTGCAGCACTCTCTCAGTGTTACTGTGCCGCGCTCTCTCTCTGTGTTACTGTGCAGCGCTCTCTCTCTGTGTTACTGTGCAGCGCTCTCTCTCTGTGTTACTGTGCAGCGCTCTCTCTCTGTGTTACTGTGCAGCGCTCTCTCTCTGTGTTACTGTGCAGCGCTCTCTCTCTGTGTTACTGTGCAGCGCTCTCTCAGTGTTACTGTGCAGCTCTCTCTGTGTTACTGTGCAGCACTCTCTCTGTGTTACTGTGCAGCACTCTCTCTGTGTTACTGTGCAGCGCTCTCTCTCTGTGTTACTGTGCAGCGCTCTCTCTCTGTGTTACTGTGCAGCGCTCTCTCTCTGTGTTACTGTGCAGCGCTCTCTCAGTGTTACTGTGCAGCACTCTCTCTCTGTGTTACTGTGCAGCGCTCCCTCTGTGTTACTGTGCAGCTCTCTCTCAGTGTTACTGTGCAGCGCTCTCTCAGTGTTACTGTGCAGCGCTCTCTCTCAGTGTTACTGTGCAGCTCTCTCTCTGTGTTACTGTGCAGCTCTCTCTGTGTTACTGTGCAGCGCTCTCTCAGTGTTACTGTGCAGCGCTCTCTGTGTTACTGTGCAGCGCTCTCTCTGTGTTACTGTGCAGCGCTCTCTCAGTGTTACTGTGCAGCGCTCTCAGTGTTACTGTGCAGCACTCTCTCAGTGTTACTGTGCAGCGCTCTCTGTGTTACTGTGCAGCACTCTCTCTGTGTTACTGTGCAGCACTCTCTCTGTGTTACTGTGCAGCTCTCTCTGTGTTACTGTGCAGCGCTCTCTCTGTGTTACTGTGCAGCGCTCTCTCAGTGTTACTGTGCAGCGCTCTCTGTGTTACTGTGCAGCGCTCTCTCAGTGTTACTGTGCAGCGCTCTCTGTGTTACTGTGCAGCGCTCTCTCAGTGTTACTGTGCAGCACTCTCTCTGTGTTACTGTGCAGCGCTCTCTCAGTGTTACTGTGCAGCACTCTCTCTGTGTTACTGTGCAGCGCTCTCTCTGTGTTACTGTGCAGCACTCTCTCTCTGTGATACTGTGCAGCTCTCTCTCTGTGTTACTGTGCAGCGCTCTCTCAGTGTTACTGTGCAGCACTCTCTCTGCGTTACTGTGCAGCGCTCTCTCAGTGTTACTGTGCAGCGCTCTCAGTGTTACTGTGCAGCGCTCTCTGTGTTACTGTGCAGCTCTCTCTGTGTTACTGTGCAGCTCTCTCTGTGTTACTGTGCAGCGCTCTCTCAGTGTTACTGTGCAGCGCTCTCTGTGTTACTGTGCAGCACTCTCTGTGTTACTGTGCAGCTCTCTCTGTGTTACTGTGCAGCTCTCTCTGTGTTACTGTGCAGCGCTCTCTCAGTGTTACTGTGCAGCGCTCTCTCAGTGTTACTGTGCAGCGCTCTCTCAGTGTTACTGTGCAGCGCTCTCTGTGTTACTGTGCAGCGCTCTCAGTGTTACTGTGCAGCGCTCTCTCTGTGTTACTGTGCAGCACTCTCTCTGTGTTACTGTGCAGCACTCTCTCAGTGTTACTGTGCTGCGCTCTCTCTGTGTTACTGTGCAGCGCTCTCTCTGTGTTACTGTGCAGCGCTCTCTCTCAGTGTTACTGTGCAGCGCTCTCTCAGTGTTACTGTGCAGCGCTCTCTCTGTGTTACTGTGCAGCTCTCTCTCAGTGTTACTGTGCAGCGCTCTCTCTGTGTTACTGTGCAGCTCTCTCTGTGTGTTACTGTGCAGCTCTCTCTCTGTGTTACTGTGCAGCGCTCTCTCAGTGTTACTGTGCAGCTCTCTCAGTGTTACTGTGCAGCGCTCTCAGTGTTACTGTGCAGCGCTCTCTCTGTGTTACTGTGCAGCACTCTCTCTGTGTTACTGTGCAGCACTCTCTCAGTGTTACTGTGCTGCGCTCTCTCTGTGTTACTGTGCAGCGCTCTCTCTGTGTTACTGTGCAGCGCTCTCTCTCAGTGTTACTGTGCAGCGCTCTCAGTGTTACTGTGCAGCGCTCTCTCAGTGTTACTGTGCAGCGCTCTCTGTGTTACTGTGCAGCGCTCTCTCAGTGTTACTGTGCAGCACTCTCTCTCTGTGTTACTGTGCAGCACTCTCTCAGTGTTACTGTGCAGCACTCTCTCTCTGTGTTACTGTGCAGCGCTCTCTCAGTGTTACTGTGCTGCGCTCTCTCAGTGTTACTGTGCAGCGCTCTCTCTGTGTTACTGTGCAGCGCTCTCTCTGTGTTACTGTGCAGCGCTCTCTCAGTGTTACTGTGCAGCGCTCTCTCTGTGTTACTGTGCAGCGCTCTCTCTGTGTTACTGTGCAGCGCTCTCTCTCAGTGTTACTGTGCAGCGCTGTCAGTGTTACTGTGCAGCGCTCTCTCAGTGTTACTGTGCAGCGCTCTCTGTGTTACTGTGCAGCGCTCTCTCAGTGTTACTGTGCAGCGCTCTCAGTGTTACTGTGCAGCGCTCTCTCTGTGTTACTGTGCAGCACTCTCTCTGTGTTACTGTGCAGCACTCTCTCAGTGTTACTGTGCAGCACTCTCTCAGTGTTACTGTGCAGCACTCTCTCAGTGTTACTGTGCAGCGCTCTCTCTGTGTTACTGTGCAGCGCTCTCTGTGTTACTGTGCAGCACTCTCTCTGTGTTACTGTGCAGCACTCTCTCAGTGTTACTGTGCAGCACTCTCTCAGTGTTACTGTGCTGCGCTCTCTCTGTGTTACTGTGCAGCGCTCTCTCTGTGTTACTGTGCAGCGCTCTCTCAGTGTTACTGTGCAGCGCTCTCTGTGTTACTGTGCAGCGCTCTCTCAGTGTTACTGTGCAGCTCTCTCTGTGTTACTGTGCAGCGCTCTCTCTGTGTTACTGTGCAGCGCTCTCTCAGTGTTACTGTGCAGCACTCTCTCTGTGTTACTGTGCAGCACTCTCTCTCAGTGTTACTGTGCAGCGCTCTCTCTGGGTTACTGTGCAGCGCTCTCTCTGTGTTACTGTGCAGCGCTCTCTCTGTGTTACTGTGCAGCACTCTCTCTGTGTTACTGTGCAGCACTCTCTCTGTGTTACTGTGCAGCGCTCTCTCAGTGTTACTGTGCAGCACTCTCTCAGTGTTACTGTGCAGCTCTCTCTCTGTGTTACTGTGCAGCTCTCTCTCTGTGTTACTGTGCAGCGCTCTCTCAGTGTTACTGTGCAGCGCTCTCTCAGTGTTACTGTGCAGCACTCTCTCAGTGTTACTGTGCAGCACTCTCTCAGTGTTACTGTGCAGCTCTCTCTCTGTGTTACTGTGCAGCTCTCTCTCTGTGTTACTGTGCAGCGCTCTCTCAGTGTTACTGTGCAGCGCTCTCTCAGTGTTACTGTGCAGCTCTCTCAGTGTTACTGTGCAGCTCTCTCTGTGTTACTGTGCAGCTGTCTCTCTGTGTTACTGTGCAGCGCTCTCTATCTGTGTTACTGTGCAGCTCTCTCTCAGTGTTACTGTGCAGCTCACTCTCTGTGTTACTGTGCAGCTCTCTCTCTCTCAGTGTTACTGTGCAGCTCTCTCTCTCAGTGTTACTGTGCAGCTCTCTATCTGTGTTACTGTGCAGCTCTCTCTCAGTGTTACTGTGCAGCTCTCTCTCTGTGTTACTGTGCAGCTCTCCCTCTGTGTTACTGTGCAGCGCTCTCTCAGTGTTACTGTGCAGCGCTCTCTCAGTGTTACTGTGCAGCACTCTCTCAGTGTTACTGTGCAGCACTCTCTCTGTGTTACTGTGCAGCACTCTCTCTCAGTGTTACTGTGCAGCGCTCTCTCTGTGTTACTGTGCAGCGCTCTCTGTGTTACTGTGCAGCTCTCTCTGTGTTACTGTGCAGCGCTCTCTCTGTGTTACTGTGCAGCGCTCTCTGTGTTACTGTGCAGCTCTCTCTGTGTTACTGTGCAGCGCTCTCTGTGTTACTGTGCAGCGCTCTCTGTGTTACTGTGCAGCGCTCTCTGTGTTACTGTGCAGCGCTCTCTGTGTTACTGTGCAGCGCTCTCTCAGTGTTACTGTGCAGCACTCTCTCTCTGTGTTACTGTGCAGCACTCTCTCTGTGTTACTGTGCAGCACTCTCTCAGTGTTACTGTGCAGCGCTCTCTCTGTGTTACTGTGCAGCGCTCTCTATCTGTGTTACTGTGCAGCTCTCTCTCAGTGTTACTGTGCAGCACTCTCTCTGTGTTACTGTGCAGCACTCTCTCTCAGTGTTACTGTGCAGCGCTCTCTCTGTGTTACTGTGCAGCGCTCTCTGTGTTACTGTGCAGCTCTCTCTGTGTTACTGTGCAGCCCTCTCTCAGTGTTACTGTGCAGCGCTCTCTGTGTTACTGTGCAGCGCTCTCTGTGTTACTGTGCAGCGCTCTCTGTGTTACTGTGCAGCGCTCTCTGTGTTACTGTGCAGCGCTCTCTGTGTTACTGTGCAGCGCTCTCTCTGTGTTACTGTGCAGCTCTCTCTGTGTTACTGTGCAGCGCTCTCTGTGTTACTGTGCAGCGCTCTCTGTGTTACTGTGCAGCGCTCTCTGTGTTACTGTGCAGCGCTCTCTCTGTGTTACTGTGCAGCGCTCTCTGTGTTACTGTGCAGCGCTCTCTGTGTTACTGTGCAGCTCTCTCTGTGTTACTGTGCAGCGCTCTCTGTGTTACTGTGCAGCGCTCTCTCAGTGTTACTGTGCAGCGCTCTCTCTCTGTGTTACTGTGCAGCACTCTCTCAGTGTTACTGTGCAGCACTCTCTCTCTGTGTTACTGTGCAGCGCTCTCTGTGTTACTGTGCAGCGCTCTCTCTCTGTGTTACTGTGCAGCGCTCTCTCAGTGTTACTGTGCAGCACTCTCTCTCTGTGTTACTGTGCAGCGCTCTCAGTGTTACTGTGCAGCTCTCTCAGTGTTACTGTGCAGCTCTCTCTCAGTGTTACTGTGCAGCTCTCTCTCTGTGTTACTGTGCAGCGTTCTCTCAGTGTTAGTGTGCAGCACTCTCTCTCTGTGTTACTGTGCAGCGCTCTCTCTGTGTTACTGTGCAGCGCTCTCTCTGTGTTACTGTGCAGCTCTCTCTCTGTGTTACTGTGCAGCTCTCTCTCTGTGTTACTGTGCAGCGCTCTCAGTGTTACTGTGCAGCTCTCTCAGTGTTACTGTGCAGCACTCTCTCTCTGTGTTACTGTGCAGCGCTCTCTCTGTGTTACTGTGCAGCGCTCTCTCAGTGTTACTGTGCAGCGCTCTCTCTGTGTTACTGTGCAGCGCTCTCTGTGTTACTGTGCAGCGCTCTCTCTCTGTGTTACTGTGCAGCTCTCTCAGTGTTACTGTGCAGCACTCTCTCTCTGTGTTACTGTGCAGCGCTCTCTCTCTGTGTTACTGTGCAGCGCTCTCTGTGTTACTGTGCAGCTCTCTCTCTGTGTTACTGTGCAGCGCTCTCTCTGTGTTACTGTGCAGCACTCTCTCAGTGTTACTGTGCAGCGCTCTCTGTGTTACTGTGCAGCGCTCTCTCTGTGTTACTGTGCAGCACTCTCTCTGTGTTACTGTGCAGCGCTCTCTCTGTGTTACTGTGCAGCACTCTCTCTGTGTTACTGTGCAGCGCTCTCTCAGTGTTACTGTGCAGCGCTCTCAGTGTTACTGTGCAGCGCTCTCTCTGTGTTACTGTGCAGCGCTCTCTCTGTGTTACTGTGCTGCGCTCTCTCTGTGTTACTGTGCAGCGCTCTCTCTGTGTTACTGTGCAGCAGTCTCTCTGTGTTACTGTGCAGCACTCTCTCAGTGTTACTGTGCTGCGCTCTCTCTGTGTTACTGTGCAGCGCTCTCTCTGTGTTACTGTGCAGCGCTCTCTCAGTGTTACTGTGCAGCGCTCTCTGTGTTACTGTGCAGCGCTCTCTCAGTGTTACTGTGCAGCTCTCTCTGTGTTACTGTGCAGCGCTCTCTCAGTGTTACTGTGCAGCACTCTCTCAGTGTTACTGTGCTGCGCTCTCTCTGTGTTACTGTGCAGCGCTCTCTCTGTGTTACTGTGCAGCGCTCTCTCAGTGTTACTGTGCAGCGCTCTCTGTGTTACTGTGCAGCGCTCTCTCAGTGTTACTGTGCAGCTCTCTCTGTGTTACTGTGCAGCGCTCTCTCAGTGTTACTGTGCAGCTCTCTCTCAGTGTTACTGTGCAGCTCTCTCTCTGTGTTACTGTGCAGTGCTCTCTCTCTGTGTTACTGTGCAGCGCTCTCTCTGTGTTACTGTGCAGCGCTCTCTGTGTTACTGTGCAGCGCTCTCTGTGTTACTGTGCAGCGCTCTCTCTGTGTTACTGTGCAGCTCTCTCTCTGTGTTACTGTGCAGCGCTCTCTCTGTGTTACTGTGCAGCACTCTCTCAGTGTTACTGTGCCGCGCTCTCTCTCTGTGTTACTGTGCCGCGCTCTCTCTCTGTGTTACTGTGCAGCGCTCTCTCTCTGTGTTACTGTGCAGCGCTCTCTCTCTGTGTTACTGTGCAGCGCTCTCTCTCTGTGTTACTGTGCAGCGCTCTCTCTCTGTGTTACTGTGCAGCGCTCTCTCAGTGTTACTGTGCAGCACTCTCTCAGTGTTACTGTGCCGCGCTCTTTCTCTGTGTTACTGTGCAGCACTCTCTCAGTGTTACTGTGCCGCGCTCTCTCTCTGTGTTACTGTGCAGCGCTCTCTCTCTGTGTTACTGTGCAGCGCTCTCTCTCTGTGTTACTGTGCAGCGCTCTCTCTCTGTGTTACTGTGCAGCGCTCTCTCTCTGTGTTACTGTGCAGCGCTCTCTCTCTGTGTTACTGTGCAGCGCTCTCTCAGTGTTACTGTGCAGCTCTCTCTGTGTTACTGTGCAGCACTCTCTCTGTGTTACTGTGCAGCACTCTCTCTGTGTTACTGTGCAGCGCTCTCTCTCTGTGTTACTGTGCAGTGCTCTCTCTCTGTGTTACTGTGCAGCGCTCTCTCTCTGTGTTACTGTGCAGCGCTCTCTCAGTGTTACTGTGCAGCACTCTCTCTCTGTGTTACTGTGCAGCGCTCCCTCTGTGTTACTGTGCAGCTCTCTCTCAGTGTTACTGTGCAGCGCTCTCTCAGTGTTACTGTGCAGCGCTCTCTCTCAGTGTTACTGTGCAGCTCTCTCTCTGTGTTACTGTGCAGCTCTCTCTGTGTTACTGTGCAGCGCTCTCTCAGTGTTACTGTGCAGCGCTCTCTGTGTTACTGTGCAGCGCTCTCTCTGTGTTACTGTGCAGCGCTCTCTCAGTGTTACTGTGCAGCGCTCTCAGTGTTACTGTGCAGCACTCTCTCAGTGTTACTGTGCAGCGCTCTCTGTGTTACTGTGCAGCACTCTCTCTGTGTTACTGTGCAGCACTCTCTCTGTGTTACTGTGCAGCTCTCTCTGTGTTACTGTGCAGCGCTCTCTCTGTGTTACTGTGCAGCGCTCTCTCAGTGTTACTGTGCAGCACTCTCTGTGTTACTGTGCAGCGCTCTCTCAGTGTTACTGTGCAGCGCTCTCTGTGTTACTGTGCAGCGCTCTCTCAGTGTTACTGTGCAGCACTCTCTCTGTGTTACTGTGCAGCGCTCTCTCAGTGTTACTGTGCAGCACTCTCTCTGTGTTACTGTGCAGCGCTCTCTCTGTGTTACTGTGCAGCACTCTCTCTCTGTGTTACTGTGCAGCTCTCTCTCTGTGTTACTGTGCAGCTCTCTCTCTGTGTTACTGTGCTGCTCTCTCTGTGTTACTGTGCAGCGTTCTCTCTGCGTTACTGTGCAGCGCTCTCTCAGTGTTACTGTGCAGCGCTCTCTCTGTGTTACTGTGCAGCGCTCTCAGTGTTACTGTGCAGCGCTCTCTCAGTGTTACTGTGCAGCGCTCTCAGTGTTACTGTGCAGCGCTCTCTGTGTTACTGTGCAGCTCTCTCTGTGTTACTGTGCAGCTCTCTCTGTGTTACTGTGCAGCGCTCTCTCTGTCTTACTGTGCAGCACTCTCTCTGCGTTACTGTGCAGCGCTCTCTCAGTGTTACTGTGCAGCGCTCTCAGTGTTACTGTGCAGCGCTCTCTGTGTTACTGTGCAGCTCTCTCTGTGTTACTGTGCAGCTCTCTCTGTGTTACTGTGCAGCGCTCTCTCAGTGTTACTGTGCAGCGCTCTCTGTGTTACTGTGCAGCTCTCTCTGTGTTACTGTGCAGCTCTCTCTGTGTTACTGTGCAGCTCTCTCTGTGTTACTGTGCAGCGCTCTCTCAGTGTTACTGTGCAGCGCTCTCTCAGTGTTACTGTGCAGCGCTCTCTCAGTGTTACTGTGCAGCGCTCTCTGTGTTACTGTGCAGCGCTCTCAGTGTTACTGTGCAGCGCTCTCTCTGTGTTACTGTGCAGCACTCTCTCTGTGTTACTGTGCAGCACTCTCTCAGTGTTACTGTGCTGCGCTCTCTCTGTGTTACTGTGCAGCGCTCTCTCTGTGTTACTGTGCAGCGCTCTCTCTCAGTGTTACTGTGCAGCGCTCTCTCAGTGTTACTGTGCAGCGCTCTCTCTGTGTTACTGTGCAGCTCTCTCTCAGTGTTACTGTGCAGCGCTCTCTCTGTGTTACTGTGCAGCTCTCTCTGTGTGTTACTGTGCAGCTCTCTCTCTGTGTTACTGTGCAGCGCTCTCTCAGTGTTACTGTGCAGCTCTCTCAGTGTTACTGTGCAGCGCTCTCAGTGTTACTGTGCAGCGCTCTCTCTGTGTTACTGTGCAGCACTCTCTCTGTGTTACTGTGCAGCACTCTCTCAGTGTTACTGTGCTGCGCTCTCTCTGTGTTACTGTGCAGCGCTCTCTCTGTGTTACTGTGCAGCGCTCTCTCTCAGTGTTACTGTGCAGCGCTCTCAGTGTTACTGTGCAGCGCTCTCTCAGTGTTACTGTGCAGCGCTCTCTGTGTTACTGTGCAGCGCTCTCTCAGTGTTACTGTGCAGCACTCTCTCTCTGTGTTACTGTGCAGCACTCTCTCAGTGTTACTGTGCAGCACTCTCTCTCTGTGTTACTGTGCAGCGCTCTCTCAGTGTTACTGTGCTGCGCTCTCTCAGTGTTACTGTGCAGCGCTCTCTCTGTGTTACTGTGCAGCGCTCTCTCTGTGTTACTGTGCAGCGCTCTCTCAGTGTTACTGTGCAGCGCTCTCTCTGTGTTACTGTGCAGCGCTCTCTCTGTGTTACTGTGCAGCGCTCTCTCTCAGTGTTACTGTGCAGCGCTGTCAGTGTTACTGTGCAGCGCTCTCTCAGTGTTACTGTGCAGCGCTCTCTGTGTTACTGTGCAGCGCTCTCTCAGTGTTACTGTGCAGCGCTCTCAGTGTTACTGTGCAGCGCTCTCTCTGTGTTACTGTGCAGCACTCTCTCTGTGTTACTGTGCAGCACTCTCTCAGTGTTACTGTGCAGCACTCTCTCAGTGTTACTGTGCAGCACCCTCTCAGTGTTACTGTGCAGCGCTCTCTCTGTGTTACTGTGCAGCGCTCTCTGTGTTACTGTGCAGCACTCTCTCTGTGTTACTGTGCAGCACTCTCTCAGTGTTACTGTGCAGCACTCTCTCAGTGTTACTGTGCTGCGCTCTCTCTGTGTTACTGCGCAGCGCTCTCTCTGTGTTACTGTGCAGCGCTCTCTCAGTGTTACTGTGCAGCGCTCTCTGTGTTACTGTGCAGCGCTCTCTCAGTGTTACTGTGCAGCTCTCTCTGTGTTACTGTGCAGCGCTCTCTCTGTGTTACTGTGCAGCGCTCTCTCAGTGTTACTGTGCAGCACTCTCTCTGTGTTACTGTGCAGCACTCTCTCTCAGTGTTACTGTGCAGCGCTCTCTCTGTGTTACTGTGCAGCGCTCTCTCTGTGTTACTGTGCAGCGCTCTCTCTGTGTTACTGTGCAGCACTCTCTCTGTGTTACTGTGCAGCACTCTCTCTGTGTTACTGTGCAGCGCTCTCTCAGTGTTACTGTGCAGCACTCTCTCAGTGTTACTGTGCAGCTCTCTCTCTGTGTTACTGTGCAGCTCTCTCTCTGTGTTACTGTGCAGCGCTCTCTCAGTGTTACTGTGCAGCGCTCTCTCAGTGTTACTGTGCAGCACTCTCTCAGTGTTACTGTGCAGCACTCTCTCAGTGTTACTGTGCAGCTCTCTCTCTGTGTTACTGTGCAGCTCTCTCTCTGTGTTACTGTGCAGCGCTCTCTCAGTGTTACTGTGCAGCGCTCTCTCAGTGTTACTGTGCAGCTCTCTCAGTGTTACTGTGCAGCTCTCTCTGTGTTACTGTGCAGCTCTCTCTCTGTGTTACTGTGCAGCGCTCTCTATCTGTGTTACTGTGCAGCTCTCTCTCAGTGTTACTGTGCAGCTCACTCTCTGTGTTACTGTGCAGCTCTCTCTCTCAGTGTTACTGTGCAGCTCTCTCTCTCAGTGTTACTGTGCAGCTCTCTATCTGTGTTACTGTGCAGCTCTCTCTCAGTGTTACTGTGCAGCTCTCTCTCTGTGTTACTGTGCAGCTCTCCCTCTGTGTTACTGTGCAGCGCTCTCTCAGTGTTACTGTGCAGCGCTCTCTCAGTGTTACTGTGCAGCACTCTCTCAGTGTTACTGTGCAGCACTCTCTCTGTGTTACTGTGCAGCACTCTCTCTGTGTTACTGTGCAGCGCTCTCTGTGTTACTGTGCAGCGCTCTCTCAGTGTTACTGTGCAGCGCTCTCTCTGTGTTACTGTGCAGCGCTCTCTATCTGTGTTACTGTGCAGCTCTCTCTCAGTGTTACTGTGCAGCACTCTCTCTGTGTTACTGTGCAGCACTCTCTCTCAGTGTTACTGTGCAGCGCTCTCTCTGTGTTACTGTGCAGCGCTCTCTCTGTGTTACTGTGCAGCGCTCTCTCTCTGTGTTACTGTGCAGCTCTCTCTCTGTGTTACTGTGCAGCACTCTCTCTGTGTTACTGTGCAGCACTCTCTCTCAGTGTTACTGTGCAGCACTCTCTCTGTGTTACTGTGCAGCTCTCTCTGTGTTACTGTGCAGCTCTCTCTCTGTGTTACTGTGCAGCGCTCTCTCAGTGTTACTGTGCAGCACTCTCTCTCTGTGTTACTGTGCAGCACTCTCTCTGTGTTACTGTGCAGCACTCTCTCTCTGTGTTACTGTGCAGCACTCTCTCTGTGTTACTGTGCAGCACTCTCTCTCAGTGTTACTGTGCAGCGCTCTCTCTGTGTTACTGTGCAGCGCTCTCTCTGTGTTACTGTGCAGCTCTCTCTCTGTGTTACTGTGCAGCACTCTCTCTGTGTTACTGTGCAGCGCTCTCTCTGTGTTACTGTGCAGCGCTCTCTCTGTGTTACTGTGCAGCTCTCTCTCTGTGTTACTGTGCAGCACTCTCTCTCTGTGTTACTGTGCAGCACTCTCTCTCTGTGTTACTGTGCAGCACGCTCTCTCAGTGTTACTGTGCAGCACTCTCTCTGTGTTACTGTGCAGCTCTCTCTCTGTGTTACTGTGCAGCTCTCTCAGTGTTACTGTGCAGCACTCTCTCTGTGTTACTGTGCAGCACTCTCTCAGTGTTACTGTGCAGCTCTCTCTCAGTGTTACTGTGCAGCACTCTCTCAGTGTTACTGTGCAGTGCTCTCTCAGTGTTACTGTGCAGCGCTCTCTCAGTGTTACTGTGCAGCTCTCTCTGTGTTACTGTGCAGCGCTCTCTGTGTTACTGTGCAGCGCTCTCTCAGTGTTACTGTGCAGCTCTCTCTCTGTGTTACTGTGCAGCCCTCTCTCTGTGTTACTGTGCAGCTCTCTCTCTGTGTTACTGTGCAGCTCTCTCTGTGTTACTGTGCAGCTCTCTCTCTGTGTTACTGTGCAGCCCTCTCTCTGTGTTACTGTGCAGCGTTCTCTCTGTGTTACTGTGCAGCGCTCTCTCTGTGTTACTGTGCAGCGCTCTCTGTGTTACTGTGCAGCGCTCTCTCAGTGTTACTGTGCAGCTCTCTCTGTGTTACTGTGCAGCGCTCTCTGTGTTACTGTGCAGCGCTCTCTCAGTGTTACTGTGCAGCTCTCTCTCTGTGTTACTGTGCAGCCCTCTCTCTGTGTTACTGTGCAGCTCTCTCTCTGTGTTACTGTGCAGCTCTCTCTCAGTGTTACTGTGCAGCGCTCTCTCTGTGTTACTGTGCAGCGCTCTCTCAGTGTTACTGTGCAGCTCTCTTTCAGTGTTACTGTGCAGTGCTCTCTCTGTGTTACTGTGCAGCGCTCTCTCAGTGTTACTGTGCAGCACTCTCTCTGTGTTACTGTGCAGTGCTCTCTCAGTGTTACTGTGCAGCTCTCTCTCAGTGTTACTGTGCAGCTCTCTCTCAGTGTTACTGTGCAGCTCTCTCTCTGTGTTACTGTGCAGCTCTCTCTCAGTGTTACTGTGCAGCACTCTCTCTGTGTTACTGTGCACCTCTCTCTCAGTGTTACTGTGCAGTGCTCTCTCAGTGTTACTGTGCAGCGCTCTCTCAGTGTTACTGTGCAGCTCTCTCTCAGTGTTACTGTGCAGTGCTCTCTCAGTGTTACTGTGCAGCGCTCTCTCAGTGTTACTGTGCAGCTCTCTCTGTGTTACTGTGCAGCGCTCTCTGTGTTACTGTGCAGCTCTCTCTCTGTGTTACTGTGCAGCACTCTCTCTGTGTTACTGTGCAGCTCTCTCTGTGTTACTGTGCAGCTCTCTCTCAGTGTTACTGTGCAGCGCTCTCTCAGTGTTACTGTGCAGCTCTCTCTCTGTGTTACTGTGCAGCACTCTCTCTGTGTTACTGTGCAGCTCTCTCTCTGTGTTACTGTGCAGCCCTCTCTCTGTGTTACTGTGCAGCTCTCTCTCTGTGTTACTGTGCAGCTCTCTCTGTGTTACTGTGCAGCTCTCTCTCTGTGTTACTGTGCAGCTCTCTCTCTGTGTTACTGTGCAGCTCTCTCTGTGTTACTGTGCAGCTCTCTCTCAGTGTTACTGTGCAGTGCTCTCTCTGTGTTACTGTGCAGCACTCTCTCAGTGTTACTGTGCAGCACTCTCTCTGTGTTACTGTGCAGCTCTCTCTCAGTGTTACTGTGCAGCGCTCTCTCTGTGTTACTGTGCAGCGCTCTCTCAGTGTTACTGTGCAGCTCTCTCTCAGTGTTACTGTGCAGTGCTCTCTCTGTGTTACTGTGCAGCGCTCTCTCAGTGTTACTGTGCAGCACTCTCTCTGTGTTACTGTGCAGTGCTCTCTCAGTGTTACTGTGCAGCTCTCTCTCAGTGTTACTGTGCAGCTCTCTCTCAGTGTTACTGTGCAGCTCTCTCTCTGTGTTACTGTGCAGCTCTCTCTCAGTGTTACTGTGCAACACTCTCTCTGTGTTACTGTGCAGCTCTCTCTCAGTGTTACTGTGCAGTGCTCTCTCAGTGTTACTGTGCAGCGCTCTCTCAGTGTTACTGTGCAGCTCTCTCTCAGTGTTACTGTGCAGTGCTCTCTCAGTGTTACTGTGCAGCGCTCTCTCAGTGTTACTGTGCAGCGCTCTCTCAGTGTTACTGTGCAGCGCTCTCTCAGTGTTACTGTGCAGCGTTCTCTCAGTGTTACTGTGCAGCACTCTCTCTCTGTGTTACTGTGCAGCTCTCTCTGTGTTACTGTGCAGCGCTCTCTGTGTTACTGTGCAGCTCTCTCTCTGTGTTACTGTGCAGCACTCTCTCTGTGTTACTGTGCAGCTCTCTCTGTGTTACTGTGCAGCTCTCTCTCAGTGTTCCTGTGCAGTGCTCTCTCTGTGTTACTGTGCAGCGCTCTCTCAGTGTTACTGTGCAGCTCTCTCTCTGTGTTACTGTGCAGCCCTCTCTCTGTGTTACTGTGCAGCTCTCTCTCTGTGTTACTGTGCAGCTCTCTCTGTGTTACTGTGCAGCTCTCTCTCAGTGTTACTGTGCAGTGCTCTCTCTGTGTTACTGTGCAGCTCTCTCTGTGTTACTGTGCAGCCCTCTCTCTGTGTTACTGTGCAGCTCTCTCTCTGTGTTACTGTGCAGCTCTCTCTGTGTTACTGTGCAGCCCTCTCTCTGTGTTACTGTGCAGCTCTCTCTCTGTGTTACTGTGCAGCTCTCTCTGTGTTACTGTGCAGCTCTCTCTCAGTGTTACTGTGCAGTGCTCTCTCAGTGTTACTGTGCAGCGCTCTCTCAGTGTTACTGTGCAGCGCTCTCTCAGTGTTACTGTGCAGCGCTCTCTCAGTGTTACTGTGCAGCACTCTCTCTGTGTTACTGTGCAGCTCTCTCTGTGTTACTGTGCAGCGCTCTCTGTGTTACTGTGCAGCTCTCTCTCTGTGTTACTGTGCAGCTCTCTCTGTGTTACTGTGCAGCGCTCTCTCAGTGTTACTGTGCAGCTCTCTCTCTGTGTTACTGTGCAGCCCTCTCTCTGTGTTACTGTGCAGCTCTCTCTCTGTGTTACTGTGCAGCTCTCTCTGTGTTACTGTGCAGCACTCTCTCAGTGTTACTGTGCAGTGCTCTCTCAGTGTTACTGTGCAGCGCTCTCTCAGTGTTACTGTGCAGCTCTCTCTGTGTTACTGTGCAGCGCTCTCTCAGTGTTACTGTGCAGCACTCTCTCAGTGTTACTGTGCAGCTCTCTCTCAGTGTTACTGTGCAGCTCTCTCTCTGTGTTACTGTGCAGCTCTCTCTCTGTGTTACTGTGCAGCGCTCTCTCAGTGTTACTGTGCAGCGCTCTCTCAGTGTTACTGTGCAGCGCTCTCTCTGTGTTACTGTGCAGCGCTCTCTCAGTGTTACTGTGCAGCTCTCTCTCAGTGTTACTGTGCAGCACTCTCTCAGTGTTACTGTGCAGCTCTCTCTCAGTGTTACTGTGCAGCGCTCTCTCAGTGTTACTGTGCAGCACTCTCTCTGTGTTACTGTGCAGCACTCTCTGTGTTACTGTGCAGCGCTCTCTCTCAGTGTTACTGTGCAGCGCTCTCTCAGTGTTACTGTGCAGCGCTCTCTCTGTGTTACTGTGCAGCGCTCTCTCAGTGTTACTGTGCAGCGCTCTCTCAGTGTTACTGTGCAGCGCTCTCTCAGTGTTACTGTGCAGCGCTCTCTCAGTGTTACTGTGCAGCGCTCTCTCAGTGTTACTGTGCAGCGCTCTCTCTGTGTTACTGTGCAGCGCTCTCTCAGTGTTACTGTGCAGCGCTCTCTCTCTGTGTTACTGTGCAGCGCTCTCTCTCAGTGTTACTGTGCAGCGCTCTCTCTGTGTTACTGTGCAGTGCTCTCTCAGTGTTACTGTGCAGCGCTCTCAGTGTTACTGTGCAGCGCTCTCTCTGTGTTACTGTGCAGCTCTCTCTCAGTGTTACTGTGCAGCACTCTCTCTCAGTGTTACTGTGCAGCGCTCTCTCTGTGTTACTGTGCAGCTCTCTCTCAGTGTTACTGTGCAGCACTCTCTCTCAGTGTTACTGTGCAGCGCTCTCTCAGTGTTACTGTGCAGCTCTCTCTCTGTGTTACTGTGCAGCGCTCTCTCAGTGTTACTGTGCAGCTCTCTCAGTGTTACTGTGCAGCACTCTCTCTCTGTGTTACTGTGCAGCGCTCTCTCAGTGTTACTGTGCAGCGCTCTCTCAGTGTTACTGTGCAGCTCTCTCTCTGTGTTACTGTGCAGCTCTCTCTCTGTGTTACTGTGCAGCGCTCTCTCTGTGTTACTGTGCAGCTCTCTCTCTGTGTTACTGTGCAGCTCTCTCTCTGTGTTACTGTGCAGCGCTCTCTCTGTGTTACTGTGCAGCTCTCTCTCTGTGTTACTGTGCAGCTCTCTCTCTGTGTTACTGTGCAGCGCTCTCTCTGTGTTACTGTGCAGCTCTCTCTCTGTGTTACTGTGCAGCTCTCTCTCTGTGTTACTGTGCAGCTCTCTCTCTGTGTTACTGTGCAGCTCTCTCTCTGTGTTACTGTGCAGCGCTCTCTCTGTGTTACTGTGCAGCTCTCTCTCTGTGTTACTGTGCAGCACTCTCTCTGTGTTACTGTGCAGCGCTCTCTGTGTTACTGTGCAGCACTCTCTCTCAGTGTTACTGTGCAGCGCTCTCTCAGTGTTACTGTGCAGCTCTCTCTCTGTGTTACTGTGCAGCGCTCTCTCTGTGTTACTGTGCAGCTCTCTCTCAGTGTTACTGTGCAGCGCTCTCTCAGTGTTACTGTGCAGCTCTCTCTCTGTGTTACTGTGCAGCGCTCTCTCTGTGTTACTGTGCAGCTCTCTCTCAGTGTTACTGTGCAGCGCTCTCTCTGTGTTACTGTGCAGCACTCTCTCTGTGTTACTGTGCAGCGCTCTCTGTGTTACTGTGCAGCACTCTCTCTGTGTTACTGTGCAGCTCTCTCTCTGTGTTACTGTGCAGCACTCTCTCAGTGTTACTGTGCAGCGCTCTCTCAGTGTTACTGTGCAGCTCTCTCTCAGTGTTACTGTGCAGCGCTCTCTCTGTGTTACTGTGCAGCGCTCTCTCAGTGTTACTGTGCAGCGCTCTCTCAGTGTTACTGTGCAGCGCTCTCTCAGGGTTACTGTGCAGCGCTCTCTCAGTGTTACTGTGCAGCACTCTCTCTGTGTTACTGTGCAGCGCTCTCTCAGTGTTACTGTGCAGCGCTCTCTCTGTGTTACTGTGCAGCGCTCTCTCAGTGTTACTGTGCAGCGCTCTCTCTGTGTTACTGTGCAGCGCTCTCTCTGTGTTACTGTGCAGCTCTCTCTCTGTGTTACTGTGCAGCACTCTCTCTGTGTTACTGTGCAGCTCTCTCTCAGTGTTACTGTGCAGCACTCTCTCTGTGTTACTGTGCAGCGCTCTCTCTGTGTTACTGTGCAGCTCTCTCTCTGTGTTACTGTGCAGCACTCTCTCTGTGTTACTGTGCAGCGCTCTCTCTGTGTTACTGTGCAGCACTCTCTCTGTGTTACTGTGCAGCGCTCTCTGTGTTACTGTGCAGCCCTCTCTCTGTGTTACTGTGCAGCGCTCTCTGTGTTACTGTGCAGCACTCTCTCTCTGTGTTACTGTGCAGCTCTCTCTCTGTGTTACTGTGCAGCTCTCTCTCAGTGTTACTGTGCAGCTCTCTCTGTGTTACTGTGCAGCTCTCTCTCTGTGTTACTGTGCAGCGCTCTCTGTGTTACTGTGCAGCGCTCTCTCTGTGTTACTGTGCAGCTCTCTCTGTGTTACTGTGCAGCTCTCTCTCTGTGTTACTGTGCAGCGCTCTCTCAGTGTTACTGTGCAGCTCTCTCTCAGTGTTACTGTGCAGCTCTCTCTGTGTTACTGTGCAGCACTCTCTCAGTGTTACTGTGCAGCTCTCTCTGTGTTACTGTGCAGCTCTCTCTCAGTGTTACTGTGCAGCTCTCTCAGTGTTACTGTGCAGCTCTCTCTGTGTTACTGTGCAGCGCTCTCTCTGTGTTACTGTGCAGCGCTCTCTCAGTGTTACTGTGCAGCTCTCTCTCTGTGTTACTGTGCAGCTCTCTCTCTGTGTTACTGTGCAGCGCTCTCTCAGTGTTACTGTGCAGCACTCTCTCTCTGTGTTACTGTGCAGCGCTCTCTCAGTGTTACTGTGCAGCGCTCTCTGTGTTACTGTGCAGCGCTCTCTCAGTGTTACTGTGCAGCACTCTCTCTCTGTGTTACTGTGCAGCACTCTCTCAGTGTTACTGTGCAGCACTCTCTCTGTGTTACTGTGCAGCGCTCTCTCTCTCTGTGTTACTGTGCAGCGCTCTCTCTCTGTGTTACTGTGCAGCTCTCTCTGTGTTACTGTGCAGCTCTCTCTCTGTGTTACTGTGCAGCGCTCTCTCTGTTTTACTGTGCAGCTCTCTCTCTGTGTTACTGTGCAGCTCTCTCTGTGTTACTGTGCAGCTCTCTCTCAGTGTTACTGTGCAGCTCTCTCTGTGTTACTGTGCAGCGCTCTCTCTGTGTTACTGTGCAGCGCTCTCTCAGTGTTACTGTGCAGCTCTCTCTCTGTGTTACTGTGCAGCTCTCTCTCTGTGTTACTGTGCAGCGCTCTCTCAGTGTTACTGTGCAGCACTCTCTCTCTGTGTTACTGTGCAGCGCTCTCTCAGTGTTACTGTGCAGCGCTCTCTGTGTTACTGTGCAGCGCTCTCTCAGTGTTACTGTGCAGCGCTCTCTCAGTGTTACTGTGCAGCGCTCTCTCAGTGTTACTGTGCAGCGCTCTCTCTCAGTGTTACTGTGCAGCGCTCTCTCAGTGTTACTGTGCAGCGCTCTCTCAGTGTTACTGTGCAGCGCTCTCTCAGTGTTACTGTGCAGCGCTCTCTCAGTGTTACTGTGCAGCGCTCTCTCAGTGTTACTGTGCAGCACTCTCTCAGTGTTACTGTGCAGCACTCTCTCAGTGTTACTGTGCAGCGCTCTCTCTGTGTTACTGTGCAGCTCTCTCTCTGTGTTACTGTGCAGCTCTCTATCTGTGTTACTGTGCAGCTCTCTCTCAGTGTTACTGTGCAGCGCTCTCTCTGTGTTACTGTGCAGCTCTCTCTGTGTTACTGTGCAGCTCTCTCTCAGTGTTACTGTGCAGCTCTCTCTCAGTGTCACTGTGCAGCACTCTCTCAGTGTTACTGTGCAGCGCTCTCTCTGTGTTACTGTGCAGCACTCTCTCAGTGTTACTGTGCAGCACTCTCTCAGTGTTACTGTGCAGCACTCTCTCTCTGTGTTACTGTGCAGCTCTCTCTGTGTTACTGTGCAGCTCTCTCTCTGTGTTACTGTGCAGCTCTCTCTCTGTGTTACTGTGCAGCTCTCTCTCAGTGTTACTGTGCAGCTCTCTCTCAGTGTTACTGTGCAGCACTCTCTCTGTGTTACTGTGCAGCGCTCTCTCTGTGTTACTGTGCAGCGCTCTCTCAGTGTTACTGTGCAGCTCTCTCTCTGTGTTACTGTGCAGCTCTCTCTCTGTGTTACTGTGCAGCTCTCTCTATGTGTTACTGTGCAGCTCTCTCTCTGTGTTACTGTGCAGCTCTCTCTGTGTTACTGTGCAGCTCTCTCTCTGTGTTACTGTGCAGCGCTCTCTCAGTGTTACTCTGCAGCTCTCTCTCTGTGTTACTGTGCAGCCCTCTCTCTGTGTTACTGTGCAGCTCTCTCTCTGTGTTACTGTGCAGCTCTCTCTGTGTTACTGTGCAGCTCTCTCTCAGTGTTACTGTGCAGCTCTCTCAGTGTTACTGTGCAGCTTTCTCTGTGTTACTGTGCAGCGCTCTCTCTGTGTTACTGTGCAGCGCTCTCTCAGTGTTACTGTGCAGCTCTCTCTCTGTGTTACTGTGCAGCTCTCTCAGTGTTACTGTGCAGCTCTCTCTGTGTTACTGTGCAGCTCTCTCTCAGTGTTACTGTGCAGCGCTCTCTGTGTTACTGTGCAGCTCTCTCTCTGTGTTACTGTGCAGCTCTCTCTGCGTTACTGTGCAGCGCTCTCTCAGTGTTACTGTGCAGCTCTCTCTCTGTGTTACTGTGCAGCCCTCTCTCTGTGTTACTGTGCAGCTCTCTCTCTGTGTTACTGTGCAGCTCTCTCTGTGTTACTGTGCAGCACTCTCTCAGTGTTACTGTGCAGTGCTCTCTCAGTGTTACTGTGCAGCGCTCTCTCAGTGTTACTGTGCAGCTCTCTCTGTGTTACTGTGCAGCGCTCTCTCAGTGTTACTGTGCAGCACTCTCTCAGTGTTACTGTGCAGCACTCTCTCAGTGTTACTGTGCAGCTCTCTCTCTGTGTTACTGTGCAGCTCTCTCTCTGTGTTACTGTGCAGCGCTCTCTCAGTGTTACTGTGCAGCGCTCTCTCAGTGTTACTGTTCAGCGCTCTCTCTGTGTTACTGTGCAGCGCTCTCTCAGTGTTACTGTGCAGCTCTCTCTCAGTGTTACTGTGCAGCACTCTCTCAGTGTTACTGTGCAGCTCTCTCTCAGTGTTACTGTGCAGCGCTCTCTCAGTGTTACTGTGCAGCACTCTCTCTGTGTTACTGTGCAGCACTCTCTGTGTTACTGTGCAGCGCTCTCTCTCAGTGTTACTGTGCAGCGCTCTCTCAGTGTTACTGTGCAGCGCTCTCTCTGTGTTACTGTGCAGCGCTCTCTCAGTGTTACTGTGCAGCGCTCTCTCAGTGTTACTGTGCAGCGCTCTCTCAGTGTTACTGTGCAGCGCTCTCTCAGTGTTACTGTGCAGCGCTCTCTCAGTGTTACTGTGCAGCGCTCTCTCTGTGTTACTGTGCAGCGCTCTCTCAGTGTTACTGTGCAGCGCTCTCTCTCTGTGTTACTGTGCAGCGCTCTCTCTCAGTGTTACTGTGCAGCGCTCTCTCTGTGTTACTGTGCAGTGCTCTCTCAGTGTTACTGTGCAGCGCTCTCAGTGTTACTGTGCAGCGCTCTCTCTGTGTTACTGTGCAGCTCTCTCTCAGTGTTACTGTGCAGCACTCTCTCTCAGTGTTACTGTGCAGCGCTCTCTCTGTGTTACTGTGCAGCTCTCTCTCAGTGTTACTGTGCAGCACTCTCTCTCAGTGTTACTGTGCAGCGCTCTCTCAGTGTTACTGTGCAGCTCTCTCTCTGTGTTACTGTGCAGCGCTCTCTCAGTGTTACTGTGCAGCTCTCTCAGTGTTACTGTGCAGCACTCTCTCTCTGTGTTACTGTGCAGCGCTCTCTCAGTGTTACTGTGCAGCGCTCTCTCAGTGTTACTGTGCAGCTCTCTCTCTGTGTTACTGTGCAGCTCTCTCTCTGTGTTACTGTGCAGCGCTCTCTCTGTGTTACTGTGCAGCTCTCTCTCTGTGTTACTGTGCAGCTCTCTCTCTGTGTTACTGTGCAGCGCTCTCTCTGTGTTACTGTGCAGCTCTCTCTCTGTGTTACTGTGCAGCTCTCTCTCTGTGTTACTGTGCAGCGCTCTCTCTGTGTTACTGTGCAGCTCTCTCTCTGTGTTACTGTGCAGCTCTCTCTCTGTGTTACTGTGCAGCTCTCTCTCTGTGTTACTGTGCAGCTCTCTCTCTGTGTTACTGTGCAGCGCTCTCTCTGTGTTACTGTGCAGCTCTCTCTCTGTGTTACTGTGCAGCACTCTCTCTGTGTTACTGTGCAGCGCTCTCTGTGTTACTGTGCAGCACTCTCTCTCACTGTTACTGTGCAGCGCTCTCTCAGTGTTACTGTGCAGCTCTCTCTCTGTGTTACTGTGCAGCGCTCTCTCTGTGTTACTGTGCAGCTCTCTCTCAGTGTTACTGTGCAGCGCTCTCTCAGTGTTACTGTGCAGCTCTCTCTCTGTGTTACTGTGCAGCGCTCTCTCTGTGTTACTGTGCAGCTCTCTCTCAGTGTTACTGTGCAGCGCTCTCTCTGTGTTACTGTGCAGCACTCTCTCTGTGTTACTGTGCAGCGCTCTCTGTGTTACTGTGCAGCACTCTCTCTGTGTTACTGTGCAGCTCTCTCTCTGTGTTACTGTGCAGCACTCTCTCAGTGTTACTGTGCAGCGCTCTCTCAGTGTTACTGTGCAGCTCTCTCTCAGTGTTACTGTGCAGCGCTCTCTCTGTGTTACTGTGCAGCGCTCTCTCAGTGTTACTGTGCAGCGCTCTCTCAGTGTTACTGTGCAGCGCTCTCTCAGGGTTACTGTGCAGCGCTCTCTCAGTGTTACTGTGCAGCACTCTCTCTGTGTTACTGTGCAGCGCTCTCTCAGTGTTACTGTGCAGCGCTCTCTCTGTGTTACTGTGCAGCGCTCTCTCAGTGTTACTGTGCAGCGCTCTCTCTGTGTTACTGTGCAGCGCTCTCTCTGTGTTACTGTGCAGCTCTCTCTCTGTGTTACTGTGCAGCACTCTCTCTGTGTTACTGTGCAGCTCTCTCTCAGTGTTACTGTGCAGCACTCTCTCTGTGTTACTGTGCAGCGCTCTCTCTGTGTTACTGTGCAGCTCTCTCTCTGTGTTACTGTGCAGCACTCTCTCTGTGTTACTGTGCAGCGCTCTCTCTGTGTTACTGTGCAGCACTCTCTCTGTGTTACTGTGCAGCGCTCTCTGTGTTACTGTGCAGCCCTCTCTCTGTGTTACTGTGCAGCGCTCTCTGTGTTACTGTGCAGCACTCTCTCTCTGTGTTACTGTGCAGCTCTCTCTCTGTGTTACTGTGCAGCTCTCTCTCAGTGTTACTGTGCAGCTCTCTCTGTGTTACTGTGCAGCTCTCTCTCTGTGTTACTGTGCAGCGCTCTCTGTGTTACTGTGCAGCGCTCTCTCTGTGTTACTGTGCAGCTCTCTCTGTGTTACTGTGCAGCTCTCTCTCTGTGTTACTGTGCAGCGCTCTCTCAGTGTTACTGTGCAGCTCTCTCTCAGTGTTACTGTGCAGCTCTCTCTGTGTTACTGTGCAGCACTCTCTCAGTGTTACTGTGCAGCTCTCTCTGTGTTACTGTGCAGCTCTCTCTCAGTGTTACTGTGCAGCTCTCTCAGTGTTACTGTGCAGCTCTCTCTGTGTTACTGTGCAGCGCTCTCTCTGTGTTACTGTGCAGCGCTCTCTCAGTGTTACTGTGCAGCTCTCTCTCTGTGTTACTGTGCAGCTCTCTCTCTGTGTTACTGTGCAGCGCTCTCTCAGTGTTACTGTGCAGCACTCTCTCTCTGTGTTACTGTGCAGCGCTCTCTCAGTGTTACTGTGCAGCGCTCTCTGTGTTACTGTGCAGCGCTCTCTCAGTGTTACTGTGCAGCACTCTCTCTCTGTGTTACTGTGCAGCACTCTCTCAGTGTTACTGTGCAGCACTCTCTCTGTGTTACTGTGCAGCGCTCTCTCTCTCTGTGTTACTGTGCAGCGCTCTCTCTCTGTGTTACTGTGCAGCTCTCTCTGTGTTACTGTGCAGCTCTCTCTCTGTGTTACTGTGCAGCGCTCTCTCTGTTTTACTGTGCAGCTCTCTCTCTGTGTTACTGTGCAGCTCTCTCTGTGTTACTGTGCAGCTCTCTCTCAGTGTTACTGTGCAGCTCTCTCTGTGTTACTGTGCAGCGCTCTCTCTGTGTTACTGTGCAGCGCTCTCTCAGTGTTACTGTGCAGCTCTCTCTCTGTGTTACTGTGCAGCTCTCTCTCTGTGTTACTGTGCAGCGCTCTCTCAGTGTTACTGTGCAGCACTCTCTCTCTGTGTTACTGTGCAGCGCTCTCTCAGTGTTACTGTGCAGCGCTCTCTGTGTTACTGTGCAGCGCTCTCTCAGTGTTACTGTGCAGCGCTCTCTCAGTGTTACTGTGCAGCGCTCTCTCAGTGTTACTGTGCAGCGCTCTCTCTCAGTGTTACTGTGCAGCGCTCTCTCAGTGTTACTGTGCAGCGCTCTCTCAGTGTTACTGTGCAGCGCTCTCTCAGTGTTACTGTGCAGCGCTCTCTCAGTGTTACTGTGCAGCGCTCTCTCAGTGTTACTGTGCAGCACTCTCTCAGTGTTACTGTGCAGCACTCTCTCAGTGTTACTGTGCAGCGCTCTCTCTGTGTTACTGTGCAGCTCTCTCTCTGTGTTACTGTGCAGCTCTCTATCTGTGTTACTGTGCAGCTCTCTCTCAGTGTTACTGTGCAGCGCTCTCTCTGTGTTACTGTGCAGCTCTCTCTGTGTTACTGTGCAGCTCTCTCTCAGTGTTACTGTGCAGCTCTCTCTCAGTGTCACTGTGCAGCACTCTCTCAGTGTTACTGTGCAGCGCTCTCTCTGTGTTACTGTGCAGCACTCTCTCAGTGTTACTGTGCAGCACTCTCTCAGTGTTACTGTGCAGCACTCTCTCTCTGTGTTACTGTGCAGCTCTCTCTGTGTTACTGTGCAGCTCTCTCTCTGTGTTACTGTGCAGCTCTCTCTCTGTGTTACTGTGCAGCTCTCTCTCAGTGTTACTGTGCAGCTCTCTCTCAGTGTTACTGTGCAGCACTCTCTCTGTGTTACTGTGCAGCGCTCTCTCTGTGTTACTGTGCAGCGCTCTCTCAGTGTTACTGTGCAGCTCTCTCTCTGTGTTACTGTGCAGCTCTCTCTCTGTGTTACTGTGCAGCTCTCTCTATGTGTTACTGTGCAGCTCTCTCTCTGTGTTACTGTGCAGCTCTCTCTGTGTTACTGTGCAGCTCTCTCTCTGTGTTACTGTGCAGCGCTCTCTCAGTGTTACTCTGCAGCTCTCTCTCTGTGTTACTGTGCAGCCCTCTCTCTGTGTTACTGTGCAGCTCTCTCTCTGTGTTACTGTGCAGCTCTCTCTGTGTTACTGTGCAGCTCTCTCTCAGTGTTACTGTGCAGCTCTCTCAGTGTTACTGTGCAGCTCTCTCTGTGTTACTGTGCAGCGCTCTCTCTGTGTTACTGTGCAGCGCTCTCTCAGTGTTACTGTGCAGCTCTCTCTCTGTGTTACTGTGCAGCTCTCTCAGTGTTACTGTGCAGCTCTCTCTGTGTTACTGTGCAGCTCTCTCTCAGTGTTACTGTGCAGCTCTCTCAGTGTTACTGTGCAGCTCTCTCTGTGTTACTGTGCAGCGCTCTCTCTGTGTTACTGTGCAGCGCTCTCTCAGTGTTACTGTGCAGCTCTCTCTCAGTGTTACTGTGCAGCTCTCTCAGTGTTACTGTGCAGCTCTCTCTGTGTTACTGTGCAGCGCTCTCTCTGTGTTACTGTGCAGCGCTCTCTCAGTGTTACTGTGCAGCTCTCTCTCTGTGTTACTGTGCAGCTCTCTCTCTGTGTTACTGTGCAGCGCTCTCTCAGTGTTACTGTGCAGCACTCTCTCTCTGTGTTACTGTGCAGCGCTCTCTCAGTGTTACTGTGCAGCGCTCTCTGTGTTACTGTGCAGCGCTCTCTCAGTGTTACTGTGCAGCGCTCTCTCAGTGTTACTGTGCAGCGCTCTCTCAGTGTTACTGTGCAGCGCTCTCTCTCAGTGTTACTGTGCAGCGCTCTCTCAGTGTTACTGTGCAGCGCTCTCTCAGTGTTACTGTGCAGCGCTCTCTCAGTGTTACTGTGCAGCGCTCTCTCAGTGTTACTGTGCAGCGCTCTCTCAGTGTTACTGTGCAGCGCTCTCTCAGTGTTACTGTGCAGCGCTCTCTCAGTGTTACTGTGCAGCGCTCTCTCTCAGTGTTACTGTGCAGCACTCTCTCTGTGTTACTGTGCAGCGCTCTGTGTTACTGTGCAGCGCTCTCTCTGTGTTACTGTGCAGCGCTCTCTCTCTGTGTTACTGTGCAGCGCTCTCTGTGTTACTGTGCAGCGCTCTCTCAGTGTTACTGTGCAGCGCTCTCTCAGTGTTACTGTGCAGCACTCTCTCAGTGTTACTGTGCAGCTCTCTCTCTGTGTTACTGTGCAGCACTCTCTCTGTGTTACTGTGCAGCTCTCTCTCTGTGTTACTGTGCAGCGCTCTCTATCTGTGTTACTGTGCAGCTCTCTCTCAGTGTTACTGTGCAGCTCTCTCTGTGTTACTGTGCAGCGCTCTCTCTGTGTTACTGTGCAGCACTCTCTCAGTGTTACTGTGCAGCTCTCTCTGTGTTACTGTGCAGCGCTCTCTCTGTGTTACTGTGCAGCACTCTCTCTGTGTTACTGTGCAGCTCTCTCTGTGTTACTGTGCAGCTCTCTCTCTGTGTTACTGTGCAGCGCTCTCTCAGTGTTATTGTGCAGCTCTCTCTGTGTTACTGTGCAGCTCTCTCTGTGTTACTGTGCAGCGCTCTCTCTGTGTTACTGTGCAGCACTCTCTCTGTCACTGTGCAGCGCTCTCTCTGTGTTACTGTGCAGCGCTCTCTCTGTGTTACTGTGCAGCACTCTCTCTGTGTTACTGTGCAGCTCTCTCTGTGTTACTGTGCAGCGCTCTCTCTGTGTTACTGTGCAGCACTCTCTCTGTGTTACTGTGCAGCGCTCTCTCTGTGTTACTGTGCAGCACTCTCTCTGTGTGACTGTGCAGCTCTCTCTGTGTTACTGTGCAGCGCTCTCTCTGTGTTACTGTGCAGCACTCTCTCTGTGTTACTGTGCAGCTCTCTCTCAGTGTTACTGTGCAGCTCTCTCTGTGTTACTGTGCAGCGTTCTCTCAGTGTTACTGTGCAGCTCTCTCTCTGTGTTACTGTGCAGCACTCTCTCAGTGTTACTGTGCAGCACTCTCTCTCTGTGTTACTGTGCAGCACTCTCTCTGTGTTACTGTGCAGCACTCTCTCTGTGTTACTGTGCAGCACTCTCTGTGTTACTGTGCAGCGCTCTCTCTGTGTTACTGTGCAGCGCTCTCTCTGTGTTACTGTGCAGCACTCTCTCTCAGTGTTACTGTGCAGCACTCTCTCTGTGTTACTGTGCAGCACTCTCTCTGTGTTACTGTGCAGCTCTCTCTGTGTTACTGTGCAGCGCTCTCTCTGTGTTACTGTGCAGCACTCTCTCTCTGTGTTACTGTGCAGCACTCTCTCTCTGTGTTACTGTGCAGCGCTCTCTCAGTGTTACCTTGCAGCGCTGTCTCTCAGTGTTACTGTGCAGCACTCTCTCAGTGTTACTGTGCAGCGCTCTCTCTGTGTTACTGTGCAGCGCTCTCTCTCAGTGTTACTGTGCAGCACTCTCTCTGTGTTACTGTGCAGCACTCTCTCTCTGTGTTACTGTGCAGCACTCTCTCTCTGTGTTACTGTGCAGCACTCTCTCTGTGTTACTGTGCAGCGCTCTCTCTCAGTGTTACTGTGCAGCGCTCTCTCAGTGTTACTGTGCAGCACTCTCTCTCTGTGTTACTGTGCAGCTCTCTCTCTGTGTTACTGTGCAGCTCTCTCTGTGTTACTGTGCAGCTCTCTCTGTGTTACTGTGCAGCTCTCTCAGTGTTACTGTGCAGCACTCTCTCAGTGTTACTGTGCAGCGCTCTCTCAGTGTTACTGTGCAGCACTCTCTCTGTGTTACTGTGCAGCTCTCTCTCTGTGTTACTGTGCAGCACTCTCTCAGTGTTACTGTGCAGCTCTCTCTCTGTGTTACTGTGCAGCTCTCTCTCTGTGTTACTGTGCAGCACTCTCTCAGTGTTACTGTGCAGCACTCTCTCAGTGTTACTGTGCAGCACTCTCTCTCAGTGTTACTGTGCAGCACTCTCTGTGTTACTGTGCAGCGCTCTCTCTCAGTGTTACTGTGCAGCGCTCTCTCTCTGTGTTACTGTGCAGCACTCTCTCAGTGTTACTGTGCAGCACTCTCTCAGTGTTACTGTGCAGCACTCTCTCTCAGTGTTACTGTGCAGCACTCTCTGTGTTACTGTGCAGCGCTCTCTCTCAGTGTTACTGTGCAGCACTCTCTCTCTGTGTTACTGTGCAGCACTCTCTCAGTGTTACTGTGCAGCACTCTCTCTGTGTTACTGTGCAGCGCTCTCTCTCTCTGTGTTACTGTGCAGCGCTCTCTCTCTGTGTTACTGTGCAGCTCTCTCTGTGTTACTGTGCAGCTCTCTCTCTGTGTTACTGTGCAGCGCTCTCTCTGTTTTACTGTGCAGCTCTCTCTCTGTGTTACTGTGCAGCTCTCTCTGTGTTACTGTGCAGCTCTCTCTCAGTGTTACTGTGCAGCTCTCTCTGTGTTACTGTGCAGCGCTCTCTCTGTGTTACTGTGCAGCGCTCTCTCAGTGTTACTGTGCAGCTCTCTCTCTGTGTTACTGTGCAGCTCTCTCTCTGTGTTACTGTGCAGCGCTCTCTCAGTGTTACTGTGCAGCACTCTCTCTCTGTGTTACTGTGCAGCGCTCTCTCAGTGTTACTGTGCAGCGCTCTCTGTGTTACTGTGCAGCGCTCTCTCAGTGTTACTGTGCAGCGCTCTCTCAGTGTTACTGTGCAGCGCTCTCTCAGTGTTACTGTGCAGCGCTCTCTCTCAGTGTTACTGTGCAGCGCTCTCTCAGTGTTACTGTGCAGCGCTCTCTCAGTGTTACTGTGCAGCGCTCTCTCAGTGTTACTGTGCAGCGCTCTCTCAGTGTTACTGTGCAGCGCTCTCTCAGTGTTACTGTGCAGCACTCTCTCAGTGTTACTGTGCAGCACTCTCTCAGTGTTACTGTGCAGCGCTCTCTCTGTGTTACTGTGCAGCTCTCTCTCTGTGTTACTGTGCAGCTCTCTATCTGTGTTACTGTGCAGCTCTCTCTCAGTGTTACTGTGCAGCGCTCTCTCTGTGTTACTGTGCAGCTCTCTCTGTGTTACTGTGCAGCTCTCTCTCAGTGTTACTGTGCAGCTCTCTCTCAGTGTCACTGTGCAGCACTCTCTCAGTGTTACTGTGCAGCGCTCTCTCTGTGTTACTGTGCAGCACTCTCTCAGTGTTACTGTGCAGCACTCTCTCAGTGTTACTGTGCAGCACTCTCTCTCTGTGTTACTGTGCAGCTCTCTCTGTGTTACTGTGCAGCTCTCTCTCTGTGTTACTGTGCAGCTCTCTCTCTGTGTTACTGTGCAGCTCTCTCTCAGTGTTACTGTGCAGCTCTCTCTCAGTGTTACTGTGCAGCACTCTCTCTGTGTTACTGTGCAGCGCTCTCTCTGTGTTACTGTGCAGCGCTCTCTCAGTGTTACTGTGCAGCTCTCTCTCTGTGTTACTGTGCAGCTCTCTCTCTGTGTTACTGTGCAGCTCTCTCTATGTGTTACTGTGCAGCTCTCTCTCTGTGTTACTGTGCAGCTCTCTCTGTGTTACTGTGCAGCTCTCTCTCTGTGTTACTGTGCAGCGCTCTCTCAGTGTTACTCTGCAGCTCTCTCTCTGTGTTACTGTGCAGCCCTCTCTCTGTGTTACTGTGCAGCTCTCTCTCTGTGTTACTGTGCAGCTCTCTCTGTGTTACTGTGCAGCTCTCTCTCAGTGTTACTGTGCAGCTCTCTCAGTGTTACTGTGCAGCTCTCTCTGTGTTACTGTGCAGCGCTCTCTCTGTGTTACTGTGCAGCGCTCTCTCAGTGTTACTGTGCAGCTCTCTCTCTGTGTTACTGTGCAGCTCTCTCAGTGTTACTGTGCAGCTCTCTCTGTGTTACTGTGCAGCTCTCTCTCAGTGTTACTGTGCAGCTCTCTCAGTGTTACTGTGCAGCTCTCTCTGTGTTACTGTGCAGCGCTCTCTCTGTGTTACTGTGCAGCGCTCTCTCAGTGTTACTGTGCAGCTCTCTCTCAGTGTTACTGTGCAGCTCTCTCAGTGTTACTGTGCAGCTCTCTCTGTGTTACTGTGCAGCGCTCTCTCTGTGTTACTGTGCAGCGCTCTCTCAGTGTTACTGTGCAGCTCTCTCTCTGTGTTACTGTGCAGCTCTCTCTCTGTGTTACTGTGCAGCGCTCTCTCAGTGTTACTGTGCAGCACTCTCTCTCTGTGTTACTGTGCAGCGCTCTCTCAGTGTTACTGTGCAGCGCTCTCTGTGTTACTGTGCAGCGCTCTCTCAGTGTTACTGTGCAGCGCTCTCTCAGTGTTACTGTGCAGCGCTCTCTCAGTGTTACTGTGCAGCGCTCTCTCTCAGTGTTACTGTGCAGCGCTCTCTCAGTGTTACTGTGCAGCGCTCTCTCAGTGTTACTGTGCAGCGCTCTCTCAGTGTTACTGTGCAGCGCTCTCTCAGTGTTACTGTGCAGCGCTCTCTCAGTGTTACTGTGCAGCGCTCTCTCAGTGTTACTGTGCAGCGCTCTCTCAGTGTTACTGTGCAGCGCTCTCTCTCAGTGTTACTGTGCAGCACTCTCTCTGTGTTACTGTGCAGCGCTCTGTGTTACTGTGCAGCGCTCTCTCTGTGTTACTGTGCAGCGCTCTCTCTCTGTGTTACTGTGCAGCGCTCTCTGTGTTACTGTGCAGCGCTCTCTCAGTGTTACTGTGCAGCGCTCTCTCAGTGTTACTGTGCAGCACTCTCTCAGTGTTACTGTGCAGCTCTCTCTCTGTGTTACTGTGCAGCACTCTCTCTGTGTTACTGTGCAGCTCTCTCTCTGTGTTACTGTGCAGCGCTCTCTATCTGTGTTACTGTGCAGCTCTCTCTCAGTGTTACTGTGCAGCTCTCTCTGTGTTACTGTGCAGCGCTCTCTCTGTGTTACTGTGCAGCACTCTCTCAGTGTTACTGTGCAGCTCTCTCTGTGTTACTGTGCAGCGCTCTCTCTGTGTTACTGTGCAGCACTCTCTCTGTGTTACTGTGCAGCTCTCTCTGTGTTACTGTGCAGCTCTCTCTCTGTGTTACTGTGCAGCGCTCTCTCAGTGTTACTGTGCAGCTCTCTCTGTGTTACTGTGCAGCTCTCTCTGTGTTACTGTGCAGCGCTCTCTCTGTGTTACTGTGCAGCACTCTCTCTGTCACTGTGCAGCGCTCTCTCTGTGTTACTGTGCAGCGCTCTCTCTGTGTTACTGTGCAGCACTCTCTCTGTGTTACTGTGCAGCTCTCTCTGTGTTACTGTGCAGCGCTCTCTCTGTGTTACTGTGCAGCACTCTCTCTGTGTTACTGTGCAGCGCTCTCTCTGTGTTACTGTGCAGCACTCTCTCTGTGTGACTGTGCAGCTCTCTCTGTGTTACTGTGCAGCGCTCTCTCTGTGTTACTGTGCAGCACTCTCTCTGTGTTACTGTGCAGCTCTCTCTCAGTGTTACTGTGCAGCTCTCTCTGTGTTACTGTGCAGCGTTCTCTCAGTGTTACTGTGCAGCTCTCTCTCTGTGTTACTGTGCAGCACTCTCTCAGTGTTACTGTGCAGCACTCTCTCTCTGTGTTACTGTGCAGCACTCTCTCTGTGTTACTGTGCAGCACTCTCTCTGTGTTACTGTGCAGCACTCTCTGTGTTACTGTGCAGCGCTCTCTCTGTGTTACTGTGCAGCGCTCTCTCTGTGTTACTGTGCAGCACTCTCTCTCAGTGTTACTGTGCAGCACTCTCTCTGTGTTACTGTGCAGCACTCTCTCTGTGTTACTGTGCAGCTCTCTCTGTGTTACTGTGCAGCGCTCTCTCTGTGTTACTGTGCAGCACTCTCTCTCTGTGTTACTGTGCAGCACTCTCTCTCTGTGTTACTGTGCAGCGCTCTCTCAGTGTTACCTTGCAGCGCTGTCTCTCAGTGTTACTGTGCAGCACTCTCTCAGTGTTACTGTGCAGCGCTCTCTCTGTGTTACTGTGCAGCGCTCTCTCTCAGTGTTACTGTGCAGCACTCTCTCTGTGTTACTGTGCAGCACTCTCTCTCTGTGTTACTGTGCAGCACTCTCTCTCTGTGTTACTGTGCAGCACTCTCTCTGTGTTACTGTGCAGCGCTCTCTCTCAGTGTTACTGTGCAGCGCTCTCTCAGTGTTACTGTGCAGCACTCTCTCTCTGTGTTACTGTGCAGCTCTCTCTCTGTGTTACTGTGCAGCTCTCTCTGTGTTACTGTGCAGCTCTCTCTGTGTTACTGTGCAGCTCTCTCAGTGTTACTGTGCAGCACTCTCTCAGTGTTACTGTGCAGCGCTCTCTCAGTGTTACTGTGCAGCACTCTCTCTGTGTTACTGTGCAGCTCTCTCTCTGTGTTACTGTGCAGCACTCTCTCAGTGTTACTGTGCAGCTCTCTCTCTGTGTTACTGTGCAGCTCTCTCTCTGTGTTACTGTGCAGCACTCTCTCAGTGTTACTGTGCAGCACTCTCTCAGTGTTACTGTGCAGCACTCTCTCTCAGTGTTACTGTGCAGCACTCTCTGTGTTACTGTGCAGCGCTCTCTCTCAGTGTTACTGTGCAGCGCTCTCTCTCTGTGTTACTGTGCAGCACTCTCTCAGTGTTACTGTGCAGCACTCTCTCAGTGTTACTGTGCAGCACTCTCTCTCAGTGTTACTGTGCAGCACTCTCTGTGTTACTGTGCAGCGCTCTCTCTCAGTGTTACTGTGCAGCGCTCTCTCTCTGTGTTACTGTGCAGCGCTCTCTCAGTGTTACTGTGCAGCGCTCTCTCTCAGTGTTACTGTGCAGCGCTCTCTCTCAGTGTTACTGTGCAGCGCTCTCTCTGTGTTACTGTGCAGCGCTCTCTCAGTGTTACTGTGCAGCGCTCTCTCAGTGTTACTGTGCAGCACTCTCTCAGTGTTACTGTGCAGCACTCTCTCTGTGTTACTGTGCAGCTCTCTCTCAGTGTTACTGTGCAGCGCTCTCTCTGTGTTACTGTGCAGCACTCTCTCAGTGTTACTGTGCAGCGCTCTCTCTGTGTTACTGTGCAGCGCTCTCTCAGTGTTACTGTGCAGCACTCTCTCTCAGTGTTACTGTGCAGCGCTCTCTCAGTGTTACTGTGCAGCGCTCTCTCAGTGTTACTGTGCAGCTCTCTCTCAGTGTTACTGTGCAGCGCTCTCTGTGTTACTGTGCAGCACTCTCTCTCAGTGTTACTGTGCAGCACTCTCTCAGTGTTACTGTGCAGCACTCTCTCAGTGATACTGTGCAGCACTCTCACAGTGTTACTGTGCAGCGCTCTCTCAGTGTTACTGTGCAGCACTCTCTCAGTGTTACTGTGCAGCTCTCTCTGTGTTACTGTGCAGCACTCTCTCTCTGTGTTCCTGTGCAGCGCTCTCTCTGTGTTACTGTGCAGCGCTCTCTCAGTGTTACTGTGCAGCGCTCTCTCAGTGTTACTGTGCAGCGCTCTCTCAGTGTTACTGTGCAGCTCTCTCTCTGTGTTACTGTGCAGCTCTCTCTCAGTGTTACTGTGCAGCACTCTCTCTGTGTTACTGTGCAGCTCTCTCTCAGTGTTACTGTGCAGCGCTCTCTCTCTGTGTTACTGTGCAGCGCTCTCTCTCTGTGTTACTGTGCAGCGCTCTCTGTGTTACTGTGCAGCACTCTCTCTGTGTTACTGTGCAGCTCTCTCTGTGTTACTGTGCAGCACTCTCTCAGTGTTACTGTGCAGCGCTCTCTCTCTGTGTTACTGTGCAGCGCTCTCTGTGTTACTGTGCAGCACTCTCTCAGTGTTACTGTGCAGCGCTCTCTCTCTGTGTTACTGTGCAGCGCTCTCTGTGTTACTGTGCAGCACTCTCTCAGTGTTACTGTGCAGCGCTCTCTCAGTGTTACTGTGCAGCGCTCTCTGTGTTACTGTGCAGCACTCTCTCTGTGTTACTGTGCAGCGCTCTCTCAGTGTTACTGTGCAGCGCTCTCTGTGTTACTGTGCAGCGCTCTCTCAGTGTTACTGTGCAGCACTCTCTCTCTGTGTTACTGTGCAGCGCTCTCTCAGTGTTACTGTGCAGCTCTCTCTGTGTTACTGTGCAGCGCTCTCTCAGTGTTACTGTGCAGCTCTCTCTGTGTTACTGTGCAGCTCTCTCTCTGTGTTACTGTGCAGCTCTCTCTGTGTTACTGTGCAGCTCTCTCAGTGTTACTGTGCAGCACTCTCTCTGTGTTACTGTGCAGCGCTCTCTCTGTGTTACTGTGCAGCGCTCTCTCAGTGTTACTGTGCAGCGCTCTCTGTGTTACTGTGCAGCACTCTCTCAGTGTTACTGTGCAGCGCTCTCTCAGTGTTACTGTGCAGCACTCTCTCTCTGTGTTACTGTGCAGCTCTCTCTCAGTGTTACTGTGCAGCTCTCTCTCTGTGTTACTGTGCAGCGCTCTCTCTGTGTTACTGTGCAGCGCTCTCTCTGTGTTACTGTGCAGCGCTCTCTGTGTTACTGTGCAGCACTCTCTCTGTGTTACTGTGCAGCGCTCTCTGTGTTACTGTGCAGCGCTCTCTCTGTGTTACTGTGCAGCGCTCTCTCTGTGTTACTGTGCAGCGCTCTCTGTGTTACTGTGCAGCGCTCTCTGTGTTACTGTGCAGCTCTCTCTCTGTGTTACTGTGCAGCGCTCTCTGTGTTACTGTGCAGCGCTCTCTGTGTTACTGTGCAGCACTCTCTCAGTGTTACTGTGCAGCACTCTCTCTCTGTGTTACTGTGCAGCACTCTCTCTGTGTTACTGTGCAGCGCTCTCTCTCAGTGTTACTGTGCAGCGTTCTCTCAGTGTTACTGTGCAGCGCTCTCTGTGTTACTGTGCAGCGCTCTCTCAGTGTTACTGTGCAGCGCTCTCTCTCAGTGTTACTGTGCAGCGTTCTCTCAGTGTTACTGTGCAGCACTCTCGCAGTGTTACTGTGCAGCACTCTCTCTCTGTGTTACTGTGCAGCGCTCTCTCAGTATTACTGTGCAGCACTCTCTCAGTGTTACTGTGCAGCTCTCTCTCTGTGTTACTGTACAGCTCTCTCTCAGTGTTACTGTGCAGCGCTCTCTCTGTGTTACTGTGCAGCACTCTCTCTCAGTGTTACTGTGCAGCGCTCTCTCTGTGTTACTGTACAGCTCTCTCTCTGTGTTACTGTGCAGCTCTCTCTCTGTGTTACTGTGCAGCGCTCTCTGTGTTACTGTGCAGCACTCTCTCTCAGTGTTACTGTGCAGCGCTCTCTCTGTGTTACTGTACAGCTCTCTCTCAGTGTTACTGTGCAGCGCTCTCTGTGTTACTGTGCAGCACTCTCTCAGTGTTACTGTGCAGCGCTCTCTCTGTGTTACTGTACAGCTCTCTCTCAGTGTTACTGTGCAGCACTCTCTCTCTGTGTTACTGTGCAGCACTCTCTCTCAGTGTTACTGTGCAGCTCTCTCTCTGTGTTACTGTGCAGCACTCTCTCAGTGTTACTGTGCAGCACTCTCTCTCTGTGTTACTGTGCAGCGCTCTCTCTGTGTGTTACTGTGCAGCGCTCTCTCTCTGTGTTACTGTGCAGCACTCTCTCTCTGTGTTACTGTGCAGCGCTCTCTCTCTGTGTTACTGTGCAGCACTCTCTCTCTGTGTTACTGTGCAGCGCTCTCTGTGTTACTGTGCAGCACTCTCTCTCAGTGTTACTGTGCAGCTCTCTCTCTGTGTTACTGTGCAGCACTCTCTCAGTGTTACTGTGCAGCACTCTCTCTCTGTGTTACTGTGCAGCGCTCTCTCTGTGTTACTGTGCAGCTCTCTCTCTGTGTTACTGTGCAGCTCTCTCTCAGTGTTACTGTGCAGCACTCTCTCTCAGTGTTACTGTGCAGCTCTCGCTCAGTGTTACTGTGCAGCTCTCTCTCAGTGTTACTGTGCAGCACTCTCTCTGTGTTACTGTGCAGCTCTCTCTCAGTGTTACTGTGCAGCTCTCTCTCAGTGTTACTGTGCAGCGCTCTCTCAGTGTTACTGTGCAGCGCTCTCTCAGTGTTACTGTGCAGCGCTCTCTCAGTGTTACTGTGCCGCGCTCTCTCAGTGTTACTGTGCAGCGCTCTCTCAGTGTTACTGTGCAGCGCTCTCTCTCAGTGTTACTGTGCAGCACTCTCTCAGTGTTACTGTGCAGCGCTCTCTCAGTGTTACTGTGCAGCGCTCTCAGTGTTACTGTGCAGCGCTCTCTCAGTGTTACTGTGCCGCGCTCTCTCAGTGTTACTGTGCAGCGCTCTCTCAGTGTTACTGTGCAGCGCTCTCTGTGTTACTGTGCAGCACTCTCTCTGTGTTACTGTGCAGCGCTCTCTGTGTTACTGTGCAGCACTCTCTCTGTGTTACTGTGCAGCGCTCTCTCAGTGTTACTGTGCAGCTCTCTCTCAGTGTTACTGTGCAGCTCTCTATCTGTGTTACTGTGCAGCACTCTCTCAGTGTTACTGTGCAGCTCTCTCTGTGTTACTGTGCAGCGCTCTCTGTGTTACTGTGCAGCGCTCTCTCAGTGTTACTGTGCAGCGCTCTCTGTGTTACTGTGCAGCGCTCTCTCAGTGTTACTGTGCAGCGCTCTCTGTGTTACTGTGCAGCGCTCTCTGTGTTACTGTGCAGCGCTCTCTCAGTGTTACTGTGCAGCGCTCTCTCTGTGTTACTGTGCCGCGCTCTCTCAGTGTTACTGTGCAGCGCTCTCTCAGTGTTACTGTGCAGCGCTCTCTCTCAGTGTTACTGTGCAGCGCTCTCTCAGTGTTACTGTGCAGCGCTCTCTCTCTCTGTGTTACTGTGCAGCGCTCTCTCAGTGTTACTGTGCAGCACTCTCTCTGTGTTACTGTGCAGCGCTCTCTCAGTGTTACTGTGCAGCTCTCTCTCAGTGTTACTGTGCAGCGCTCTCTCTGTGTTACTGTGCAGCACTCTCTCTCTGTGTTACTGTGCAGCGCTCTCTCAGTGTTACTGTGCAGCGCTCTCTCTCAGTGTTACTGTGCAGCACTCTCTCTGTGTTACTGTGCAGCTCTCTCTCAGTGTTACTGTGCAGCGCTCTCTCAGTGTTACTGTGCAGCGCTCTCTCAGTGTTACTGTGCAGCGCTCTCTCTGTGTTACTGTGCAGCGCTCTCTCTGTGTTACTGTGCAGCGCTCTCTCTCTGTGTTACTGTGCAGCGCTCTCTCAGTGTTACTGTGCAGCACTCTCTCAGTGTTACTGTGCAGCGCTCTCTCAGTGTTACTGTGCAGCACTCTCTCTCTGTGTTACTGTGCAGCGCTCTCTCAGTGTTACTGTGCAGCACTCTCTCTGTGTTACTGTGCAGCTCTCTCTCTGTGTTACTGTGCAGCACTCTCTCTGTTACTGTGCAGCTCTCTCTCTCAGTGTTACTGTGCTGCACTCTCTCTGTGTTACTGTGCAGCTCTCTCTCTGTGTTACTGTGCAGCACTCTCTCAGTGTTACTGTGCAGCTCTCTCTCTGTGTTACTGTGCAGCACTCTCTCTCTGTGTTACTGTGCAGCTCTCTCTCTCTGTTACTGTGCAGCTCTCTCTCTGTGTTACTGTGCAGCGCTCTCTCTCTGTTACTGTGCAGCTCTCTCTCTCTGTGTTACTGTGCAGCGCTCTCTGTGTTACTGTGCAGCACTCTCTCTCTGTGTTACTGTGCAGCACTCTCTCTGTGTTACTGTGCAGCACTCTCTCTGTTACTGTGCAGCTCTCTCTCTCTGTGTTACTGTGCAGCACTCTCTCTGTGTTACTGTGCAGCGCTCTCTCTCTCTGTTACTGTGCAGCTCTCTCTCTCTGTGTTACTGTGCAGCACTCTCTCTCTGTTACTGTGCAGCACTCTCTCTGTGTTACTGTGCAGCACTCTCTCTGTGTTACTGTGCAGCGCTCTCTCTCTGTGTTACTGTGCAGCGCTCTCTCTGTGTTACTGTGCAGCGCTCTCTCTCAGTGTTACTGTGCAGCTCTCTCAGTGTTACTGTGCAGCGCTCTCTCTCAGTGTTACTGTGCAGCGCTCTCTCAGTGTTACTGTGCAGCGCTCTCAGTGTTACTGTGCAGCGCTCTCTCTGTGTTACTGTGCAGCGCTCTCTCTGTGTTACTGTGCAGCGCTCTCTCAGTGTTACTGTGCAGCTCTCTCTCAGTGTTACTGTGCAGCTCTCTCTCTGTGTTACTGTGCAGCGCTCTCTCTGTGTTACTGTGCAGCGCTCTCTCTGTGTTACTGTGCAGCGCTCTCTGTGTTACTGTGCAGCGCTCTCTGTGTTACTGTGCAGCGCTCTCTCTGTGTTACTGTGCAGCTCTCTCTCTGTGTTACTGTGCAGCGCTCTCTCTGTGTTACTGTGCAGCACTCTCTCAGTGTTACTGTGCCGCGCTCTCTCTCTGTGTTACTGTGCCGCGCTCTCTCTCTGTGTTACTGTGCAGCGCTCTCTCTCTGTGTTACTGTGCAGCGCTCTCTCTCTGTGTTACTGTGCAGCGCGCTCTCTCTGTGTTACTGTGCAGCGCTCTCTCTCTGTGTTACTGTGCAGCGCTCTCTCAGTGTTACTGTGCAGCACTCTCTCAGTGTTACTGTGCCGCGCTCTCTCTCTGTGTTACTGTGCAGCACTCTCTCAGTGTTACTGTGCCGCGCTCTCTCTCTGTGTTACTGTGCAGCGCTCTCTCTCTGTGTTACTGTGCAGCGCTCTCTCTCTGTGTTACTGTGCAGCGCTCTCTCTCTGTGTTACTGTGCAGCGCTCTCTCTCTGTGTTACTGTGCAGCGCTCTCTCTCTGTGTTACTGTGCAGCGCTCTCTCAGTGTTACTGTGCAGCTCTCTCTGTGTTACTGTGCAGCACTCTCTCTGTGTTACTGTGCAGCACTCTCTCTGTGTTACTGTGCAGCGCTCTCTCTCTGTGTTACTGTGCAGCGCTCTCTCTCTGTGTTACTGTGCAGCGCTCTCTCTCTGTGTTACTGTGCAGCACTCTCTCTGTGTTACTGTGCAGCGCTCTCTGTGTTACTGTGCAGCGCTCTCTCTCTGTGTTACTGTGCAGCGCTCTCTCTCTGTGTTACTGTGCAGCGCTCTCTCAGTGTTACTGTGCAGCACTCTCTCTCTGTGTTACTGTGCAGCGCTCTCTCTGTGTTACTGTGCAGCTCTCTCTCAGTGTTACTGTGCAGCGCTCTCTCAGTGTTACTGTGCAGCTCTCTCTCTGTGTTACTGTGCAGCTCTCTCTGTGTTACTGTGCAGCGCTCTCTCAGTGTTACTGTGCAGCTCTCTCTGTGTTACTGTGCAGCTCTCTCTCTGTGTTACTGTGCAGCTCTCTCTGTGTTACTGTGCAGCTCTCTCTCAGTGTTACTGTGCAGCTCTCTCTGTGTTACTGTGCAGCTCTCTCTGTGTTACTGTGCAGCGCTCTCTGTGTTACTGTGCAGCGCTCTCTGTGTTACTGTGCAGCGCTCTCTCTGTGTTACTGTGCAGCGCTCTCTCAGTGTTACTGTGCAGCGCTCTCAGTGTTACTGTGCAGCACTCTCTCAGTGTTACTGTGCAGCGCTCTCTGTGTTACTGTGCAGCACTCTCTCTGTGTTACTGTGCAGCACTCTCTCTGTGTTACTGTGCAGCTCTCTCTGTGTTACTGTGCAGCGCTCTCTCTGTGTTACTGTGCAGCGCTCTCTCAGTGTTACTGTGCAGCGCTCTCTGTGTTACTGTCCAGCGCTCTCTCAGTGTTACTGTGCAGCGCTCTCTGTGTTACTGTGCAGCGCTCTCTCAGTGTTACTGTGCAGCACTCTCTCTGTGTTACTGTGCAGCGCTCTCTCAGTGTTACTGTGCAGCACTCTCTCTGTGTTACTGTGCAGCGCTCTCTCTGTGTTACTGTGCAGCACTCTCTCTCTGTGTTACTGTGCAGCTCTCTCTCTGTGTTACTGTGCAGCGCTCTCTCAGTGTTACTGTGCAGCACTCTCTCTGCGTTACTGTGCAGCGCTCTCTCAGTGTTACTGTGCAGCGCTCTCAGTGTTACTGTGCAGCGCTCTCTGTGTTACTGTGCAGCTCTCTCTGTGTTACTGTGCAGCTCTCTCTGTGTTACTGTGCAGCGCTCTCTCAGTGTTACTGTGCAGCGCTCTCTGTGTTACTGTGCAGCACTCTCTGTGTTACTGTGCAGCTCTCTCTGTGTTACTGTGCAGCTCTCTCTGTGTTACTGTGCAGCGCTCTCTCAGTGTTACTGTGCAGCGCTCTCTCAGTGTTACTGTGCAGCGCTCTCTCAGTGTTACTGTGCAGCGCTCTCTGTGTTACTGTGCAGCGCTCTCAGTGTTACTGTGCAGCGCTCTCTCTGTGTTACTGTGCAGCACTCTCTCTGTGTTACTGTGCAGCACTCTCTCAGTGTTACTGTGCTGCGCTCTCTCTGTGTTACTGTGCAGCGCTCTCTCTGTGTTACTGTGCAGCGCTCTCTCTCAGTGTTACTGTGCAGCGCTCTCTCAGTGTTACTGTGCAGCTCTCTCTCAGTGTTACTGTGCAGCGCTCTCTCTGTGTTACTGTGCAGCTCTCTCTGTGTGTTACTGTGCAGCTCTCTCTCTGTGTTACTGTGCAGCGCTCTCTCAGTGTTACTGTGCAGCTCTCTCAGTGTTACTGTGCAGCGCTCTCAGTGTTACTGTGCAGCGCTCTCTCTGTGTTACTGTGCAGCACTCTCTCTGTGTTACTGTGCAGCACTCTCTCAGTGTTACTGTGCTGCGCTCTCTCTGTGTTACTGTGCAGCGCTCTCTCTGTGTTACTGTGCAGCGCTCTCTCTCAGTGTTACTGTGCAGCGCTCTCAGTGTTACTGTGCAGCGCTCTCTCAGTGTTACTGTGCAGCGCTCTCTGTGTTACTGTGCAGCGCTCTCTCAGTGTTACTGTGCAGCACTCTCTCTCTGTGTTACTGTGCAGCACTCTCTCAGTGTTACTGTGCAGCACTCTCTCTCTGTGTTACTGTGCAGCGCTCTCTCAGTGTTACTGTGCTGCGCTCTCTCAGTGTTACTGTGCAGCGCTCTCTCTGTGTTACTGTGCAGCGCTCTCTCTGTGTTACTGTGCAGCGCTCTCTCAGTGTTACTGTGCAGCGCTCTCTCTGTGTTACTGTGCAGCGCTCTCTCTGTGTTACTGTGCAGCGCTCTCTCTCAGTGTTACTGTGCAGCGCTGTCAGTGTTACTGTGCAGCGCTCTCTCAGTGTTACTGTGCAGCGCTCTCTGTGTTACTGTGCAGCGCTCTCTCAGTGTTACTGTGCAGCGCTCTCAGTGTTACTGTGCAGCGCTCTCTCTGTGTTACTGTGCAGCACTCTCTCTGTGTTACTGTGCAGCACTCTCTCAGTGTTACTGTGCAGCACTCTCTCAGTGTTACTGTGCAGCACTCTCTCAGTGTTACTGTGCAGCGCTCTCTCTGTGTTACTGTGCAGCACTCTCTCTGTGTTACTGTGCAGCACTCTCTCAGTGTTACTGTGCAGCACTCTCTCAGTGTTACTGTGCTGCGCTCTCTCTGTGTTACTGTGCAGCGCTCTCTCTGTGTTACTGTGCAGCGCTCTCTCAGTGTTACTGTGCAGCGCTCTCTGTGTTACTGTGCAGCGCTCTCTCAGTGTTACTGTGCAGCTCTCTCTGTGTTACTGTGCAGCGCTCTCTCTGTGTTACTGTGCAGCGCTCTCTCAGTGTTACTGTGCAGCACTCTCTCTGTGTTACTGTGCAGCACTCTCTCTCAGTGTTACTGTGCAGCGCTCTCTCTGTGTTACTGTGCAGCGCTCTCTCTGTGTTACTGTGCAGCACTCTCTCTGTGTTACTGTGCAGCACTCTCTCTGTGTTACTGTGCAGCGCTCTCTCAGTGTTACTGTGCAGCACTCTCTCAGTGTTACTGTGCAGCTCTCTCTCTGTGTTACTGTGCAGCTCTCTCTCTGTGTTACTGTGCAGCGCTCTCTCAGTGTTACTGTGCAGCGCTCTCTCAGTGTTACTGTGCAGCACTCTCTCAGTGTTACTGTGCAGCACTCTCTCAGTGTTACTGTGCAGCTCTCTCTCTGTGTTACTGTGCAGCTCTCTCTCTGTGTTACTGTGCAGCGCTCTCTCAGTGTTACTGTGCAGCGCTCTCTCAGTGTTACTGTGCAGCTCTCTCAGTGTTACTGTGCAGCTCTCTCTGTGTTACTGTGCAGCTCTCTCTCTGCGTTACTGTGCAGCGCTCTCTATCTGTGTTACTGTGCAGCTCTCTCTCAGTGTTACTGTGCAGCTCACTCTCTGTGTTACTGTGCAGCTCTCTCTCTCAGTGTTACTGTGCAGCTCTCTCTCTCAGTGTTACTGTGCAGCTCTCTATCTGTGTTACTGTGCAGCTCTCTCTCAGTGTTACTGTGCAGCTCTCTCTCTGTGTTACTGTGCAGCTCTCCCTCTGTGTTACTGTGCAGCGCTCTCTCAGTGTTATTGTGCAGCGCTCTCTCAGTGTTACTGTGCAGCACTCTCTCAGTATTACTGTGCAGCACTCTCTCAGTGTTACTGTGCAGCGCTCTCTCTGTGTTACTGTGCAGCGCTCTCTATCTGTGTTACTGTGCAGCTCTCTCTCAGTGTTACTGTGCAGCACTCTCTCTGTGTTACTGTGCAGCACTCTCTCTGTGTTACTGTGCAGCACTCTCTCTGTGTTACTGTGCAGCACTCTCTCTGTGTTACTGTGCAGCACTCTCTCTGTGTTACTGTGCAGCACTCTCTCTGTGTTACTGTGCAGCACTCTCTCTCTGTGTTACTGTGCAGCTCTCTCTCTGTGTTACTGTGCAGCACTCTCTCTGTGTTACTGTGCAGCACTCTCTCAGTGTTACTGTGCAGCGCTCTCTCTCAGTGTTACTGTGCAGCACTCTCTCTCAGTGTTACTGTGCAGCGCTCTCTCTGTGTTACTGTGCAGCGCTCTCTCTGTGTTACTGTGCAGCGCTCTCTCTCTGTGTTACTGTGCAGCTCTCTCTCTGTGTTACTGTGCAGCACTCTCTCTGTGTTACTGTGCAGCACTCTCTCTCAGTGTTACTGTGCAGCACTCTCTCTGTGTTACTGTGCAGCTCTCTCTGTGTTACTGTGCAGCTCTCTCTCTGTGTTTCTGTGCAGCTCTCTCTCTGTGTTACTGTGCAGCTCTCTCTCTGTGTTACTGTGCAGCGCTCTCTCAGTGTTACTGTGCAGCACTCTCTCTCTGTGTTACTGTGCAGCACTCTCTCTGTGTTACTGTGCAGCACTCTCTCTCTGTGTTACTGTGCAGCACTCTCTCTGTGTTACTGTGCAGCACTCTCTCTCAGTGTTACTGTGCAGCGCTCTCTCTGTGTTACTGTGCAGCGCTCTCTCTGTGTTACTGTGCAGCACTCTCTCTCAGTGTTACTGTGCAGCACTCTCTCTGTGTTACTGTGCAGCTCTCTCTGTGTTACTGTGCAGCTCTCTCTCTGTGTTACTGTGCAGCTCTCTCTCTGTGTTACTGTGCAGCGCTCTCTCAGTGTTACTGTGCAGCACTCTCTCTCTGTGTTACTGTGCAGCACTCTCTCTGTGTTACTGTGCAGCACTCTCTCTCTGTGTTACTGTGCAGCACTCTCTCTGTGTTACTGTGCAGCACTCTCTCTCAGTGTTACTGTGCAGCGCTCTCTCTGTGTTACTGTGCCGCGCTCTCTCTGTGTTACTGTGCAGCTCTCTCTCTGTGTTACTGTGCAGCACGCTCTCTCAGTGTTACTGTGCAGCGCTCTCTCTGTGTTACTGTGCAGCGCTCTCTCAGTGTTACTGTGCAGCTCTCTCTCTGTGTTACTGTGCAGCCCTCTCTCTGTGTTACTGTGCAGCTCTCTCTCTGTGTTACTGTGCAGCTCTCTCTCTGTGTTACTGTGCAGCCCTCTCTCTGTGTTACTGTGCAGCTCTCTCTCTGTGTTACTGTGCAGCGCTCTCTCTGTGTTACTGTGCAGCGCTCTCTGTGTTACTGTGCAGCACTCTCTCTCAGTGTTACTGTGCAGCGCTCTCTGTGTTACTGTGCAGCTCTCTCTCTGTGTTACTGTGCAGCGCTCTCTCAGTGTTACTGTGCAGCGCTCTCTCAGTGTTACTGTGCAGCTCTCTCTGTGTTACTGTGCAGCGCTCTCTGTGTTACTGTGCAGCTCTCTCTCTGTGTTACTGTGCAGCTCTCTCTGTGTTACTGTGCAGCTCTCTCTCAGTGTTACTGTGCAGTGCTCTCTCTGTGTTACTGTGCAGCGCTCTCTCAGTGTTACTGTGCAGCGCTCTCTGTGTTACTGTGCAGCGCTCTCTGTGTTACTGTGCAGCTCTCTCTGTGTTACTGTGCAGCTCTCTCTCAGTGTTACTGTGCAGTGCTCTCTCTGTGTTACTGTGCAGCGCTCTCTCAGTGTTACTGTGCAGCGCTCTCTCTGTGTTACTGTGCAGCGCTCTCTGTGTTACTGTGCAGCTCTCTCTCTGTGTTACTGTGCAGCTCTCTCTGTGTTACTGTGCAGCGCTCTCTGTGTTACTGTGCAGCTCTCTCTCTGTGTTACTGTGCAGCTCTCTCTGTGTTACTGTGCAGCTCTCTCTCTGTGTTACTGTGCAGTGCTCTCTCTGTGTTACTGTGCAGCTCTCTCTCAGTGTTACTGTGCAGCTCTCTCTGTGTTACTGTGCAGCGCTCTCTGTGTTACTGTGCAGCTCTCTCTCAGTGTTACTGTGCAGCACTCTCTCAGTGTTACTGTGCAGCTCTCTCTGTGTTACTGTGCAGCTCTCTCTGTGTTACTGTGCAGCGCTCTCTCAGTGTTACTGTGCAGCTCTCTCTGTGTTACTGTGCAGCGCTCTCTGTGTTACTGTGCAGCTCTCTCTCAGTGTTACTGTGCAGCGCTCTCTGTGTTACTGTGCAGCGCTCTCTCTGTGTTACTGTGCAGCTCTCTCTCTGTGTTACTGTGCAGCTCTCTCTGTGTTACTGTGCAGCACTCTCTCAGTGTTACTGTGCAGTGCTCTCTCAGTGTTACTGTGCAGTGCTCTCTCAGTGTTACTGTGCAGCTCTCTCTGTGTTACTGTGCAGCGCTCTCTGTGTTACTGTGCAGCTCTCTCTCTGTGTTACTGTGCAGCCCTCTCTCAGTGTTACTGTGCAGCTCTCTCTCTGTGTTACTGTGCAGCTCTCTCTCTGTGTTACTGTGCAGCGCTCTCTCAGTGTTACTGTGCAGCGCTCTCTCAGTGTTACTGTGCAGCGCTCTCTCTGTGTTACTGTGCAGCGCTCTCTCAGTGTTACTGTGCAGCTCTCTCTCAGTGTTACTGTGCAGCTCTCTCAGTGTTACTGTGCAGCGCTCTCTCAGTGTTACTGTGCAGCACTCTCTCTGTGTTACTGTGCAGCTCTCTCAGTGTTACTGTGCAGCGCTCTCTCAGTGTTACTGTGCAGCGCTCTCTCTGTGTTACTGTGCAGCGCTCTCTCAGTGTTACTGTGCAGCTCTCTCTCAGTGTTACTGTGCAGCTCTCTCTCAGTGTTACTGTGCAGCGCTCTCTCAGTGTTACTGTGCAGCACTCTCTCTGTGTTACTGTGCAGCACTCTCTCAGTGTTACTGTGCAGCTCTCTCTCAGTGTTACTGTGCAGCGCTCTCTCAGTGTTACTGTGCAGCTCTCTCTCTGTGTTACTGTGCAGCACTCTCTGTGTTACTGTGCAGCGCTCTCTCTGTGTTACTGTGCAGCGCTCTCTCTGTGTTACTGTGCAGCGCTCTCTCTCTGTGTTACTGTGCAGCGCTCTCTCAGTGTTACTGTGCAGCTCTCTCTCAGTGTTACTGTGCAGCACTCTCTCTCAGTGTTACTGTGCAGCACTCTCTCTCAGTGTTACTGTGCAGCACTCTCTCTCAGTGTTACTGTGCAGCACTCTCTCTCAGTGTTACTGTGCAGCGCTCTCTCTGTGTTACTGTGCAGCGCTCTCTCTGTGTTACTGTGCAGCGCTCTCTCTCTGTGTTACTGTGCAGCGCTCTCTCAGTGTTACTGTGCAGCTCTCTCTCAGTGTTACTGTGCAGCGCTCTCTCTGTGTTACTGTGCAGCGCTCTCTCAGTGTTACTGTGCAGCGCTCTCTCTCAGTGTTACTGTGCAGCGCTCTCTCTCAGTGTTACTGTGCAGCACTCTCTCAGTGTTACTGTGCAGCGCTCTCTCAGTGTTACTGTGCAGCTCTCTCTCTGTGTTACTGTGCAGCGCTCTCTCTGTGTTACTGTGCAGCTCTCTCTCTGTGTTACTGTGCAGCTCTCTCTCTGTGTTACTGTGCAGCACTCTCTCTGTGTTACTGTGCAGCACTCTCTCTCTGTGTTACTGTGCAGCTCTCTCTCTGTGTTACTGTGCAGCACTCTCTCTGTGTTACTGTGCAGCACTCTCTCTCTGTGTTACTGTGCAGCTCTCTCTCTGTGTTACTGTGCAGCGCTCTCTCAGTGTTACTGTGCAGCGCTCTCTCTGTGTTACTGTGCAGCTCTCTCTGTGTTACTGTGCAGCGCTCTCTCTGTGTTACTGTGCAGCGCTCTCTCAGTGTTACTGTGCAGCGCTCTCTGTGTTACTGTGCAGCACTCTCTCTCTGTGTTACTGTGCAGCTCTCTCTCTGTGTTACTGTGCAGCTCTCTCTCTGTGTTACTGTGCAGCTCTCTCTGTGTTACTGTGCAGCACTCTCTCTCTGTGTTACTGTGCAGCACTCTCTCAGTGTTACTGTGCAGCGCTCTCTCTGTGTTACTGTGCAGCGCTCTCTGTGTTACTGTGCAGCTCTCTCTCTGTGTTACTGTGCAGCTCTCTCTGTGTTACTGTGCAGCGCTCTCTGTGTTACTGTGCAGCTCTCTCTCTGTGTTACTGTGCAGCGCTCTCTCAGTGTTACTGTGCAGCTCTCTCTCTGTGTTACTGTGCAGCTCTCTCTGTGTTACTGTGCAGCTCTCTCTCTGTGTTACTGTGCAGCTCTCTCTCTGTGTTACTGTGCAGCTCTCTCTGTGTTACTGTGCAGCGCTCTCTGTGTTACTGTGCAGCTTTCTCTCTGTGTTACTGTGCAGCGCTCTCTCAGTGTTACTGTGCAGCTCTCTCTCTGTGTTACTGTGCAGCTCTCTCTGTGTTACTGTGCAGCTCTCTCTCTGTGTTACTGTGCAGCGCTCTCTCAGTGTTACTGTGCAGCTCTCTCTCTGTGTTACTGTGCAGCTCTCTCTGTGTTACTGTGCAGCTCTCTCTCAGTGTTACTGTGCAGCTCTCTCAGTGTTACTGTGCAGCTCTCTCTGTGTTACTGTGCAGCGCTCTCTCTGTGTTACTGTGCAGCGCTCTCTCAGTGTTACTGTGCAGCTCTCTCTCTGTGTTACTGTGCAGCTCTCTCTCTGTGTTACTGTGCAGCGCTCTCTCAGTGTTACTGTGCAGCACTCTCTCTCTGTTTTACTGTGCAGCGCTCTCTCAGTGTTACTGTGCAGAGCTCTCTGTGTTACTGTGCAGCGCTCTCTCAGTGTTACTGTGCAGCACTCTCTCTCTGTGTTACTGTGCAGCACTCTCTCAGTGTTACTGTGCAGCACTCTCTCTGTGTTACTGTGCAGCGCTCTCTCTCTGTGTTACTGTGCAGCGCTCTCTCTCTGTGTTACTGTGCAGCTCTCTCTGTGTTACTGTGCAGCTCTCTCTCTGTGTTACTGTGCAGCGCTCTCTCTGTGTTACTGTGCAGCTCTCTCTCTGTGTTACTGTGCAGCTCTCTCTGTGTTACTGTGCAGCTCTCTCTCAGTGTTACTGTGCAGCTCTCTCAGTATTACTGTGCAGCTCTCTCTGTGTTACTGTGCAGCGCTCTCTCTGTGTTACTGTGCAGCGCTCTCTCAGTGTTACTGTGCAGCTCTCTCTCAGTGTTACTGTGCAGCTCTCTCTCTGTGTTACTGTGCAGCTCTCTCTCTGTGTTACTGTGCAGCGCTCTCTCAGTGTTACTGTGCAGCACTCTCTCTCTGTGTTACTGTGCAGCGCTCTCTCAGTGTTACTGTGCAGCGCTCTCTGTGTTACTGTGCAGCGCTCTCTCAGTGTTACTGTGCAGCGCTCTCTCAGTGTTACTGTGCAGCGCTCTCTCAGTGTTACTGTGCAGCGCTCTCTCTCAGTGTTACTGTGCAGCGCTCTCTCAGTGTTACTGTGCAGCGCTCTCTCAGTGTTACTGTGCAGCGCTCTCTCAGTGTTACTGTGCAGCGCTCTCTCAGTGTTACTGTGCAGCGCTCTCTCAGTGTTACTGTGCAGCACTCTCTCAGTGTTACTGTGCAGCACTCTCTCAGTGTTACTGTGCAGCGCTCTCTCTGTGTTACTGTGCAGCGCTCTCTCTGTGTTACTGTGCAGCTCTCTCTGTGTTACTGTGCAGCTCTCTCTCAGTGTTACTGCGCAGCGCTCTCTCTCAGTGTTACTGTGCAGCACTCTCTCAGTGTTACTGTGCAGCGCTCTCTCTGTGTTACTGTGCAGCAATCTCTCAGTGTTACTGTGCAGCACTCTCTCAGTGTTACTGTGCAGCACTCTCTCTCTGTGTTACTGTGCAGCTCTCTCTGTGTTACTGTGCAGCTCTCTCTCTGTGTTACTGTGCAGCTCTCTCTCTGTGTTACTGTGCAGCTCTCTCTCAGTGTTACTGTGCAGCTCTCTCTCAGTGTTACTGTGCAGCACTCTCTCTGTGTTACTGTGCAGCGCTCTCTCTGTGTTACTGTGCAGCGCTCTCTCAGTGTTACTGTGCAGCACTCTCTCTGTGTTACTGTGCAGCCCTCTCTCTGTGTTACTGTGCAGCTCTCTCTCTGTGTTACTGTGCAGCTCTCTCTCTGTGTTACTGTGCAGCCCTCTCTCTGTGTTACTGTGCAGCTCTCTCTCTGTGTTACTGTGCAGCTCTCTCTCTGTGTTACTGTGCAGCTCTCTCTCTGTGTTACTGTGCAGCTCTCTCTCTGTGTTACTGTGCAGCGCTCTCTCTGTGTTACTGTGCAGCTCTCTCTCTGTGTTACTGTGCAGCTCTCTCTGTGTTACTGTGCAGCTCTCTCTCTGTGTTACTGTGCAGCGCTCTCTCAGTGTTACTGTGCAGCTCTCTCTCTGTGTTACTGTGCAGCCCTCTCTCTGTGTTACTGTGCAGCTCTCTCTCTGTGTTACTGTGCAGCTCTCTCTGTGTTACTGTGCAGCTCTCTCTCAGTGTTACTGTGCAGCTCTCTCAGTGTTCCTGTGCAGCTCTCTCTGTGTTACTGTGCAGCGCTCTCTCTGTGTTACTGTGCAGCGCTCTCTCAGTGTTACTGTGCAGCTCTCTCTCTGTGTTACTGTGCAGCTCTCTCTCTGTGTTACTGTGCAGCGCTCTCTCAGTGTTACTGTGCAGCACTCTCTCTCTGTGTTACTGTGCAGCGCTCTCTCAGTGTTACTGTGCAGCGCTCTCTGTGTTACTGTGCAGCGCTCTCTCAGTGTTACTGTGCAGCGCTCTCTCAGTGTTACTGTGCAGCGCTCTCTCAGTGTTACTGTGCAGCGCTCTCTCTCAGTGTTACTGTGCAGCGCTCTCTCAGTGTTACTGTGCAGCGCTCTCTCAGTGTTACTGTGCAGCACTCTCTCAGTGTTACTGTGCAGCGCTCTCTCAGTGTTACTGTGCAGCGCTCTCTCAGTGTTACTGTGCAGCGCTCTCTCAGTGTTACTGTGCAGCGCTCTCTCTCAGTGTTACTGTGCAGCACTCTCTCTGTGTTACTGTGCAGCGCTCTGTGTTACTGTGCAGCGCTCTCTCTGTGTTACTGTGCAGCGCTCTCTCTCTGTGTTACTGTGCAGCGCTCTCTGTGTTATTGTGCAGCGCTCTCTCAGTGTTACTGTGCAGCGCTCTCTCAGTGTTACTGTGCAGCACTCTCTCAGTGTTACTGTGCAGCTCTCTCTCTGTGTTACTGTGCAGCACTCTCTCTGTGTTACTGTGCAGCTCTCTCTCTGTGTTACTGTGCAGCGCTCTCTATCTGTGTTACTGTGCAGCTCTCTCTCAGTGTTACTGTGCAGCTCTCTCTCAGTGTTACTGTGCAGCACTCTCTCTGTGTTACTGTGCAGCTCTCTCTCTGTGTTACTGTGCAGCGCTCTCTATCTGTGTTACTGTGCAGCTCTCTCTCAGTGTTACTGTGCAGCTCTCTCTGTGTTACTGTGCAGCGCTCTCTCTGTGTTACTGTGCAGCTCTCTCTCAGTGTTACTGTGCAGCTCTCTCTGTGTTACTGTGCAGCGCTCTCTCTGTGTTACTGTGCAGCACTCTCTCAGTGTTACTGTGCAGCTCTCTCAGTGTTACTGTGCAGCGCTCTCTCTGTGTTACTGTGCAGCTCTCTCTGTGTTACTGTGCAGCGCTCTCTCTGTGTTACTGTGCAGCACTCTCTCTGTGTTACTGTGCAGCTCTCTCTGTGTTACTGTGCAGCTCTCTCTCTGTGTTACTGTGCAGCGCTCTCTCAGTGTTACTGTGCAGCTCTCTCTGTGTTACTGTGCAGCTCTCTCTGTGTTACTGTGCAGCGCTCTCTCTGTGTTACTGTGCAGCACTCTCTCTGTGTCACTGTGCAGCGCTCTCTCTGTGTTACTGTGCAGCGCTCTCTCTGTGTTACTGTGCAGCACTCTCTCTGTGTTACTGTGCAGCTCTCTCTGTGTTACTGTGCAGCGCTCTCTCTGTGTTACTGTGCAGCACTCTCTCTGTGTTACTGTGCAGCGCTCTCTCTGTGTTACTGTGCAGCACTCTCTCTGTGTTACTGTGCAGCTCTCTCTGTGTTACTGTGCAGCGCTCTCTCTGTGTTACTGTGCAGCACTCTCTCTGTGTTACTGTGCAGCTCTCTCTCAGTGTTACTGTGCAGCTCTCTCTGTGTTACTGTGCAGCGTTCTCTCAGTGTTACTGTGCAGCTCTCTCTCTGTGTTACTGTGCAGCACTCTCTCAGTGTTACTGTGCAGCACTCTCTCTCTGTGTTACTGTGCAGCACTCTCTCTGTGTTACTGTGCAGCACTCTCTCTGTGTTACTGTGCAGCTCTCTCTGTGTTACTGTGCAGCGCTCTCTCTGTGTTACTGTGCAGCGCTCTCTCTGTGTTACTGTGCAGCACTCTCTCTCAGTGTTACTGTGCAGCACTCTCTCTGTGTTACTGTGCAGCACTCTCTCTGTGTTACTGTGCAGCTCTCTCTGTGTTACTGTGCAGCGCTCTCTCTGTGTTACTGTGCAGCACTCTCTCTCTGTGTTACTGTGCAGCACTCTCTCTCTGTGTTACTGTGCAGCGCTCTCTCAGTGTTACCTTGCAGCGCTCTCTCTCAGTGTTACTGTGCAGCACTCTCTCAGTGTTACTGTGCAGCGCTCTCTCTGTGTTACTGTGCAGCGCTCTCTCTCAGTGTTACTGTGCAGCACTCTCTCTGTGTTACTGTGCAGCACTCTCTCTCTGTGTTACTGTGCAGCACTCTCTCTCTGTGTTACTGTGCAGCACTCTCTCTGTGTTACTGTGCAGCTCTCTCTCTGTGTTACTGTGCAGCGCTCTCTATCTGTGTTACTGTGCAGCTCTCTCTCAGTGTTACTGTGCAGCTCTCTCTCAGTGTTACTGTGCAGCACTCTCTCTGTGTTACTGTGCAGCTCTCTCTCTGTGTTACTGTGCAGCGCTCTCTATCCGTGTTACTGTGCAGCTCTCTCTCAGTGTTACTGTGCAGCTCTCTCTGTGTTACTGTGCAGCGCTCTCTCTGTGTTACTGTGCAGCTCTCTCTCAGTGTTACTGTGCAGCTCTCTCTGTGTTACTGTGCAGCGCTCTCTCTGTGTTACTGTGCAGCACTCTCTCAGTGTTACTGTGCAGCTCTCTCAGTGTTACTGTGCAGCGCTCTCTCTGTGTTACTGTGCAGCTCTCTCTGTGTTACTGTGCAGCGCTCTCTCTGTGTTACTGTGCAGCACTCTCTCTGTGTTACTGTGCAGCTCTCTCTGTGTTACTGTGCAGCTCTCTCTCTGTGTTACTGTGCAGCGCTCTCTCAGTGTTACTGTGCAGCTCTCTCTGTGTTACTGTGCAGCTCTCTCTGTGTTACTGTGCAGCGCTCTCTCTGTGTTACTGTGCAGCACTCTCTCTGTGTCACTGTGCAGCGCTCTCTCTGTGTTACTGTGCAGCACTCTCTCTCTGTGTTACTGTGCAGCGCTCTCTCAGTGTTACTGTGCAGCGCTCTCTGTGTTACTGTGCAGCGCTCTCTCAGTGTTACTGTGCAGCGCTCTCTCAGTGTTACTGTGCAGCGCTCTCTCAGTGTTACTGTGCAGCGCTCTCTCTCAGTGTTACTGTGCAGCGCTCTCTCAGTGTTACTGTGCAGCGCTCTCTCAGTGTTACTGTGCAGCGCTCTCTCAGTGTTACTGTGCAGCGCTCTCTCAGTGTTACTGTGCAGCGCTCTCTCAGTGTTACTGTGCAGCGCTCTCTCAGTGTTACTGTGCAGCGCTCTCTCTCAGTGTTACTGTGCAGCACTCTCTCTGTGTTACTGTGCAGCGCTCTGTGTTACTGTGCAGCGCTCTCTCTGTGTTACTGTGCAGCGCTCTCTCTCTGTGTTACTGTGCAGCGCTCTCTGTGTTACTGTGCAGCGCTCTCTCAGTGTTACTGTGCAGCGCTCTCTCAGTGTTACTGTGCAGCACTCTCTCAGTGTTACTGTGCAGCTCTCTCTCTGTGTTACTGTGCAGCACTCTCTCTGTGTTACTGTGCAGCTCTCTCTCTGTGTTACTGTGCAGCGCTCCCTATCTGTGTTACTGTGCAGCTCTCTCTCAGTGTTACTGTGCAGCTCTCTCTCAGTGTTACTGTGCAGCACTCTCTCTGTGTTACTGTGCAGCTCTCTCTCTGTGTTACTGTGCAGCGCTCTCTATCTGTGTTACTGTGCAGCTCTCTCTCAGTGTTACTGTGCAGCTCTCTCTGTGTTACTGTGCAGCGCTCTCTCTGTGTTACTGTGCAGCTCTCTCTCAGTGTTACTGTGCAGCTCTCTCTGTGTTACTGTGCAGCGCTCTCTCTGTGTTACTGTGCAGCACTCTCTCAGTGTTACTGTGCAGCTCTCTCAGTGTTACTGTGCAGCGCTCTCTCTGTGTTACTGTGCAGCTCTCTCTGTGTTACTGTGCAGCGCTCTCTCTGTGTTAGTGTGCAGCACTCTCTCTGTGTTACTGTGCAGCTCTCTCTGTGTTACTGTGCAGCTCTCTCTCTGTGTTACTGTGCAGCGCTCTCTCAGTGTTACTGTGCAGCTCTCTCTGTGTTACTGTGCAGCTCTCTCTGTGTTACTGTGCAGCGCTCTCTCTGTGTTACTGTGCAGCACTCTCTCTGTGTCACTGTGCAGCGCTCTCTCTGTGTTACTGTGCAGCGCTCTCTCTGTGTTACTGTGCAGCACTCTCTCTGTGTTACTGTGCAGCTCTCTCTGTGTTACTGTGCAGCGCTCTCTCTGTGTTACTGTGCAGCACTCTCTCTGTGTTACTGTGCAGCGCTCTCTCTGTGTTACTGTGCAGCACTCTCTCTGTGTTACTGTGCAGCTCTCTCTGTGTTACTGTGCAGCGCTCTCTCTGTGTTACTGTGCAGCACTCTCTCTGTGTTACTGTGCAGCTCTCTCTCAGTGTTACTGTGCAGCTCTCTCTGTGTTACTGTGCAGCGTTCTCTCAGTGTTACTGTGCAGCTCTCTCTCTGTGTTACTGTGCAGCACTCTCTCAGTGTTACTGTGCAGCACTCTCTCTCTGTGTTACTGTGCAGCACTCTCTCTGTGTTACTGTGCAGCACTCTCTCTGTGTTACTGTGCAGCTCTCTCTGTGTTACTGTGCAGCGCTCTCTCTGTGTTACTGTGCAGCGCTCTCTCTGTGTTACTGTGCAGCACTCTCTCTCAGTGTTACTGTGCAGCACTCTCTCTGTGTTACTGTGCAGCACTCTCTCTGTGTTACTGTGCAGCTCTCTCTGTGTTACTGTGCAGCGCTCTCTCTGTGTTACTGTGCAGCACTCTCTCTCTGTGTTACTGTGCAGCACTCTCTCTCTGTGTTACTGTGCAGCGCTCTCTCAGTGTTACCTTGCAGCGCTCTCTCTCAGTGTTACTGTGCAGCACTCTCTCAGTGTTACTGTGCAGCGCTCTCTCTGTGTTACTGTGCAGCGCTCTCTCTCAGTGTTACTGTGCAGCACTCTCTCTGTGTTACTGTGCAGCACTCTCTCTCTGTGTTACTGTGCAGCACTCTCTCTCTGTGTTACTGTGCAGCACTCTCTCTGTGTTACTGTGCAGCGCTCTCTCTCAGTGTTACTGTGCAGCGCTCTCTCAGTGTTACTGTGCAGCACTCTCTCTCTGTGTTACTGTGCAGCTCTCTCTCTGTGTTACTGTGCAGCTCTCTCTGTGTTACTGTGCAGCTCTCTCTGTGTTACTGTGCAGCTCTCTCAGTGTTACTGTGCAGCACTCTCTCAGTGTTACTGTGCAGCGCTCTCTCAGTGTTACTGTGCAGCACTCTCTCTGTGTTACTGTGCAGCTCTCTCTCTGTGTTACTGTGCAGCACTCTCTCAGTGTTACTGTGCAGCTCTCTCTCTGTGTTACTGTGCAGCTCTCTCTCTGTGTTACTGTGCAGCACTCTCTCAGTGTTACTGTGCAGCACTCTCTCAGTGTTACTGTGCAGCACTCTCTCTCAGTGTTACTGTGCAGCACTCTCTGTGTTACTGTGCAGCGCTCTCTCTCAGTGTTACTGTGCAGCGCTCTCTCTCTGTGTTACTGTGCAGCACTCTCTCAGTGTTACTGTGCAGCACTCTCTCAGTGTTACTGTGCAGCACTCTCTCTCAGTGTTACTGTGCAGCACTCTCTGTGTTACTGTGCAGCGCTCTCTCTCAGTGTTACTGTGCAGCGCTCTCTCTCTGTGTTACTGTGCAGCGCTCTCTCAGTGTTACTGTGCAGCGCTCTCTCTCAGTGTTACTGTGCAGCGCTCTCTCTCAGTGTTACTGTGCAGCGCTCTCTCTCAGTGTTACTGTGCAGCGCTCTCTCTCAGTGTTACTGTGCAGCGCTCTCTCAGTGTTACTGTGCAGCTCTCTCTCTGTGTTACTGTGCAGCACTCTCTCTCTGTGTTACTGTGCAGCACTCTCTCTCAGTGTTACTGTGCAGCGCTCTCTCTGTGTTACTGTGCAGCGCTCTCTCAGTGTTACTGTGCAGCGCTCTCTCAGTGTTACTGTGCAGCACTCTCTCAGTGTTACTGTGCAGCACTCTCTCTGTGTTACTGTGCAGCTCTCTCTCAGTGTTACTGTGCAGCGCTCTCTCTGTGTTACTGTGCAGCACTCTCTCAGTGTTACTGTGCAGCGCTCTCTCTGTGTTACTGTGCAGCGCTCTCTCAGTGTTACTGTGCAGCACTCTCTCTCAGTGTTACTGTGCAGCGCTCTCTCAGTGTTACTGTGCAGCGCTCTCTCAGTGTTACTGTGCAGCTCTCTCTCAGTGTTACTGTGCAGCGCTCTCTGTGTTACTGTGCAGCACTCTCTCTCAGTGTTACTGTGCAGCACTCTCTCAGTGTTACTGTGCAGCACTCTCTCAGTGTTACTGTGCAGCACTCTCTCAGTGTTACTGTGCAGCACTCTCTCAGTGTTACTGTGCAGCGCTCTCTCAGTGTTACTGTGCAGCACTCTCTCAGTGTTACTGTGCAGCTCTCTCTGTGTTACTGTGCAGCACTCTCTCTCTGTGTTCCTGTGCAGCGCTCTCTCTGTGTTACTGTGCAGCGCTCTCTCAGTGTTACTGTGCAGCGCTCTCTCAGTGTTACTGTGCAGCGCTCTCTCAGTGTTACTGTGCAGCTCTCTCTCTGTGTTACTGTGCAGCTCTCTCTGTGTTACTGTGCAGCTCTCTCAGTGTTACTGTGCAGCACTCTCTCTGTGTTACTGTGCAGCGCTCTCTCTGTGTTACTGTGCAGCGCTCTCTCAGTGTTACTGTGCAGCGCTCTCTGTGTTACTGTGCAGCGCTCTCTCAGTGTTACTGTGCAGCGCTCTCTCAGTGTTACTGTGCAGCACTCTCTCTCTGTGTTACTGTGCAGCTCTCTCTCAGTGTTACTGTGCAGCTCTCTCTCTGTGTTACTGTGCAGCGCTCTCTCTGTGTTACTGTGCAGCGCTCTCTCTGTGTTACTGTGCAGCGCTCTCTGTGTTACTGTGCAGCGCTCTCTGTGTTACTGTGCAGCACTCTCTCTGTGTTACTGTGCAGCGCTCTCTGTGTTACTGTGCAGCGCTCTCTCTGTGTTACTGTGCAGCGCTCTCTCTGTGTTACTGTGCAGCGCTCTCTCTGTGTTACTGTGCAGCGCTCTCTGTGTTACTGTGCAGCGCTCTCTGTGTTACTGTGCAGCTCTCTCTCTGTGTTACTGTGCAGCGCTCTCTCAGTGTTACTGTGCAGCGCTCTCTCTCAGTGTTACTGTGCAGCGCTCTCTGTGTTACTGTGCAGCACTCTCTCAGTGTTACTGTGCAGCACTCTCTCTCTGTGTTACTGTGCAGCTCTCTCTGTGTTACTGTGCAGCGCTCTCTCAGTGTTACTGTGCAGCGCTCTCTCTCAGTGTTACTGTGCAGCGTTCTCTCAGTGTTACTGTGCAGCACTCTCTCAGTGTTACTGTGCAGCACTCTCTCTCTGTGTTACTGTGCAGCGCTCTCTCAGTGTTACTGTGCAGCACTCTCTCAGTGTTACTGTGCAGCTCTCTCAGTGTTACTGTGCAGCTCTCTCTCTGTGTTACTGTACAGCTCTCTCTCAGTGTTACTGTGCAGCACTCTCTCTCTGTGTTACTGTGCAGCGCTCTCTGTGTTACTGTGCAGCACTCTCTCTCAGTGTTACTGTGCAGCGCTCTCTCTGTGTTACTGTACAGCTCTCTCTCAGTGTTACTGTGCAGCACTCTCTCTCTGTGTTACTGTGCAGCGCTCTCTGTGTTACTGTGCAGCACTCTCTCTCAGTGTTACTGTGCAGCGCTCTCTGTGTTACTGTGCAGCACTCTCTCAGTGTTACTGTGCAGCGCTCTCTCTGTGTTACTGTACAGCTCTCTCTCAGTGTTACTGTGCAGCACTCTCTCTCTGTGTTACTGTGCAGCGCTCTCTGTGTTACTGTGCAGCACTCTCTCTCAGTGTTACTGTGCAGCTCTCTCTCTGTGTTACTGTGCAGCACTCTCTCAGTGTTACTGTGCAGCACTCTGTCTCTGTGTTACTGTGCAGCGCTCTCTCTCTGTGTTACTGTGCAGCGCTCTCTCTGTGTGTTACTGTGCAGCACTCTCTCTCTGTGTTACTGTGCAGCGCTCTCTCTCTGTGTTACTGTGCAGCACTCTCTCTCTGTGCTACTGTGCAGCGCTCTCTGTGTTACTGTGCAGCACTCTCTCTCAGTGTTACTGTGCAGCTCTCTCTCTGTGTTACTGTGCAGCACTCTCTCAGTGTTACTGTGCAGCACTCTCTCTCTGTGTTACTGTGCAGCGCTCTCTCTGTGTTACTGTGCAGCTCTCTCTCTGTGTTACTGTGCAGCTCTCTCTCAGTGTTACTGTGCAGCACTCTCTCTCAGTGTTACTGTGCAGCTCTCTCTCAGTGTTACTGTGCAGCTCTCTCTCAGTGTTGCTGTGCAGCACTCTCTCTGTGTTACTGTGCAGCTCTCTCTCAGTGTTACTGTGCAGCTCTCTCTCAGTGTTACTGTGCAGCGCTCTCTCAGTGTTACTGTGCAGCGCTCTCTCAGTGTTACTGTGCAGCGCTCTCTCAGTGTTACTGTGCCGCGCTCTCTCAGTGTTACTGTGCAGCGCTCTCTCAGTGTTACTGTGCAGCGCTCTCTCTCAGTGTTACTGTGCAGCACTCTCTCAGTGTTACTGTGCAGCGCTCTCTCAGTGTTACTGTGCAGCGCTCTCAGTGTTACTGTGCAGCGCTCTCTCAGTGTTACTGTGCCGCGCTCTCTGTGTTACTGTGCAGCACTCTCTCTGTGTTACTGTGCAGCGCTCTCTGTGTTACTGTGCAGCACTCTCTCTGTGTTACTGTGCAGCGCTCTCTCAGTGTTACTGTGCAGCTCTCTCTCAGTGTTACTGTGCAGCTCTCTCTCTGTGTTACTGTGCAGCACTCTCTCAGTGTTACTGTGCAGCTCTCTCTGTGTTACTGTGCAGCGCTCTCTGTGTTACTGTGCAGCGCTCTCTCAGTGTTACTGTGCAGCGCTCTCTGTGTTACTGTGCAGCGCTCTCTCAGTGTTACTGTGCAGCGCTCTCTGTGTTACTGTGCAGCGCTCTCTGTGTTACTGTGCAGCGCTCTCTCAGTGTTACTGTGCAGCGCTCTCTCTGTGTTACTGTGCCGCGCTCTCTCAGGGTTACTGTGCAGCGCTCTTTCAGTGTTACTGTGCAGCGCTCTCTCTCAGTGTTACTGTGCAGCGCTCTCTCAGTGTTACTGTGCAGCGCTCTCTCTCTCTGTGTTACTGTGCAGCGCTCTCTCAGTGTTACGGTGCAGCACTCTCTCTGTGTTACTGTGCAGCGCTCTCTCAGTGTTACTGTGCAGCTCTCTCTCAGTGTTACTGTGCAGCGCTCTCTCTGTGTTACTGTGCAGCACTCTCTCTCTGTGTTACTGTGCAGCGCTCTCTCAGTGTTACTGTGCAGCGCTCTCTCTCAGTGTTACTGTGCAGCACTCTCTCTGTGTTACTGTGCAGCTCTCTCTCAGTGTTACTGTGCAGCGCTCTCTCAGTGTTACTGTGCAGCGCTCTCTCAGTGTTACTGTGCAGCGCTCTCTCTGTGTTACTGTGCAGCGCTCTCTCTGTGTTACTGTGCAGCGCTCTCTCTCTGTGTTACTGTGCAGCGCTCTCTCAGTGTTACTGTGCAGCACTCTCTCAGTGTTACTGTGCAGCGCTCTCTCAGTGTTACTGTGCAGCACTCTCTCTCTGTGTTACTGTGCAGCGCTCTCTCAGTGTTACTGTGCAGCACTCTCTGTGTTACTGTGCAGCGCTCTCTCAGTGTTACTGTGCCGCGCTCTCTCAGTGTTACTGTGCAGCGCTCTCTCAGTGTTACTGTGCAGCACTCTCTCTGTGTTACTGTGCAGCTCTCTCTCTGTGTTACTGTGCAGCACTCTCTCTGTTACTGTGCAGCTCTCTCTCTCAGTGTTACTGTGCTGCACTCTCTCTGTGTTACTGTGCAGCTCTCTCTCTGTGTTACTGTGCAGCACTCTCTCAGTGTTACTGTGCAGCTCTCTCTCTGTGTTACTGTGCAGCACTCTCTCTCTGTGTTACTGTGCAGCTCTCTCTCTGTGTTACTGTGCAGCACTCTCTCAGTGTTACTGTGCAGCTCTCTCTCTGTGTTACTGTGCAGCTCTCTCTCTGTGTTACTGTGCAGCTCTCTCTCTCTGTTACTGTGCAGCTCTCTCTCTCTGTGTTACTGTGCAGCGCTCTCTGTGTTACTGTGCAGCACTCTCTCTCTGTGTTACTGTGCAGCACTCTCTCTGTGTTACTGTGCAGCACTCTCTCTGTTACTGTGCAGCTCTCTCTCTCAGTGTTACTGTGCAGCGCTCTCTCAGTGTTACTGTGCAGCTCTCTCTCTCTGTGTTACTGTGCAGCACTCTCTCTGTGTTACTGTGCAGCGCTCTCTCTCTCTGTTACTGTGCAGCTCTCTCTCTCTGTGTTACTGTGCAGCACTCTCTCTCTGTTACTCTGCAGCACTCTCTCTGTGTTACTGTGCAGCACTCTCTCTGTGTTACTGTGCAGCGCTCTCTCTCTGTGTTACTGTGCAGCGCTCTCTCTGTGTTACTGTGCAGCGCTCTCTCTCAGTGTTACTGTGCAGCTCTCTCAGTGTTACTGTGCAGCGCTCTCTGTCAGTGTTACTGTGCAGCACTCTCTCAGTGTTACTGTGCAGCTCTCTCTCAGTGTTACTGTGCAGCGCTCTCTCTCAGTGTTACTGTGCAGCACTCTCTCAGTGTTACTGTGCAGCTCTCTCAGTGTTACTGTGCAGCTCTCTCAGTGTTACTGTGCAGCGCTCTCTCTGTGTTACTGTGCAGCTCTCTCTCTGTGTTACTGTGCAGCTCTCTCTCTGTGTTACTGTGCAGCACTCTCTCTCTGTGTTACTGTGCAGCACTCTCTCTGTGTTACTGTGCAGCTCTCTCTCTGTGTTACTGTGCAGCACTCTCTCTCTGTGTTACTGTGCAGCGCTCTCTCTGTGTTACTGTGCAGCTCTCTCTCTGTGTTACTGTGCAGCTCTCTCTCTGTGTTACTGTGCAGCTCTCTCTCTGTGTGACTGTGCAGCTCTCTCTCTGTGTTACTGTGCAGCTCTCTCTCAGTGTTACTGTGCAGCACTCTCTCTGTGTTACTGTGCAGCACTCTCTCTGTGTTACTGTGCAGCACTCTCAGTGTTACTGTGCAGCTCTCTCTCTGTGTTACTGTGCAGCACTCTCAGTGTTACTGTGCAGCTCTCTCTGTGTTACTGTGCAGCGCTCTCTCAGTGTTACTGTGCAGCTCTCTCTCAGTGTTACTGTGCAGCGCTCTCAGTGTTACTCTGCAGCTCTCTCTCTGTGTTACTGTGCAGCACTCTCTCTCTGTGTTACTGTGCAGCACTCTCTCTCTGTGTTACTGTGCAGCGCTCTCTCAGTGTTACTGTGCAGCGCTCTCTGTGTTACTGTGCAGCACTCTCTCAGTGTTACTGTGCAGCGCTCTCACTGTGTTACTGTGCAGCACTCTCTCAGTGTTACTGTGCAGAACTCTCTCTCAGTGTTACTGTGCAGCTCTCTCAGTGTTACTGTGCAGCGCTCTCTCTGTGTTACTGTGCAGCACTCTCTCTGTGTTACTGTGCAGCACTCTCTCAGTGTTACTGTGCAGCGCTCTCACTGTGTTACTGTGCAGCTCTCTCTCTGTGTTACTGTGCAGCACTCTCTCTCAGTGTTACTGTGCAGCTCTCTCAGTGTTACTGTGCAGCGCTCTCTCTGTGTTACTGTGCAGCGCTCTCTCAGTGTTACTGTGCAGCACTCTCTCTCAGTGTTACTGTGCAGCTCTCTCAGTGTTACTGTGCAGCGCTCTCTCTGTGTTACTGTGCAGCACTCTCTCAGTGTTACTGTGCAGCGCTCTCTCTGTGTTATTGTGCAGCGCTCTCTCTGTGTTACTGTGCAGCACTCTCTCAGTGTTACTGTGCAGCTCACTCTGTGTTACTGTGCAGCGCTCTCTCTGTGTTACTGTGCAGCGCTCTCTCTGTGTTACTGTGCAGCGCTCTCTCTGTGTTACTGTGCAGCACTCTCTCAGTGTTACTGTGCAGCGCTCTCTCTGTGTTACTGTGCAGCGCTCGCTCTGTGTTACTGTGCAGCACTCTCTCAGTGTTACTGTGCAGCTCTCTCTGTGTTACTGTGCAGCGCTCTCTGTGTTACTGTGCAGCACTCTCTCAGTGTTACTGTGCAGCGCTCTCTCAGTGTTACTGTGCAGTGCTCTCTCTGTGTTACTGTGCAGCTCTCTCAGTGTTACTGTGCAGCGCTCTCTCTGTGTTACTGTGCAGCTCTCTCTCTGTGTTACTGTGCAGCTCTCTCTCTGTGTTACTGTGCAGTGCTCTCTCTGTGTTACTGTGCAGCTCTCTCAGTCTTACTGTGCAGCGCTCTCTCTGTGTTACTGTGCAGCTCTCTCTCTGTGTTACTGTGCAGCGCTCTCTCTGTGTTACTGTGCAGCGCTCTCTCAGTGTTACTGTGCTGCGCTCTCTCTCTGTGTTACTGTGCAGCGCTCTCTCAGTGTTACTGTGCAGCGCTCTCAGTGTTACTGTGCAGCGCTCTCTCAGTGTTACTGTGCCGCGCTCTCTCAGTGTTACTGTGCAGCGCTCTCTGTGTTACTGTGCAGCGCTCTCTCTCAGTGTTACTGTGCAGCGCTCTCTCTCAGTGTTACTGTGCAGCGCTCTCTCAGTGTTACTGTGCAGCGCTCTCTCTCTGTGTTACTGTGCAGCACTCTCTCTGTGTTACTGTGCAGCACTCTCTCAGTGTTACTGTGCAGCACTCTCTCAGTGTTACTGTGCAGCGCTCTCTCTCTGTGTTACTGTGCAGCACTCTCTCTGTGTTACTGTGCAGCACTCTCTCTCAGTGTTACTGTGCAGCGCTCTCTCTCAGTGTTACTGTGCAGCACTCTCTCAGTGTTACTGTGCAGCTCTCTCTCTGTGTTACTGTGCAGCGCTCTCTCTCTGTGTTACTGTGCAGCACTCTCTCAGTGTTACTGTGCAGCGCTCTCTCAGTGTTACTGTGCAGCGCTCTCTCAGTGTTACTGTGCTGCTCTCTCAGTGTTACTGTGCAGCACTCTCTCAGTGTTACTGTGCAGCGCTCTCTCAGTGTTACTGTGCAGCACTCTCTCAGTGTTACTGTGCAGCACTCTCTCAGTGTTACTGTGCAGCGCTCTCTCAGTGTTACTGTGCAGCACTCTCTCTCTGTGTTACTGTGCAGCACTCTCTCTGTGTTACTGTGCAGCACTCTCTCTCAGTGTTACTGTGCAGCGCTCTCTCTCTGTGTTACTGTGCAGCACTATCTCTGTGTTACTGTGCAGCACTCTCTCTCAGTGTTACTGTGCAGCGCTCTCTCTCTGTGTTACTGTGCAGCACTCTCTCAGTGTTACTGTGCAGCGCTCTCTCTCAGTGTTACTGTGCAGCACTCTCTCTCTGTGTTACTGTGCAGCTCTCTCTCTGTTACTGTGCAGCTCTCTCTCTGTGTTACTGTGCAGCACTCTCTCTCTGTGTTACTGTGCAGCACTCTCTCTCTGTGTTACTGTGCAGCTCTCTCTCAGTGTTACTGTGCAGCGCTCTCTCTCTGTGTTACTGTGCAGCACTCTCTCTGTGTTACTGTGCAGCACTCTCTCTCAGTGTTACTGTGCAGCGCTCTCTCTCTGTGTTACTGTGCAGCACTCTCTCAGTGTTACTGTGCAGCGCTCTCTCTGTGTTACTGTGCAGCTCTCTCTCAGTGTTACTGTGCAGCGCTCTCTCAGTGTTACTGTGCAGCACTCTCTCTCTGTGTTACTGTGCAGCACTCTCTCAGTGTTACTGTGCAGCTCTCTCTCTGTGTTACTGTGCAGCGCTCTCTCTCAGTGTTACTGTGCAGCGCTCTCTCAGTGTTACTGTGCAGCTCTCTCAGTGTTACTGTGCAGCGCTCTCTCTGTGTTACTGTGCAGCGCTCTCTGTGTTACTGTGCAGCTCTCTCTCTGTGTTACTGTGCAGCTCTCTCTGTGTTACTGTGCAGCTCTCTCTCTGTGTTACTGTGCAGCTCTCTCTCTGTGTTACTGTGCAGCGCTCTCTCTCAGTGTTACTGTGCAGCGCTCTCTCTCAGTGTTACTGTGCAGCGCTCTCTCTGTGTTACTGTGCAGCTCTCTCTGTGTTACTGTGCAGCTCTCTCTCTGTGTTACTGTGCAGCGCTCTCTCTCAGTGTTACTGTGCAGCGCTCTCTCTCAGTGTTACTGTGCAGCGCTCTCTCAGGGTTACTGTGCAGCGCTCTCTCTGTGTTACTGTGCAGCTCTCTCTGTGTTACTGTGCAGCTCTCTCTCTGTGTTACTGTGCAGCGCTCTCTCTCAGTGTTACTGTGCAGCGCTCTCTCTCAGTGTTACTGTGCAGCTCTCTCTCAGTGTTACTGTGCAGCGCTCTCTCTGTGTTACTGTGCAGCTCTCTCTCAGTGTTATTGTGCAGCTCTCTCTCAGTGTTACTGTGCAGCGCTCTCTCTCTGTGTTACTGTGCAGCACTCTCTCAGTGTTACTGTGCAGCGCTCTCTCTGTGTTACTGTGCAGCTCTCTCTCCGTGTTACTGTGCAGCGCTCTCTCAGTGTTACTGTGCAGCACTCTCTCAGTGTTACTGTGCAGCTCTCTCTCTGTGTTACTGTGCAGCGCTCTCTCTCTGTGTTACTGTGCAGCGCTCTCTCTCTGTGTTACTGTGCAGCGCTCTCTCAGTGTTACTGTGCAGCGCTCTCTCTCTGTGTTACTGTGCAGCGCTCTCTCTGTGTTACTGTGCAGCGCTCTCTCTGTGTTACTGTGCAGCGCTCTCTCTGTGTGTTACTGTGCAGCTCTCTCTGTGTTACTGTGCAGCTCTCTCTGTGTTACTGTGCAGCGCTCTCTCAGCTTTGCTGTTTAGGCTCTCTCAGTGTTAATTTGCACTGGGTTTTAATCTGATTGACGGAGAGTTTCTTTCTGTGTTTTCTCTGGAATCTCTCAGGTTCGGGATCCATTCTGTTAGATGATGTGTTCTGTTCTGGGACTGAATCATCTCTCAGCCAATGCAAAAATAAAGGCTGGAAAATCCACAACTGTCAACACTCTGAAGATGCGGGAGTTCGATGTGACCCACGTATGTTTTCTCTGCTTGTTTCGGAGTGCGGATTATTGGTTTCGGGGAGGGAGAGGAGGTGGGGTTTCGGGGAGGGAGAGGAGGTGGGGTTTTGGGGAGGGGTCGTGAATGGGATTACTTGACAAGTCGGAGTGAATTCTGGGTTGGGTGAGGGAGGGAATGGTGGCAGCCTGCAGCTTGCTCTGGGGTGGAGGGGGTAGGTTTTGTGTTCTTATGTGTACAGTCCAGAAAAGGCACTTCAGCCCATCAGGTCTGCCTTGACAGTAACTGACATAAATCTCATTTTCCTGCACTTGTGCATTTTCCTTGAATGTTCTGATGTTTCATCAACATGTTTTATGTTCTGGTCGCTATTGCTAAAATGCTCCCCCACTGCCACATGGAACACTTTGTTGCCCAGAACCAGATCCAACAACTGCTCCATCCCTTGTTGGGCCTTTCAAATATTGATACAAAAACTCCCCCGGATACATTTCAATTAATCCCCCTCTCTAAACCTCAACACTGACTATCTTAATTTATGTTGGGAAAGTTGAGATTCCCTAATATAATAACCCGATTACTATTCTTACACACCTCTGGGAACTGTCTACATATTTGAAACATACAAACATAGAAACATAGAAAACTACAGCACAAAACAGGCCCTTCGGCCCCACAAGTTGTGCCGAACATATTCCGACCTTCTCGGCCTACCTATAACCCTCCATCCTATTAAGTCCCATGTACTCATCCAGGAGTCTCTTAAAAGACTCTATTGAGTTTGCCTCCACCACCACTGACGGCAGCCGATTCCACTCGCCCACCACCCTCTGTGTGAAAAACTTGCCCCTGACATTTCCCCTGTACCTACCCCCCAGCACCTTAAACCTGTGTCCTCTCGTAGCAGCCATTTCCACCCTGGGAAAAAGCCTCTGAGAGTCCACCCGATCTATGCCTCTCAACATCTTATATACCTCTATTAGTTCTCCTCTCATCCTACGTCTCTCCAACGAGAAAAGACCGAGCTCCCTCAGCCTATCCTCATAAGGCATGCCACTCAATCCAGGCAACATCCTTGTCACAGAAATCACAGAAACCCTACAGTGCAGAAGGAGGCCATTCAGCCCATCGAGTCTGCACCGACCACAATCCCACCCAGGCCCTACCCCCACATATTTTACCCGCTAATCCCTCTAACCTACGCATCTCAGGACTCTAAGGGGCAATTTTTTTTTCAACCTGGCCAATCAACCTAACCCACACATCTTTGGACTGTGGGAGGAAACCGGAGCACCCGGAGGAAACCCACGCAGACACGAGGAGAATGTGCAAACTCCACACAGACATTGAGCCAAACCGGGAATCGAACCCAGGTCCCTGGAGCTGTGAAGCAGCAGTGCTAACCACTGTGCTACCGTGCCGCCCCAAAATCGCCTCTGCACCCTTTCAATCTTTTCCACATCCTTCCTGTATTGAGGCGACCAGAACTGAGCACAGTACTCCAAGTACTGACGCAGTATGTAGATAGACCAACAAGAGGCGAGGCCACATTGGATTTGGTACTGGGTAATGAACCAGGCCAGGTGTTAGATTTGGAGGTAAGTGAGCACTTTGGTGACAGTGACCACAATTCGATTACGTTTACCTTAGCAAAGGAAAAGGATAGGTATATACAAAAAGGCAAGAGTTATAGCTGGGGGAAAGGAAATTATGGTGCGATTAGGTGAGATTTAGGTGGCATAGGTTGGGGAAGGAAACTGCAGGGGATGGGCACAATTGTAATGTGGAACTTGTTCAAGGAACAGCTACTACGCGTCCTTGATAAATATGTACCTGTCAGGCAGGGAGGAAGCAGACGTGTGAGGGAACCGTGGCTTTCTAAGGAGGTTGAATCTCTTGTGAAGAGGAAGAAGGAGACTTATGTAAAGATGAGACGTGAAGGCTCAGTTAGGGAGCTTGAGAGTTACAAGTTAGCCAGGAAGAACCTAAAGAAAGAGTTAAGAAGAGCCAGGAGGGGACAAAGAACAAAGAACAAAGAACAGTACAGCACAGGAAACAGGCCCTTAGGCCCTCCAAGCCTGTGCCACTCCTTGGTCCAACTAGACCATTCGTTTGTATCCCTCCATTCCCAGGCTGCTCATGTGACTATCCAGCTAAGTCTTAAACGATGTCAGCATGCCTGCCTCCACCACCCTACTTGGCAGCGCATTCCAGGCCCCCACCACCCTCTGTGTAAAAAACGTCCCTCTGATGTCTGAGTTATACTTCGCCCCTCTCAGCTTGAGCCCGTGACCCCTCGTGATCGTCACCTCCGACCTGGGAAAAAGCTTCCCACTGTTCACCCTATCTATACCCTTCATAATCTTGTACACCTCTATTAGATCTCCCCTCATTCTCCGTCTTTCCAAGGAGAACAACCCCAGTCTACCCAATCTCTCCTCATAGCTAAGACCCTCCATACCAGGCAACATCCTGGTAAACCTTCTCTGCACTCTCTCCAATGCCTCCACGTCCTTCTGGTAGTGCGGCGACCAGAACTGGACGCAGTACTCCAAATGTGGCCTAACCAGCGTTCTATACAGGGGAGATCCTAAATGAATACTTTGCGTCGGTATTCACTAAGGAGAGGGATGTGTTGACTGGGAGTGTCTCGGAGGGGAGTGTTGAACCGTTGGAGAAAATCTCCATTACAAAGGAGGAAGTGTTAGGTTTGTTAGAGAATATAAAGACTGACAAATCCCCAGGGCCTGATGGAATCTATCCAAGGCTGCTCAGGGAGACGAGAGATGAAATAGTTGGGCCTCTGACGCAAATCTTTGTCTCGTCACTGGACACAGGTGAGGTCCCAGAGGATTGGAGGATAGCCAATGTGGTCCCGTTATTTAAGAAGGGTAGGAAGGATAACCCGGGTAATTATAGGCCGGTGAGCTTGACGTCCGTGGTGGGGAAGTTGTTGGAGAAGATTCTTAAAGATAGGATGTATGCGCATTTAGAAAGGAATAAACTCATTAACGATAGTCAACATGGTTTTGTGAGAGGGAGGTCATGCCTCACGAACCTGGTGGTGTTTTTTGAAGAAGTGACCAAAATGGTTGACGAAGGAAGGGCCGTGGATGTTGTCTATATGGACTTTAGTAAAGCGTTTGACAAAGTCCCTCATGGTAGGCTAGTGAAAAAGGTTGGATCCCATGGGATAAAGGGGGAGGTGGCTAGATGGGTGGAGAACTGGCTTGGTCATAGAAGACAGAGGGTGGTAGTGGAAGGGTCTTTTTCCGGCTGGAGGCCTGTGACTAGTGGTGTACCGCAGGGCTCTGTATTGGGACCTCTGCTGTTTGTGATTTATATAAATGATCTGGAAGAAGGAGTAACTGGGGTGATCAGTAAGTTTGCGGACGACACAAAACTGGCAGGACTTGCAGATAGTGAGGAACATTGTCAGAGGCTACAGAAGGATATAGATAGGCTGGAAATTTGGGCAAGGAAATGGCAGATGGAGTTCAATCCTGATAAATGCGAAGTGATGCATTTTGGTGGGAATAATGTAGGGAGGAGCTACACGATAAATGGAAGAACCATAAAGGGTGTAGAGACGCAGAGGGACCTGGGTGTGCAAGTCCACAGATCTTTGAAGGTGACGTCACAGGTGGAGAAGGTGGTGAAGAAGGCATATGGCATGCTTGCCTTTATAGGACGGGGCATAGAGTATAAAAGTTGGGGTCTGATGTTGCAGATGTATAGAACGTTGGTTCGGCCGCATTTGGAATACTGCGTCCAGTTCTGGTCGCCACACTACCAGAAGGACGTGGAGGCTTTGGAGAGAGTACAGAGGAGGTTTACCAGGATGTTGCCTGGTATGGAGGGGCTTGGTTATGAGGAGAGATTGGGGAAACTGGGGTTGTTCTCCTTGGAAAGACGGAGGATGAGGGGAGACTTAATAGAGGTGTATAAAATTATGAAAGGCATAGATAGGGTGAACGGTGGGAAGCTTTTCCCCGGGTCGGTGGTGACGTTCACGAGGGGTCATAGGTTCAAGGTGAAGGGGGGGAGGTTTAACACAGATATCAGAAGGACATATTTCACACAGAGGGTCGTGGGGGCCTGGAATGTGTTGCCGGGCAAGGTGGTGGAGGCGGACACACTGGGAACGTTTAAGACTTATCTAGACAGCTATATGAACGGAGTGGGAATGGAGGGATACAAAAGAGTGATCTAGTTTGGACCAGGGAGCGGCGCGGGCTAATTGTTCCTGGTTTCTCGTTTCAAGGCTTCATTCTACGATCATCTTGCTGGTGCCAGTACAGAGTGAGACTGCGGATAGTTGGGAACCTGTCTCGGGGGCAGGGGATTCATATGGTGTTCGTGGGAGTGGAAATGACTAGGGTTGGGAAGCATTTTCCGATCGGGGCCATTGTGATCTCCTGGACTCGTTTCGATCGCCTCAGGGGGTCGGAGAGGAATTTCCCAGATTTTTTTTTCCCCATATTGGCCCTGGGGTTTTTCACTCTGGGTTTTCGCCTCTCCCTGGAGATCACATGGTCTGGAATGGGGGGGTGGGGGTAAGTTAATAGGTTGTAATGAACAAAGCATCGTAGCTGTGAGGGACAGCTCGGTGGATAGGATATTGGTATGTAGATAGGCTGGAAAATTGGGTGGGGATCCTGGATTCAGGATTCAATCCTGGACCGGGGAGCGGCGCGGGCTTGGAGGGCCGAAGGGCCTGTTCCTGTGCTGTATTGTTCTTTGTTCTTTGTTGATCATCAGACTCCAGCTTTTATACTCTATACCCCGTCCTATAAAGGCAAGCATACCATATGCCTTCTTCACCACCTTCTCCACCTGTGTTGCCACCTTCAAGGATTTGTGGACTTGCACATGAGAAGTCTTTGGCAGATCGGATCAAGGAAAACCCAAAAGCTTTCTATAGGTATGTCAGGAGTAAAAGAATGACTCGGGTAAGGTTAGGGCCAGTCAAGGACAGTAGTGGGAAGTTGTGCGTGGAGTCTGAAGAGATAGGAGAGGCACTAAATGAATATTTTTCGTCGGTATTCACACTGGAGAGGGACAGTGTTGTAGAGGGGAGTACTGAGATGCAGGCTGTTGGACTGGATGGGATTGAGGTCCATCAGGAGGAGGTGTTAGCAATTCTGGAAAGGGTAAAAATAGATAAGTCCCCTGGGCCTGATGGGATTTATCCCAGGGTTCTCTGGGAGGCGAGAGAGGAGATTGCAGAGCCTTTGGCTTTGATCTTTGTGTCATCATTGTCTACAGGAACAGTGCCAGAAGACTGGAGGATAGCAAATGTTGTCCCCTTGTTCAAGAAGGGGAGTAGGGACAACCCTGGTAATTATAAACCGGTGAGCCTTACTTCTGATGTGGGCAAATAATCACCTAGAAAGGAATAATTTGATTAGGGATAGTCAGCACGGTTTTGTGAAGGGTAGATCGTGCCTCACAAACCTTATTGAGTTCTTTGAGAAGGTGACCAAAGAGGTGGATGAGGGTAAAGTGGTTGATGTGGTGTATATGGATTTCAGCAAAGCGTTTGATAAGGTTCCCCATGGTCAGCTTTTGCAGAAAATACGGACACATGGGATTGAGGGTGATTTAGTGGTTTGGATCAGGAATTGGCTAGCTGTAAGAAAACAGAGGGTGGTGGTTGATGGGAAATATTCATCCTGGAGTTGAGTTACTACTGGTGTACCGCAAGGATCTGTTTTGGGGATACTGCTGTTTGTCATTTTTATTAATGACCTGGATGAGGGCGTGGAAGAATGGATTAGTAAATTTGCGGATGACACTAAAGTCGGTAGAGTTGTAGACAGTGCGGAGGGAAGTGGCAGGTTACAGAGGGACATAGATAAGCTGCCGAGCTGGGCTGAGAGGTGGCAAATGGAGTTTAATGCGGAAAAGTGTGAGGTGATTCACTTTGGAAGGAGTAACAGGAATACAGAGTACTGGGCTAATGGTGAGATACTTGGTAGTGTGGATGAACAGAGGGATCTGGGTGTCCATGTGCATAGATCCCTGAAAGTTGGCACCCAGGTTGATAGGGTTGTTAAGAAGGCGTACAGTGTGTTAAGAACATAAGAAATAGGAGCAGGAGTAGGCCATCTAGCCCCTCGAGCCTGCCCCGCCACTCAATAAGATCATGGCTGATCTGACGTGGATCAGTACCACTTACCCGCCTGATCCCCATAATCCTTAATTCCCTTACCGATCAGGAATCCATCCATCCGCACTTTAAACATATTCAGCGAGGTAGCCTCCACCACCTCAGTGGGCAGAGAATTCCAGAGATTCACCACCCTCTGGGAGAAGAAGTTCCTCCTCAACTCTGTCTTAAACCGACCCCCCTTTATTTTGAGGCTGTGTCCTCTAGTTTTAACTTCCTTACTAAGTGGAAAGAATCTCTCCGCCTCCACCCTATCCAGCCCCCGCATTATCTTATAAGTCTCCATAAGATCCCCCCTCATCCTTCTAAACTCCAACGAGTACAAACCCAATCTCCTCAGCCTCTCCTCATAATCCAAACCCCTCATCTCCGGTATCAACCTGGTGAACCTTCTCTGCACTCCCTCCAATGCCAATATATCCTTCCTCATATAAGGGGACCAATACTGCACACAGTATTCCAGCTGCGGCCTCACCAATGCCCTGTACAGGTGCATCAAGACATCCCTGCTTTTATATTCTATCCCCCTCGCGATATAGGCCAACATCCCATTTGCCTTCTTGATCACCTGTTGTACCTGCAGACTGAGTTTTTGCGTCTCATGCACAAGCTTTTATTGGTAGAGGGATTGAGTTTCGGAGCCAGGAGGACATGCTGCAACTGTACAAAACTCTGGTGCGGCCGCACTTGGAGTATTGCGTACAGTTCTGGTCGCCGCATTATAAGAAAGATGTGGAAGCATTGGAAAGGGTGCAGAGGAGATTTACCAGGATGTTGCCTGGTATGGTGGGAAGTTTGTATGAGGAAAGGCTGAGGGACTTGAGGTTGATTTCGTTAGAGAGAAGAAGGTTAAGAGGTGACTTAATAGAGGCATACAAGATGATCAGAGGATTAGATAGGTGGACAGTGAGAGCCTTTTTCCTCAGATGGTGATGGCTAACACAAGGGGACATAGCTTTAAATTGAGGGGTGAGAGATATAGGACAGATGTTAGAGGTAGGTTCTTTACTCAGAGAGTAGTAAGGGCGTGGAATGCCCTGCCTGCAGCAGTAGTGGACTCGTCAACATTAAGAGCATTCAAAGGGTTATTGGATAAACATATGGATGATATTGGAATCGTGTAGATTAGAGGGGCTTTAGATCGGTTTCACTGGTCGGCGCAACATCGAGGGCAGAAGGGCCTGTACTGTGCTGTAATGTTCTATGTTCTACTGAAAGTGGCAATGCAGGTGGAGAAGGTAGTCAAGAAGGCATACGGCATGTTTGCCTTCATCGGCTGGGGTATTGAGTTTAAAAATTGGCAAGTCATGTTGCAGCTTTATTCAACCTTAGTTAGTCCGCATTTGGAATATAGTGTTCAATTCTGGTCACCACACTACCAGAAGGATGTGGAGGCTTTGGAGAGGGTACAGAAAAGATTTACCAGGATGTTGCCTGGTATGGAGGGCATTAGTTATGAGGAGAGGTTGGAGAAACTTGGTTTGTTCTCACTGGAACCACAGAGGTTGAGGGGCGACCTGATAGAAGTCTGCAAGTCTGCAATGTACAGGGCATTGGTGAGGCCGCAGCTGGAATACTGTGTGCAGTATTGGTCCCCTTATATGAGGAAGGATATATTGGCATTGGAGGGAGTGCAGAGAAGGTTCACCAGGTTGATACCGGAGATGAAGGGTTTGGATTATGAGGAGAGGCTCCTATTTCTCATGTTCTTATGTTCTTATTAAGACTATGAGGGGCATGGCCAGAGAGGATAGTCAGAAGCTTTTTCCCAGGGTGGAAGAGTCAATTACTCGGGGGCACAGGTTTAAGGTGCGAGGGCAAAGTTTAAAGGAGATGTACGAGGCATATTTTTTACACAGAGAGTAGTGGGTGCCTGGAACTCGTTGCCAGGGGAGGTAGTGGAAGTGGATATGGTAGTGACTTTTATGGAGCATCTTGACAAATGCATGAAGAGGATGGGAATAGAGGGGTATGGTCCCTGGAAGGGTAGGGGATTTTAGTTCAGTCGGGCAGCATGGTCGGTTCAGGCTTGGAGGGCCGAAGGGCCTGTTCCTTTGCTGTAATTTTCTTTGTTCTTCTTTGTTCTTTGCCTAATGTACTAATGGAGGAAAAATGTAGGCCCCCTACAGACAGAAACAGGGGAATGTATAATAGGGGACAATGAAATGGCCGAGCAACTGAATACATACTTTGGTTCTGTCTTCACAAAAGAGGACACAAATCAGATAACAGAAATTTGGAGGATGCAAGATTTAGTGAGAGGGAAGAACTGAGGGAAATCAATATTAGTAGAGAAATGGTGCTGGGAAAGTTGATGGGATTGAAGGTGGATAAATCCCCAGGGCCTGATAATCTACATCCCAGAGCACTTAAGGAAGTGGCTCCAGAAATAGTGGATGCATTGGTGGTCATCTTCCAGGATTCTATAGACTCTGGAACAGTCCCTACAGATTGGAGGGTAGCGAATGTCACTCCAATATTCAAAAAGGGTGGTCGAGAGAAAACAGGGAATTATAGACCCATAAGCTTAACATCGGTGGTGGGGAAAATTCTCAAATCCATTATCAAGGACTTTATAGCGGAGCATTTAGAAAGCAGCGGCAGGATCAGACAGAGTCAGCATGGATTTATGAAGGGGAAATCATGCTTGACAAATCTGTTGGAATTCTTTGAAGATGTAACTAGCAGAGTTGACAAGGGGGAGCCAGTCGATGTGGTATATTTGGACTTTCAGAAAGTGTTTGACAAAGTCCCGCACAAGAGATTATCGTGCAAGATTAAAGCGCATGGGATTAGGGGAAGTGTATTGAGATGGATAAAAAACTGGTTGGCAGAGAGGAAACAAAGAGTAGAAATTGATGGGTGCTTTTCAAATTGGCAGGCAGTAACTAATGGGGTACCACAGGGATCGGTGCTGGGACCCCAGCTATTCACAATATATATTAATGATTTGGATGAGGGAACAAAATGTAACATCTCAAAGTTTGCAGATGACACCAAGTTGGGTGGGAGGGTGAACTGTGATGAGGATGCAGAGATCCTCGAGTGTGAGGTGATTCACTTTGGAAGGAGTAACAGGAATACAGAGTACTGGATAGACTGGGACTTTTTTCTCGGGAACGTAGGAGGCTGAGGGGTGATCTTATAGAGGTCTATAAAATATTGAGGAGCACAGATCAGCTAGATAGTCAATATCTTTTCCCAAAGGTAGGGGAGTCTAAAAGGCATAGGTTTAAGATGAGAGGGGAGAGATACAGAAGTGTCCAGAGGGGCAATTTTTTCACACAGAGGGTGGTGAGTGTCTGGAACAAGCTGCCAGAGGTAGTAGTAGAGGCGGGTACAATTTTGTCTTTTAAAAAGCATTAAGACAGTTACATGGGTAAGATGGGTATAGAGGGATATGGGCCAAATGCGGGCAATTGGGACGAGCTTAGGGGTTTTAAAAAAAAGGGTGGCATGGACAAGTTGGGCCGAAGGGCCTGTTTCCATGCTGTAAACTTCGATGGCCCGGTGGCCTCTGTGGCCCCTGTGGCCCCTGTGACCCCTGTGACCCCGATGAGATCCTTTGTTAACATGCTGCTATGTTCCTGTCATGGCAATTTAACCAAATCCAGTTACCTGAACAAGGAACAGTACAGCACAGGAACAGGCCCTTCGGCCCTCTAAGCCTTCATCAATCATGTTGTTGAATCTAGACCAACCGCTTCTCTCCCTCTATTCCCCGTCTGTTGGTGCCTTTAGATTATTTAGCTTGTTTAGGAATGCAGTTGACAGAGGATTAGCTTCAACAACTGCCTGTCTGTGTTACACCAGAAATACTACATAGAACATAGAATAGTACAGCACAGAACAGGCCCTTCGGCCCACGATGTTGTGCCGAGCTTTATCTGAAACCAAGATCAAGCTATCCCACTCCCTATCATCCTGGTGTGCTCCATGTGCCTATCCAATAACCGCTTAAATGTTCCTAAAGTGTCTGACTCCACTATCACTGCAGGCAGTCCATTCCACACCCCAACCACTCTCTGCGTAAAGAACCTGCCTCTGATATCCGTCCTGTATCTCCCACCACGAACCCTATAGTTATGCCCCCTTGTAATAGCTCCATCCACCCGAGGAAATAGTCTTTGAACGTTCACTCTATCTATCCCCTTCATCATTTTATAAACCTCTATAGCGATAAAGAAAGGAAGGATAGACTATGAAGCTCGGCTCGCAATTAATATAAAAAATGATAGTAAAAGTTTTTATAAATATATAAAAAGGAATAGAGTGGCTAGAGTGAATGTTGGACCCTTGGAGGACGAGAGGGGGGAGTTAATAGTGGGAAATGAGGATATGGCTGAGTCTTTAAATAAGTTTTTTGTGTCGGTCTTCACGGTGGAGGACACAAATAGTTTGCCAAATATTAACGATAGAGGGTTGGCAGCAGGAGAAATACTTAATACAATTAATGTTACCAGAGAGGCAGTGCTGGGTAGACTAATGGGACTGAAGGTGGACAAGTCCCCGGGTCCGGATGGAATGCATCCCAGGGTATTGAAAGAAATGTCAGAGGTAATAGTGGATGCGTTAGTGATTATTTATCAAAACTCGTTGCATTCTGGGGTAGTGCCGGTTGATTGGAAAACGGCTAATGTTACGCCGCTGTTTAAAAAAGGAAGGAGACAAAAGGCGGGTAACTATAGGCCGGTCAGCTTAACGTCTGTAGTAGGGAAAATGCTGGAATCCATTATTAAAGAGGAGATAGCAGGGCATCTGGATAGAAATGGTTCGATCAATCAGACGCAGCATGGATTCATGAGGGGAAAGTATTGCTTGACGAACATGTTGGATTTTTATGAAGATGTGACGAGGGCGGTTGATGGAGGAGAATCGGTGGATGCGGTGTTTTTGGATTTCCAAAAGGCGTTTGATAAGGTGCCCCATAAAAGGCTGCTGAAGAAGATTAGGGCACACGGAGTTGGGGGTAGTGTGTTAAAGTGGATTGGGGACTGGCTATCCGACAGGAAGCAAAGAGTCGGAATAAATGGGTGTTTTTCCGGTTGGAGGAAGGTAACTAGTGGCGTGCCGCAGGGATCGGTACTCGGGCCGCAACTGTTTACCATTTATATAGATGATCTGGAGGAGGGGACGGAGTGTAGGGTAACGAAGTTTGCAGACGACACAAAGATAAGTGGAAAAGTGAATCGTGTGGAGGACGGAGAAGATCTGCAGAGAGATTTGGACAGGCTGAGTGAGTGGGCGAGGATATGGCAAATGGAGTATAACGTTGAGAAATGCGAGGTTATACACTTTGGAGGAAATAATAACAAATGGGATTACTATCTCAATGGAAACAAATTAAAACATGCTACCGTGCAAAGGGACCTGGGGGTCCTTGTGCATGAGACGCAAAAGCCCAGTCTGCAGGTACAACAGGTGATCAAGAAGGCAAATGGGATGTTGGCCTATATCGCGAGGGGGATAGAATATAAAAGCAGGGATGTCTTGATGCACCTGTACAGGGCATTGGTGAGGCCGCAGCTGGAATACTGTGTGCAGTATTGGTCCCCTTATATGAGGAAGGATATATTGGCATTGGAGGGAGTGCAGAGAAGGTTCACCAGGTTGATACCGGAGATGAGGGGTTTGGATTATGAGGAGAGGCTGAGGAGATTGGGTTTGTACTCGTTGGAGTTTAGAAGGATGAGGGGGGATCTTATGGAGACTTATAAGATAATGCGGGGGCTGGATAGGGTGGAGGCGGAGAGATTCTTTCCACTTAGTAAGGAAGTTAAAACTAGAGGACACAGCCTCAAAATAAAGGGGGGTCGGTTTAAGACAGAGTTGAGGAGGAACTTCTCCCAGAGGGTGGTGAATCTCTGGAATTCTCTGCCCACTGAGGTGGTGGAGGCTACCTCGCTGAATATGTTTAAAGCGCGGATGGATGGATTCCTGATCGGTAAGGGAATTAAGGGTTATGGGGATCAGGCGGGTAAGTGGTACTGATCCACGTCAGATCAGCCATGATCTTATTGAATGGCGGGGCAGGCTCGAGGGGCTAGATGGCCTACTCCTGCTCCTATTTCTTATGTTCTTATGTTCTATTAAGTCTCCCCTCAGCCTCCTCCACTCCAGAGAGAACAGCCCTAGCTCCCGCAACCTTTCCTCATAAGACCTACCCTCCAAACCAGGCAGCATCCTGGTAAATCTCCTCTGCACTCTTTCCAGCGCTTCCACATCCTTCCTATAGTGAGGTGACCAGAACTGCACACAATACTCCAAATGTGGTCTCACCAAGGTCCTGAACAGTTGCAGCATAACCCCACGGCTCTTTAACTCCAACCCCCTGTTAATAAAAGCTAACACACTATAGGCCTTCTTCACAGCTCTATCCACTTGAGTGGCAACCTTTAGAGATCTGTGGATATGAACCCCAAGATCTCTCTGTTCCTCCATAGTCTTCAGAACCCTACCTTTGACCCTGTAATCCACATTTAAATTAGTCCTACCAAAATGAATCACCTCACATTTATCAGGGTTAAACTCCATTTGCCATTTTTCAGCCCAGCTTTGCATCCTGTCTATGTCTCTTTGCAGCCTACAACAGCCCTCCACCTCATCCACTACTCCACCAATCTTGGTGTCATCAGCAAATTTACTGATCCACCCTTCAGCCCCCTCCTCTAAGTCATTAATAAAAATCACAAAGAGCAGAGGACCAAGCACTGATGCCTGCGGCACTCCGCTAGAAACCTGCCTCCAATCCAAAAATTTTCCATCGACCACCACCCTCTGTCTTCGATCAGACAGCCAGTTACCTATCCAATCGGCCAACTTTCCCTCTATCCCACACCTCCTCACTTTCATCATAAGCCGACCATGGGGGACCTTATCAAACGCCTTACTAAAATCCATGTATATGACATCAACTGCCCTACCTTCATCAACACACTTAGTTACCACCTCAAAAAATTCTATCCAATTTGTGAGGCACGACTTGCCCTTCACGAATCCATGCTAACTATCCCGGATTAATCCGCATCTTTCTAAATGGTCATAAATCCCATCTCTAAGGACCTTTTCCATCAATTTACCAACCACCGAAGTAAGACTAACCGGTCTATAATTACCAGGGTCATTTCTATTCCCTTTCTTAAACAGAGGAACAACATTCGCCATTCTCCAGTCCTCTGGCACCATCCCCGTGGACAGCGAGGACCCAAAGATCAAAGCCAAAGGCTCTGCAATCTCATCCCTCGCCTCCCAAAGAATCCTAGGATACATTTCATCAGGCCCAGGGGACTTATCGACCTTCAGTTTATTCAAAACTGCCATGAAATCCTCCCTCCGAACATCTATTTCCGCCAGCCTATTAGCCTGTAACACCTTCTCTTCCTCAAGAACATGGCCCCTCTCCTTGGTGAACACTGAAGAAAAGTATTCATTCATCACCTCGCCTATCTCTACCGACTCCATACACAAGTTCCCACTACTGTCCTTGACCGGCCCTAACCTCACCCTGGTCATTCTTTTATTCCTCACATAAGAGTAAAAAGCCTTGCGGTTTTCCTTGATCCAACCCGCCAAGGACTTCTCGTGTCCCCTCCTAGCTCTCCTAAGCCCCTTTTTCAGCTCATTCCTTGCTAACTTGTAACCCACAATCGAGCCATCTGAACCTTGTTTCCTCATCCCTACATAAGCTTCCCTCTTCCTTTTCACAAGACATTCCACCTCTTTCGTGAACCATGGTTCCCTCACTCAGCCATTTCCTCCCTGCCTGACAGGGACATACCTATCAAGGACATAGAACAGTACAGCACAGAACAGGCCCTTCGGCCCACGATGTTGTGCCGAGCTTTATCTGAAACCAAGACATCCAGTATTTGTTCCTTGAAAAAGTTCCACTTTTCATTAGTTCCTTTCCCTGACAGTTTCTGTTCCCAACTTATGCCGCCTAATTCTTGCCTAATCGCATCATAATTACCTCTCCCCCAATTGTAAACCTTGCCCTGCCGTACGGCCCTATCCCTCTCCATTGCAAGAACAAAAGACACCGAATTGTGGTCACTATCTCCAAAGTGCTCTCCCACAACCAAATCTAACACTTGGCCCGGTTCATTTCCCAGTACCAAATCCAATGTGGCCTCACCTCTTGTCGGCCTATCCACATATTGTGTCAGGAAACCCTCCTGTACACGCTGCACAAAAACTGCCCCATCCAAACTATTTGACCTACAAAGGTTCCAATCAATATTTGGAAAGTTAAAGTCCCCCATGACAACTACCCTGTGACCCCCACACATATCCATAATCAGCTTAGCAATTTCTTCCTCCACATCTCTATTACTATTTGGGGGCCTATAGTAAACTCCTAACAACGTGACCACTCCTTTCCTATTTCTAACCTCAGCCCATATTACCTCAGTGTGCCGATCCCCCTCGAAGTGCCTTTCCGCAGCCGTTAAACTATCCTTGATTAACAATGCCACTCCTCCACCTCTTTCACCAGCTTCCCTACACTTAGTGAAACATCTATACCCCAGAACGTCCAACAACCATTCCTGTCCTTGTTCTACCCACGTCTCCGTAATGGCCGCAACATCGTAGTCCCAAGTACCAATCCACGCCCCAAGTTCATCTACTTTGTTCCGGATGCTCCTTGCATTGAAGTAGACACACTTCAACCCACCTTCCTGTCTACCGGTACCCACCCTTGACCCTGATACCTTCCCCAATACCTCACCACCCTCACTGACTTCTGGACTACAACTCCTTTTCCCACTCCCCTGACAAATTAATTTAAACCCCCCTGAAGAGCCGTAACAAATTTCCCTCCGAGGATATTGGTGCCCCTCTGGTTCAGGTGCACCCCGTCCTGTTTGTATAGGTCCCACCTTCCCCAGAACGTGTTCCAATTATCCACGTATCTGAAACCCTCCCTCCTACACCATCCCTGCAACCACATGTTTAACTGCACCCGCTCCCTGTTCCTCAACTCGCACTTGGTATCACGTGGCACCGGCAACGTACCAGAGATGACCACATGCTGTGCCGGATGTTGGGTTGAAAGGAAGGCACTGATCAGCATTTGTGGCGAGGCTTCACTGGATGTGATTATGTTCCTCTGTTCCACAGGTCAGACTGGAGAAATGCCCAGTTATAGACTCGACCAGATCTCTGAGCTTCACGACTCACTGAATAAACTCTACCTGAGCCAGAAACATTGCCAGGTAAAAGTCCTGGTGCTAACATCCAGGCGCGGGCCAGTGAAACTCCACCTGTGTGCACACAGGTTAATCCTGTCGCTCAGCACTGATGGGAACCTCATCACTGAGAATAAAACCAGTGGCATCCAAATAATGGTTCAGCAGGATTGCCTGCCGTACGTGGAGGATTTCATCAGGTAAAGTCTGTTCCGGGAAATACCGACTGCCTTGAGGTTCAGCTAAAGGGGTCAGATAAACTCCTGCATTCCAAACGAAAAGGAAATCATACAGTCATACACCGCAGAAGAGGTCCTTCAGCCGTGTTGATACTCAAGAAAGGTTTATGAAGATTGTTAATGGAATCAAAACAGTCCTTCCACAGTAACACATTGCAGAGGCTGTGATTAGATCAGTTAAACATCTGTCTGTCTCTGAACACTTGTTGATAGCGAAAGTGAAATCTCTGCAGAGACGCAGCTGTTTCCTGGTGTCCAGACAGGATGTGGGAACGGCCAAACTTCCTGCCGTTTAGGCGGGTGGATTTTCAGTGTACAAGTATTTCTTACTGAGGGTAAAATCCCAGACTCAGCATCCTGCTTTTGTATAAATCCTTGGCAAAACTTCAAAACCATTTTGAAAACAACACAAAAACTAGGACGTTACAGGCAATGTTTAAAACTCACTAGGTCGATTCAATCAGATCTTTGGTGTTCCATTTTGGACATTGAAGTTTCAGAAGGAGGTGAACATTTTGATTTGGGTTTGTGAGGTTATTGGGAGAGGTTAACATGGAAACAGAGTTGAGGGCAACAGATTTTTCAGGCTGCATTGCGGATACAGTCTTGGTGGAAGAGAGACATGTTGCTGAAGCTTTTCATTTTGTACTCATCAAGTCAACACAAGGATGCCAAATTTCAAAATATCACCACAAGGATGCTGATTGGTTGGCAAGTCAAAGCCTATTGGTGTTAGGAGATAGAACTGAGGAGATTACATAATTTCACTCAGAAAGTGGTGGGTGAGTGGAATCGGCTGCCGTCAGTGGTGGTGGAGACAAACTCGATAGAGTATTTTAAGAGACTTCTGGATGAGTACATGGGACTTAATAGGATTGAGGGTTATAGGTAAGCCTATATATAAGCCTAGGTAGGTAGGGACATGACCGGCGCAACTTGTGGGCCGAAGGGCCTGTTTGTGCTGTATTTTTTCTATGTTCTATATAATTTGTAATTATAGTTATAGATGTAGTTTTAAAAAAGCATAATTTGTGCTTTTGTCTGTTAAGAGATTCAGAACTTCAGCTTACTTTCACTTTAAACTTTGCCTGCATTTTAATTTTAACAGAGAAACTAGAAGTAGGAAGGGGCCATTTGGCCCTTTGGGCCTGCTCCGCCAATCACTTTGATCATCAAATTCAATATCCTGATTTCCCCCCTTCCCCCCATATCCCTTGAGCCCTTTAGCCCCAAGAGCGATATCTAATTTCTTCTTGAAATCAGACAACATTTTAAGAGCATAAGAACTAGGAGCAGGAGTAGGCCATCTTGCCCCTCGAGCCTGCTCCGTCATTCAACAAGATCATGGCTGATCTTTTCATGGACTCAGCTCCACTTACCCGCCCGCTCACCATAACCCTTAATTCCTTTACTGTTCACAAATTTATCTATCATTGCCTTAAAAACATTCAATGAGGTAGCTTCAAGTTTTTAGGTGTCCAGATCACCAACAACCTGTCCTGGTCCCCCCATACCGACACTATAGTTAAGAAAGCGCCACCAACTCTACTTTCTCAGAAGACTAAGGAAATTTGGCATGTCAGCGACGACTCTCACCAACTTTTACAGATGCACCATAGAAAGCATTCCTTCTGGTTGTATCACAGCTTGGTATGGCTCCTGATCCACCCAAGTCCACAAGGAACTACAAAAGGTCGTGAACATAGAACATAGAGCATAGAACAGTACAGCACAGAACAGGCCCTTCGGCCCACAATGTTGTGCCGAGCTTTATCTGAAACCAAGATCAAGCTATCCCACTCCCTATCATCCTGGTGTGCTCCATGTGTCTATCCAATAACCGCTTAAATGTTCCTAAAGTGTCTGACTCCACAATCACTGCAGGCAGTCCATTCCACACCCCAACCACTCTCTGAGTAAAAAACCTCCCTCGGACATCCTTCCTATATCTCCCACCATGAACCCTATAGTTATGCCCCCTAGTTACCGCTCCATTCACCCGAGGAAATAGTCTTTGAACGTTCACTCTATCTATCCCCCTCATCATCTTATAAACCTCTATCAAGTCTCCTCTCAACCTCCTCCGCTCCAAAGAGAAAAGCCCAAGTTCCCTCAACCTTTCCTCATAAGACCTACCCTCCAAACCAGGCAGCATCCTGGTAAATCTCCTTTGCACTCTTTCCAGTGTCTCCACATCCTTCTTATAGTGAGGTGACCAGAACTGCACGCAATATTCCAAATGTGGTCTCACCAAGGTCCTATACAGTTGCAGCATAACCCCACGGCTCTTAAACTCAAACCCCCTGTTAATGAACGCCAACACACTACAGGCCTTATTCACGGCTCTATCCACTTGAGTGGCAACCTTCAGAGATCTGTGGATATAAACCCCAAGATCTCTCTGTTCCCCCACATTCTTCAGAACCCTACCTTTGATCCTGTAATCCTCATTCAAATTTGTCCTACCAAAATGAATCACCTCACATTTATCAGGGTTAAACTTCATTTGCCATTTTTCAGCCCAGCTCTGCATCCTATCAATGTCTCTTTGCAGCCTACAACAGCCCTCCACCTCATCCACTACTCCTCCAATTTTGGTGTCATCGGCAAATTTACTGATCCACCCTTCAGCCCCTTCCTCGAAGTTATTTATAAAAATTACAAATAGCAGAGGACCCAGCACTGATCCCTGAGGCACTCCGCTGGTAACCGGTTTCCAGTCCGAAAATTTTGTCTTCTGTTATATATGTCTTCTGCTATATATGATATATATGTTATATATGATGTGGAAATGCCGGCGTTGGACTGGGGTAAACACAGTAAGGAGTCTAACAACACCAGGTTAAAGTCCAACAGGTTTATTTGGTAGCAAACGCCACAAGCTTTCGGAGAGCTGCTCCTTCGTCAGATGGAGTGGAAATCTGACGAAGGAGCAGCGCTCCAAAAGCTAGTGGCGTTTGCTACCAAATAAACCTGTTGGACTTTAACCTGGTGTTGTTAGACTCCTTATTCTGTTATATAGCCAGTTACCTATCCAATTGACCAAACTTCCCTCTATCCCACACATCCTTACTTTCTTCATAAGCCAATGATGGGGGACTTTATCAAACGCCTTACTAAAATCCATGTATATGACATCAACTGCACTACCTTCATCAACACACTTAGTTACCTCCTCAAAAAATTCTATCAAATTTGTGAGGCAAGATTTGCCCTTCACGAATCCGTGCTGACTATCCCGGATTAATCCGCATCTTTCTAAATGGTCGTAAATCCTATCCCTAAGGACCTTGTGTAGCCCAATCCACCATGCAAACCAGCCTCCCATCCATTGACTCTGTCTATACTTCCCACTGCCTTGGCAAGGCAGTTAGCATAATTAAGGACCCCACGCACCCCAGACATTCTCTCTTTCACCTTCTTCCATCGGGAAAAAGATACAAAAGTCTTTAGCCTGTTGTAAGCCTTATTTGTTACTTACAGTAAGTAAGCCTTAAATGTGATGAATAAATAAACTTTTAAAAAAGGGACAGTACAGTGGTTCGCACTGCTGCCTCACAGCGCCAGAGACCCGAGTTCGATTCCTGGCTTGGGTCACTGTCTGTGTGGACTCTGCACGTTCTCCCCATGTCTGCGTGGGTTTCCTCCGGGTGCTCCAGTTTCTTCCCACAGTCTGAAAGACGGGCTGGTTAGGTGCATTGACCCGAACAAGCGCCGGAGTGTGGCGACAAGAACGTACCAACTGACTCATGAATAGATACTTCCCTGCTGCAATTTTGTTTTTTAAAAAGCGTTTAGACAGTTACATGCGTGAGATGGCTAGCGAGGGATATGGGCTAAGCACGGGCAATTAGGACTAGCTTAGTCGCTAAAAAAAAGGGCGACACGGAGAAGTTGGGCCGAAGGGCCTGTTTCCATTCTGTAAACCTCGATAACTCTACGCTGCCATCAGACGTTTGAATGGACCTACCTTGCATTGAGTTGATCTTTCTCTACACCCCAGCTATGACTGTAACACTACATTCGAATATAATAAAGAAAAGTAAGATGGATTATGAGAGTAAACAAGCTCAGAATATAAAAACAGACAGCAAACATTTCTGCAAATATACAACACGAAAAAGAGTGGCGAAAGTAAACATTGGTCCTTTAGAGGATGAGAAGGGGGATGTAATAACTGGAAATGAGAAAATGGCTGAGGCATTGAACAGGTATTTTGTGTCGGTCTTCACAGTGGAAGACACAAATAACATGCCAAAAATTGATGACAGGAAGGCTATGGCAGGTGAGGACCTAGAAACTATCATTATCACGAAAGAGGTAGTGTTGGGCAAGCTAATGGGGCTAAAGGTAGACAAGTCTCCTGGTCCTGATGGAATGCATCCCAGGGTGCTAAAAGAGATGGCGGGAGTAATAGCAAATGCACTAGTGGTAATTTCTCAAAATTCGCTGGACTCTGGGGTGGTTCCCGCAGACTGGAAAACAACAAATGTGATGCCACTGTTTAAAAAAGGAGGTAGACAAAAGGCGGGTAACTATAGGCCGGTTAGCTTAACTTCTGTAGTAGGGAAAATGCTTGAATCTATCATCAAGGAAGAAATAGCGAGACATCTGGATATAAATTGTCCCATTGGTAAGACGCAGCATGGGTTCATGAAGGGAAGGTCATGTTTGACTAATTTGGTGGAATTCTTTGAGAACATTACATGTGCAGTGGACAATGGGGAACCTGTGGATGTGGTGTATCTGGATTTCCAGAAGGCATTTGACAAGGTGCCGCACCAAAGACTGCTACATAAGATAAAGGTGCACGGTGTTACGGGTAACGTATTAGCATGGATAGAGGATTGGTTAACTAACAGAAAGCAAAGAGTGGGGGTAAATGGGTGTTTTTCTGGTTGGCGATCAGTGACTAGTGGTGTGCCTCAGGGATCAGTGTTGGGACCGCAATTGTTTACGATTTACATTGATGATTTGGAGTTGGGGACCAAGTGTAGTGTGTCAAAATTCGCAGATGACACGAAGATGAGTGGAAGAGCAAAGTGTGCAGAGGACGCTGAAAGTCTGCAAAGGGATATAGATAATCAAAGTGATTGGGCGAGGGTCTGGCAGATGGAGTACAATGTTGGTAAATGTGAGGCCATCCATTTTGGTAGGAATAACAGCAAAATGGACTATTATTTAACTGGTAAAAAACTGCAGCATGCTGCTATGCAGAGGGACCTGGGTGTCCTTGTGCAGGAATCTCAAGGAGTTGGTTTGCAGGTGCAGCAGGTAATTAAGAAGGCAAATGGAATTTTGTCCTTCATTGCGAGAGGGATGGAGTTTATAAACAGCGAGGTTATGTTGTAACTGTATAAGGTGCTGGTGAGGCCACACCTGGAGTACTGTGTACAGTTTTGGTCTCCTTACTTGAGAAAGGGTATACTGGCACTGGAGAGGGTGCAGAGGAGATTCACAAGGTTGATTCCAGAGTTGAGAGGGTTCGCTTATGAGGTGAGACTGAGCAGACTGGGGCTATACTCATTGGAATTCAGAAGAATGAGGGGAGATCTTATAGAAACATATTAGAGTATGAAGGAATAGATAAGATAGAAGCAGGGAAGTTGTTTCCACTGGCGGGTGAAACTAGAACTAGGGGGCATAGCCTCAAAATAAGGGGGAGCAGATTTAGGACTGAGTTGAGGAGGAACTTCTTCACTCAAAGGGTTGTGAATCTGTGGGATTCCCTGCCCAGTGAAGCAGTTGAGGCTACCTCATTGAATGTTTTTAAGGCAAGGATAGATAAACTTTTGAACAGTAAAGGAATTAAGGGTTATGGTGAGCGGGCGGGTAAGTGGAGCTGAGTCCACAAAAAGATCAGCCATGATCTTATTGAATGGCTCGAGGGGCCAGATAGCCAACTCCTGCTCCTAGTTCTTATTTTGTTAGAACACCCATTTACCCCCACTCTTTGCTTTCTGCCAGTTAACCAATCCTCTATCCATGCTAATACGTTACCCGTAACACCGTGCACCTTTATCTTATGTAGCAGTCTTTGGTGCGGCACCTTGTCAAATGCCTCCTGGAAATCCAGATATACCACATCCACAGGTTCCCCATTGTCCACTGCGCATGTAATGTTCTCAAAGAATTCCACCAAATGAGTCAAACATGACCTGCCCTTCATGAACCCATGCTGCGTCTTACCGATGGGACAATTTATATCCAGATGTCTCGCTATTTCTTCCTTGATGATAGATTCAAGCATTTTCTCGACTACAGAAGTTAAGCTAACCGGCCTATAGTTACCCGCCTTTTGTCGACCTCCTTTTTTAAACAGTGGCCTCACATTTGCTGTTTTCCAATCTGCGGGAACCACCTCAGAGTCCAGCGAATCTTGGTAAATTACCACGAGTGCATTTGCTGTTTCCCCCGCCATCTCTTTTAGTATCAAAGATCAAAGAACAAAGAATAATACAGCACAGGAACAGGCCCTTCGGTCCTCCAAGCCCGCGCCGCTCCCTGGTCCAAACTAGACCATTCTTTTGTATCCCTCCATTCCCACTCCGTTAATGTGACTATCTAGATAAGTCTTAAATGTTCCCAGTGTGTCCGCCTCCACCACCTTGCCCGGCAGCGCATTCCAGGCCCCCACCTCCCTCTGCGTAAAATACGTCCTTCTGATATCTGTGTTAAACCTCCCCCCGCCCTCACCTTGAACCTATGACCCTTCGTGAACGTCACCACTGACCTGGGAAAAAGCTTCCCACCATTCACCCTATCTATGCCTTTCATAATTTTATACACCTCTATTAGGTCACCCCTCATCCTCCGTCTTTCCAGTGAGAACAACCCCAGTTAAATGCGGGGTCACTTTTAACATTTAAGAAAAACTTGGATGGGTTCATGGATGAGAGGGGTGTGGAGGGATATGGTCCAAGTGCAGGTCAGTGGGACTAGGCATAAAATGTTTCGGCACAGACAAGAAGGGCCAAAAGGCCTGTTTCTGAGCTGTAATTTTCTATGGTTCTATGGTTTACCCAATCTCTCCTCATAACTAAGCCCTTCCATACCAGGCAACATCCTGGTAAACCTCCTCTGCACTCTCTCTAAAGCCTCCACGTCCTTCTGGTAGTGTGGCGACCAGAACTGGGCGCAGTATTCCAAATGCGGCCGAACCAACGTTCTATACAACTGCAACATCAGACCCCAACTTTTATACTCTATGCCCCATCCTATAAAGGCAAGCATGCCATATGCCTTCTTCACTACCTTCTGCACCTGAGACGTCACCTTCAAGGATCTGTGGACTTGCACACCCAGGTCCCTCTGCGTCTCTACACCCTTTATGGTTCTTCCATTTATCGTGTAGCTCCTCCCTACATTATTCCCACCAAAATGCATCCCTTCGCATTTATCAGGATTGAACTCCATCTGCCATTTCCTTGCCCACATTTCCAGCCTATCTATATCCTTCTGTAGCTTCTGACAATGTTCCTCACTATCTGCAAGTCCAGCCATTTTCGTTTCGTCCGCAAACTTACTGATCACCCCAGTTACACCTTCTTCCAGATCATTTATATAAATCACAAACAGCAGAGGTTCCAATACAGAGCCCTGCGGAACACCACGAGTCACAGGTATCCAGCTGGAAAAAGACCCTTCCACTACCACCCCCTGTCTTCTGTGACCAAGCCAGTTATCCACCCATCTAGCCACCTCCCCCTTTATCCCATGAGATCCAACCTTTTGCACCAACCTACCATGAGAGACTTTGTCAAATGCTTTACTAAAGTCCATATAAACGACATCCACGGCCCTTCCCTCGTCAACCATTCGAGTCACTTCTTCAAAAAACTCCACCAAGTTAGTGAGACATGACCTCCCTCTCACAAAACAATGCTGACAATCGTTAATGAGTTTATTCCTTTCTAAATGTGCATACATCCTATCTCTAAGAATACTCTCCAACAACTTCCCTACCACGGACGTCAAGCTCACCGGCCTATAATTACCCGGGTTATCCTTCCTACCCTTCTTAAATAACGGGACCACATTAGCTATCCTCCAATCCTCTGGGACCTCACCTGTGTCCAGTGACGAGACAAAGATTTGCGTCAGAGGCCCAGCGATTTCATCTCCCGTCTCCCTGAGCAGCCTTGGATAGATTCCATCAGGCCCTGGGGATTTGTCAGTCTTTATATTGCCTAAAAAACCTAACACTTCCTCCCTTGTAATGGAGAATTTCTCTAACGGGTCAACACTCCCCTCCGAGACACTCCCAGTCAGCACATCCCTCTCCTTTGTGAATACCGACGCAAAGTATTCATTCAGGATCTCCCCTACTTCTTTGGGCTCCAAGCATAATTCCCCATAATTGTCCCTGAGAGGTCCGATTTTTTCCCTGACAACCCTTTTGTTCCTAACGTATGAATAAAATGCCTTGGGATTCTCCTTAATCCTGTCTGCCAAGGACATTTCGTGACCCCTTTTTGCCCTTCTAATTCCTCGTTTGAGTTCTTTCCTACTTTCTTTGTACTCCTCCAGAGCTCCCTCCGTTTTTAGCTGCCTGGACCTAACGTACACCTCCCTTTTCTTTTTGACCAATCCCTCAATTTCCCTGGTTATCCACGGTTCTCGAATCCTACCCTTCCTATCCTTTTTTACAGGCACATGCCTATCCTGCAGCCCTAACAACTGTTCCTTAAAAGACTCCCACATGCCAGATGTGGATTTACCCTCAAACAACCTCTCCCAATCAAGAGCTGCCAATTTCTGCCTAATCCCCCTAAAATTAGCCTTGCCCCAATCCAACACCTTACCCTTGGGACACCACTCATCCTTTTCCATCGCTATCCTAAAGCTAACAGAATTGTGGTCACTATTTGCTACATGTTCCCCTACTGAAACTTTGAAGACCTAACCGGGCTCATTCCCCAGTACTAGGTCCAGTATAGCCCCCTCTCTAGTCGGGCTATCTCCATATTGTTCCAAAGAACCTTCCTGGATGCATTTGACAAATTCCTCCCCATTCAGACTCCCAGCCCCACGCGATTTCCAGTCTATATCAGTCTATACCTATTTTTCCTGCACCTATCCAGTATCTCCTGACATATCTCCTCATTGCTTCTTGGAAGTACAGCAGAGAGGGAGAGATTCGCGAGAGGAGTGCTGCGGGTAAGCGCTTTTATTTTTTAACTTACTTTTTCGCGGGTTCTTTTTAAAAAATATCTAAACCCGGAAGTGGTCACGCAGGGAGGTCTGGGAGAGAGAGATTTTTTTTTTTCCCCAATAAATTGGAACAGAGAGGAATCCCGATACTCTACACTTGTAGAGTATCCCACCCTCCCTCCTCCTCTAACCTAAAAAAAAGACCCAGTGAGAGCAGGGCTTTGGAGAAAACAGGAGGAGGAAAGGTAAGTTTAAAATTTTCATTCACTTTTTTTTTCCCTGTGTGTTTAAAAGGGCAATTATGAGTGTGAGGCCAGTATGTTGTTCCCAATGTAGGATGTGGGAGGTCCTGGAGGCTCCTAGCCTCCCGGACGACCATATCTGTGCTGGGTGTGTTGAGCTGCGGTTCCTAAGGGACCATGTTAGGGAACTGGAATTGCAGCTCGAGGACCTTCGCCGGGTTAGGGATAGTGAGGAGGTCATTGACAGGAGCTATCGGCAGGTGGTCACACCGGGACCACGGGAGGAGGGTAACTGGGTAACAGTGAGGAAGGAGAAAGCTCGGTTGATGGTGAGCACCCCGTATACTCCTCTAAATCCTTAACACCTCCTAGCTCTCTGAACCTTCTGTACGCCTCTCTTTTCTTATTCACCAGGTTCATCACAACCTTCGTGCACCACGGTTCCCGTACCCTACCAACACCCCCCTGTCTCATCGGAACGTTGTCATGCAGAGCTCCAGACAAACATTCCTTGAAAATCCTCCACTTTCCTTCGGTACTTTTCCCCAAGAATGCCTCCTTCCAATTTACCCGTCTAATTTCCTCCCTGATGACACTGTATTTCCCTTTACTCCAGAGAAACACTTTCCTCGCCTGCCTCATCCTATCTCTTTCCAATGCTATCGTGAAGGAGATAGAATTATGATCGCTATCCCCAAGATGCTCACCCACCGAGAGATCCTCCACCTGTCCAGGTTCATTAGCCAGCACCAGATCAAGTACAGCCTCTCCTCTAGTAGGCTTATCCACATACTGTGTCAGGAAACTCTCCTGGACACACCTAACAAACTCCTCTCCATCCAAACCCCTAGCCCTAGGGATATTCCAATCTATGTTTGGGAAATTAAAATCTCCCATCACGACAACTCTGTTATTCCTACATCTCTCCAGGATCTGTTTCCCCATCTGCTCCTCAACATCTCTGTTACTATTGGGCGGCCTATAGAAAACACCCAGCAACGTTACCGACCCCTTCCTGTTCCTAACCTCCACGATGTGGAGATGCCGGCGTTGGACTGGGGTAAACACAGTAAGAAGTTTAGAATTCCCACTCACCTGAAGAAGGGGCTCAGAGCCTCGAAAGCTTGTGTGGCTTTTGCTACCAAATAAACCTGTTGGACTCTAACCTCCACCCACAGAGACTCCGTAGTCAATCCCTCCACGGCGTCCACCTTCTCTACAGCCGTGACACTATCCCTGATCAACAGTGCCACTCCCCCCCCTCTCTTGCCTCCCTCCCTGTCCTTCCTGAAACATCTAAAACCCGGCACCTGAAGCACCCAGTCCTGTCCCTGAGACATCCAAGTCTCCGTAATGGCCACCACATCACAATTCGAAGCAGCAATCCACGCTCTAAGCTCATCCACTTTATTCACTACACTCCTGGCATTAAAATAGACACATCTCAGACCTTCAGCCTGAGCACTTCCCTTCTCCATCACTCGTCTAACCTCCCTCTTACCCTGTCTACATTCCTTATCTATTTGCGAGCTAACCTCCTCGCTCTCAGTCCCCTCATTTCGATTCCCTCCCCCCAACCTTTCTAGTTTAAAGTCTCTCCAGTAGCCTTAGCCAACCTTCCCACCAGGATATTGGTCCCCCTGGGATTCAAGTGCCACCCGTCTTTTTTAAACAGGTCACACCTGCCCCTAAAGAGGTCCCAATGATCCAAGTACCCAAATCCTTGTCCCTTGCTCCAGTCCCTCAGCCACGCATTCATTCTCCACCGATTCCTGTTCTCACTCTCCTGCGGCACAGGCAGCAATCCCGAGATTACTACCTTTGCATTCCTCTTTCTCAGCTGTCTACCTAACTCCCTATATTCTCTTTTCATGACCCCTTCCCTCTTCCTACCTATGTCAGCAGTACCTATATGCATCACGACCTTCGGCTCCTCTCCCTCCCCCTTCAGGATTTCTGGGACTCGACCAGAGACATCCCGGACCCCTGCACCAGGGAGGCAAACCACCATCCGAGAGTCCCGTCTGTGTCCGCAAAAACGCCTATCTGACCCCCTCACTGTAGAGTCCCCAATTAGCACTACCCTCCTTTCCTTACCCTTTTGCACTACTGGGCCAGGCTCAGCTCCAGAGACACTGCCACCGCTGCTTCCCCCAGGTGGGCTGTCCACCCCAGTAGTACTCAGACAGGAGTACTTATTATTAAGGGGCACATCCACCGGGGTGCTCACCATCAACCGAGCTTTCTCCTTCCTCACTGTTACCCAGTTACCCTCCTCCCGTGGTCCCGGTGTGACCACCTGCCGATAGCTCCTGTCAATGACCTCCTCACTATCCCTAACCCGGCGAAGGTCCTCGAGCTGCAATTCCAGTTCCCTAACATGGTCCCTTAGGAACCGCAGCTCAACACACCCAGCACAGATATGGTCGTCCGGGAGGCTAGGAGCCTCCAGGACCTCCCACATCCTACATTGGGAACAACATACTGGCCTCACACTCATAATTGCCCTTTTAAACACACAGGGAAAAAAAAAGTGAATGAAAATTTTAAACTTACCTTTCCTCCTCCTGTTTTCTCCAAAGCCCTGCTCTCACTGGGTCTTTTTTTTAGGTTAGAGGAGGAGGGAGGGTGGGATACTCATTGCGTCTTGGAAGGCTCATTGCGTCTTGGAAGTGCAGCAGAGAGGGAGAGATTCGCGAGAGGAGTGCTGCGGGTAAGCGCTGTTATTTTTAACTTACTTTTTCGCGGGTTTTTTCTTTAAAAATATCTAAACCCGGAAGTGGTCGCGCAGGGAGGTCTGGGAGAGAGAGATTTTTTTTTTTCCCCCAATAAATTGGGACAGAGAGGAATCCCGATACTCTACACTTGTAGAGTATCCCACCCTCCCTCCTCCTCTAACCTAAAAAAAGACCCAGTGAGAGCAGGGCTTTGGAGAAAACAGGAGGAGGAAAGGTAAGTTTAAAATTTTCATTCACTTTTTTTTCCCTGTGTGTTTAAAGGGGCAATTATGAGTGTGAGGCCAGTATGTTGTTCCCAATGTAGGATGTGGGAGGTCCTGGAGGCTCCTAGCCTCCCGGACGACCATATCTGTGCTGGGTGTGTTGAGCTGCGGTTCCTAAGGGACCATGTTAGGGAACTGGAATTGCAGCTCGAGGACCTTCGCCGGGTTAGGGATAGTGAGGAGGTCATTGACAGGAGCTATCGGCAGGTGGTCACACCGGGACCACGGGAGGAGGGTAACTGGGTAACAGTGAGGAAGGAGAAAGCTCAGTTGATGGTGAGCACCCCGGTGGATGTGCCCCTTAATAATAAGTACTCCTGTCTGAGTACAACTGGGGTGGACAGCCCACCTGGGGGAAGCAGCGGTGGCAGTGTCTCTGGAGCTGAGCCTGGCCCAGTAGTGCAAAAGGGTAAGGAAAGGAGGGGAGTGCTAATTGGGGACTCTACGGTGAGGGGGTCAGATAGGCGTTTTTGCGGACACAGACGGGACTCTCGGATGGTGGTTTGCCTCCCTGGTGCAGGGGTCCGGGATGTCTCTGGTCGAGTCCCAGAAATCCTGAAGGGGGAGGGAGAGGAGCCGAAGGTCGTGATGCATATAGGTACTGCTGACATAGGTAGGAAGAGGGAAGGGGTCATGAAAAGAGAATATAGGGAGTTAGGTAGACAGCTGAGAAAGAGGAATGCAAAGGTAGTAATCTCGGGATTGCTGCCTGTGCCGCGGGAGAGTGAGAACAGGAATCGGTGGAGAATGAATGCGTGGCTGAGGGACTGGAGCAAGGGACAAGGATTTGGGTACTTGGATCATTGGGACCTCTTTAGGGGCAGGTGTGACCTGTTTAAAAAAGACGGGTGGCACTTGAATCCCAGGGGGACCAATATCCTGGCGGGAAGGTTGGCTAAGGCTACTGGAGAGACTTTAAACTAGAAAGGTTGGGGGGAGGGAATCGGAATGAGGGGACTGAGAGCGAGGAGGTTAGCTCGCAAATAGATAAGGAATGTAAACAGGGTAAGAGGGAGGTTAGACGAGTGATGGAGAAGGGAAGTGCTCAGGCTGAAGGTCTGAGATGTGTCTATTTTAATGCCAGGAGTGTAGTGAATAAAGTGGATGAGCTTAGAGCGTGGATTGCTGCTTCGAATTGTGATGTGGTGGCCATTACGGAGACTTGGATGTCTCAGGGACAGGACTGGGTGCTTCAGGTGCCGGGTTTTAGATGTTTCAGGAAGGACAGGGAGGGAGGCAAGAGAGGGGGGGGAGTGGCACTGTTGATCAGGGATAGTGTCACGGCTGTAGAGAAGGTGGACGCCGTGGAGGGATTGACTACGGAGTCTCTGTGGGTGGAGGTTAGGAACAGGAAGGGGTCGGTAACGTTGCTGGGTGTTTTCTATAGGCCGCCCAATAGTAACAGAGATGTTGAGGAGCAGATGGGGAAACAGATCCTGGAGAGATGTAGGAATAACAGAGTTGTCGTGATGGGAGATTTTAATTTCCCAAACATAGATTGGAATATCCCTAGGGCTAGGGGTTTGGATGGAGAGGAGTTTGTTAGGTGTGTCCAGGAGAGTTTCCTGACACAGTATGTGGATAAGCCTACTAGAGGAGAGGCTGTACTTGATCTGGTGCTGGCTAATGAACCTGGACAGGTGGAGGATCTCTCGGTGGGTGAGCATCTTGGGGATAGCGATCATAATTCTATCTCCTTCACGATAGCATTGGAAAGAGATAGGATGAGGCAGGCGAGGAAAGTGTTTCTCTGGAGTAAAGGGAAATACAGTGTCATCAGGGAGGAAATTAGACGGGTAAATTGGAAGGAGGCATTCTTGGGGAAAAGTACCGAAGGAAAGTGGAGGATTTTCAAGGAATGTTTGTCTGGAGCTCTGCATGACAACGTTCCGATGAGACAGGGGGGTGTTGGTAGGGTACGGGAACCGTGGTGCACGAAGGTTGTGATGAACCTGGTGAATAAGAAAAGAGAGGCGTACAGAAGGTTCAGAGAGCTAGGAGGTGTTAAGGATTTAGAGGAGTATACGGGATGTAGGAACGAGCTTAAGAAGGAAATTAGGAGAGCGAGAAGGGGTCATGAGAAGGCCTTGGCGGGTAAGATTAAGGAGAACCCCAAGGCTTTCTACAAATATGTCAAGAGTAAAAGGATGAGATGTGAAGGCATAGGACCCTTAAAAGGTGAAGGGGGAAAAGTTTGTGTGGAACCGTTAGAAATGGCGGAGCTGCTTAATGAATACTTTACCTCGGTATTCACGGTGGAAAGGGATCTGGGTGGTTGTACTGCTGGTTTGCGGTGGACAGAAAGGATCGAGCATGTGGACATAAAGAAAGAGGATGTGTTGGAACTATTGAATGGCATCAAGGTTGGTAAGTCGCCGGGACCGGATGGGATGTACCCCAGGTTACTGTGGGAGGCGAGGGAGGAGATTGCGGAGCCTTTGGCGATGATCTTTGCATCGTCGATGGAGACGGGAGAGGTTCCGGAGGATTGGAGGATTGCAGATGTGGTCCCTATATTCAAGAAAGGGAACAGGGACAGCCCGGGAAATTACCGACCGGTGAGTCTAACCTCAGTGGTTGGTAAGTTGATGGAGAGGATCCTGAGAGACAGGATTTATGATCATCTAGAGAAGTTTAGTATGATCAAAAGTAGTCAGCACGGCTTTGTCAAGGGCAGGTCGTGCCTTACGAGCCTGGTTGAGTTCTTTGAAAATGTGACCAAACACATTGACGAAGGAAGAGCGGTGGATGTGGTCTATATGGACTTCAGCAAGGCGTTCGATAAGGTCCCCCATGCAAGACTTCTTGAGAAAGTGAGAGGGCATGGGATCCAAGGGGCTGTTGCCTTGTGGATCCAGAACTGGCTTGCCTGCAGAAGGCAGAGAGTGGCTGTGGAGGGGTCTTTCTCTGCATGGAGGTCAGTGACCAGTGGAGTGCCCCAGGGATCTGTTCTGGGACCCTTGCTGTTTGTCATTTTCATAAATGACCTGGATGAGGAAGTGGAGGGATGGGTTGGTAAGTTTGCTGACGACACCAAGGTAGGTGGTGTTGTGGATAGTTTGGAGGGATGTCAGAAGTTGCAGCGAGACATAGATAGAATGCAAGACTGGGCGGAGAAGTGGCAGATGGACTTCAACCCGGATAAGTGTGTGGTGATCCATTTTGGCAGATCCAATGGGATGAAGCAGCAGTATAATATGAAGGGTACCATTCTTAGCAGTGTAGAGGATCAGAAGGACCTTGGGGTCCGGGTCCATAGGACTCTTAAATCGGCCTCGCAGGTGGAGGATGCGGTCAAGAAGGCGTACGGCGTACTGGCCTTCATTAATCGAGGGATTGAGTTTAGGAGTCGGGAGATAATGCTGCAGCTTTATAGGACCCTGGTTAGACCCCACTTGGAGTACTGCGCGCAGTTCTGGTCACCTCATTACAGGAAAGATGTTGAAGCCATTGAAAGGGTGCAGAGGAGATTTACAAGGATGTTGCCTGGATTGGGGGGCATGCCTTATGAGGATAGGTTGAGGGAGCTTGGTCTCTTCTCCCTGGAGAGACGAAGGATGAGAGGTGACCTGATAGAGGTTTACAAGATGTTGAGAGGTCTGGATAGGGTAGACTCTCAGAGGCTATTTCCAAGGGCTGAAATGGTTGCTACGAGAGGACACAGGTTTAAGGTGCTGGGGGGTAGATACAGAGGAGATGTCAGGGGTAAGTTTTTCACTCAGAGGGTGGTGGGTGAGTGGAATCGGCTGACGTCGGTGGTGGTGGAGGCAAACTCGTTGGGGTCTTTTAAGAGACTTCTGGATGAGTACATGGGATTTAATGGGATTGAGGGCTATAGATAGGCCTAGAGGTGGGGATGTGATCGGCGCAACTTGTGGGCCGAAGGGCCTGTTTGTGCTGTGGCTTTCTATGTTCTATGTTCTATGTACAAGTGTAGAGTATCGGGATTCCTCTCTGTTCCAATTTATTGGGGAAAAAAAAAAATCTCTCTCTCCCAGACCTCCCTGCGCGACCACTTCCGGGTTTAGATATTTTAAAAAAAACCCGCGAAAAAGTAAGTTAAAAAATAAAAGCGCTTACCCGCAGCACTCCTCTCGCGAATCTCTCCCTCTCTGCTGTACTTCCAAGAAGCAATGAGGCCGATTCACTGAGGTGAGTAACTTTTAAAAAATCTCTCTCTCCCAGACCTCCCTGCGCGACCACTTCCGGGTTTAGATATTTTTTTTAAAAACCCGCGAAAAAGTAAGTTAAAAAATAAAAGCGCTTACCCGCAGCACTCCTCTCGCGAATCTCTCCCTCTCTGCTGTACTTCCAAGAAGCAATGAGGAGATATGTCAGGAGATACTGGATAGGTGCAGGAAAAATAGGTATAGACTGGTATAGACTGGAAATCGCGTGGGGCTGGGAGTCTGAATGGGGAGGAATTTGTCAAATGCATCCAGGAAGGTTCTTTGGAACAATATGGAGATAGCCCGACTAGAGAGGGGGCTATACTGGACCTAGTACTGGGGAATGAGCCCGGTTAGGTCTTCAAAGTTTCAGTAGGGGAACATGTAGCAAATAGTGACCACAATTCTGTTAGCTTTAGGATAGCGATGGAAAAGGATGAGTATACGGGTGCTGGGGGGTAGGTACAGAGGAGATGTCAGGGGTAAGTTTTTCACTCAGAGGGTGGTGGGTGAGTGGAATCGGCTGACGTCGGTGGTGGTGGAGGCAAACTCGTTGGGGTCTTTTAAGAGACTTCTGGATGAGTACATGGGATTTAATGGGATTGAGGGCTATAGATAGGCCTAGAGATAGGGATATGATCAGCGCAACTTGTGGGCCGAAGGGCCTGTTTGTGCTGTGGCTTTCTATGTTCTATGTTCTATATCCGTTCTTCCACTTCCCTTGGGCTGTTGGGGGGCCTGTAGTACACCCCCAGCATAGTGACTGCGCCTTTCCTGTTTCTGAGCTCCACCCACAGTGACTCGTTACACGACCCCTCTGAATTGTCCTCCCTCTGCACCGCTGTAATATGCTCTCTAACTAATACTGCTACTCCCCCACCTCTTTTGGCCCCTCCTCTGTCTCGCCTAAAACATTTGTACCCCGGAATATTCAGTTTCCAGTCCTGTCCCTCTTTCAACCAAGTCTCTGTCACCGCAACCACATCCAAATTCCTCGTAAGCATTAAGGCCCTAAGTTAATTATAATTATAAGGGATAGGATTTATAGTTATTTGGAGAGTAATGAATTGATAGGTGATAGTCAGCATGGTTTTGTGGCAGGTAGGTCGTGCCTTACTAACCTTATTGAGTTTTTTGAGAAAGTGACCAAGGAGGTGGATGGGGGCAAGGCAGTGGACGTGGTATATATGGATTTTAGTAAGGCGTTTGATAAGGTTCACCATGGTAGGCTTCTGCAGAAAATGCAGATGTATGGGATTGGGGGTGATCTAGGAAATTGGATCAGGAATTGGCTAGCGGATAGGAAACAGAGGGTGGTGGTTGATAGTAAATATTCATCATGGAGTGCGGTTACAAGTGGTGTACCTCAGGGATCTGTTTTGGGGCCACTGCTGTTTGTAATATTTATTAATGATCTGGATGAGGGTATAGTTGGGTGGATTAGCAAATTTGCTGATGACACCAAAGTCGGTGGTGTGGTAGACAGTGAGGAAGGGTGTCGTAGTTTGCAGGAAGACTTAGACAGGTTGCAAAGTTGGGCCGAGAGGTGGCGGATGGAGTTTAATGCGGAGAAGTGTGAGGTAATTCACTTTAGTAGGAATAACAGATGTGTTGAGTATAGGGCTAACGGGAGGACTTTGAATAGTGTGGAGGAGCAGAGGGATCTAGGTGTATGTGTGCATAGATCCCTGAAAGTTGGGAATCAAGTAGATAAGGTTGTTAAGAAGGCATATGGTGTCTTGGCGTTTATTGGTAGGGGGATTGAATTTAGGAGTCGTAGCGTTATGTTGCAACTGTACACAACTCTGGTGCGGCCGCACTTGGAGTACTGTGTGCAGTTCTGGTCCCCACATTACAGGAAGGATGTGGAGGCTTTGGAGAGGGTGCAGAGGAGGTTTACCAGGATGTTGCCTGGTATGGAGGGGAGATCCTATGAGGAGAGGCTGAGGGATTTGGGATTGTTTTCGCTGGAAAGGCGGCGGCTAAGAGGGGATCTTATTGAAACATATAAGATGATTAGAGGTTTAGATAGGGTGGATAGTGATAGCCTTTTTCCTCTGATGGAGAAATCCAGCACGAGGGGGCATGGCTTTAAATTGAGGGGGGGTAGTTATAGAACCGATGTCAGGGGTAGGTTCTTTACCCAGAGGGTGGTGAGGGATTGGAATGCCTTGCCAGCATCAGTAGTAAATGCGCCTAGTTTGGGGGCGTTTAAGAGATCCGTAGATAGGTTCATGGACGAAAAGAAATTGGTTTAGGTTGGAGGGTCACAGTTTTTTTTTTAACTGGTCGGTGCAACATCGTGGGCCGAAGGGCCTGTTCTGCGCTGTAATCTTCTATGTTCTATGTTCTAAGTTCGTCTGTCTTACCTGCTACGCTCCTTGCATTGAAGTAGAAGCACTCCAGACCTCCAGGCCCAATGAGGTCATCCTCCCCCAGAGTGCTCTTCTTCTTTGCCAGCCTTGTCCTGGCCCCAAGCTCGTCCCCAGCCTCTACACTTGTAGACATACGTTTTTGATCCCCACCTCCCTGCCATATTAGTTTAAACCCACCCGAACTGCACTAGCAAAACTCCCAGCCAGGATATTCGTGCCCTTCCAATTTAGTTGTGACCCGTCCTTCTTGTACATGTGCCCTCCTCTCTTGAAAACTTCCCATTGATCGAGGAAAATGAAGCCCTCCCTCCTGGACCAGTCCTTTAGCCAAGCATTCAATTGTACTAACTCCCTATTCCTAGCCTCACTGGCACGAGGCATTGGGAGCAGCCCAGAGATGGCCACCCTGGAGGCCCTACCTTTTAGCCTATTTCCCAACTCCCTGAATTGCTCTCGTAGGATCCCCCTGCTCTTCCTATCTACGTCATTTGCACCAATGTGTACAATGACATCCATTTCTTTATTCTCCCCTTTTAATATGCCTCCTATCCGCTCGGAGACATCCAGTACCCCAGCACCAGGTAGGCAGACTACCATCCTGGAGTCCCGTTCGCACCCACAGAATCACCTGTCCGTGCCTCTAACCGACGCGTCCCCCACCACTATTGCTCTCCTAACCCCTCTCTTTCCTTTCCGGGCCACAGAGCCTGACTCTGTGCCAGTGACCTGGTCACTGTGGCTTACCCCTGGAGAGTCATCCTCCTCCACACTATCCAAAACAATATACCTGTTTTGGAGTGGGACAACCACAGGTGACTCCACCACTAATTGCTCACTCCCCTCCCCTCTCACACCTGTCGCCGAGCCTTTCCTATTATGAGAGACAGCCACTGGAATACTCTCTGGTACGTTACCCTTATGACCTTTACTCCTCCTAACTGTGACCCAAGTGTCTTCCCCCTGAGGCCCCGGTGTAACCACTTGCCTATAACTCATGTCTATTTGTCTCTCATTCTCCCTGACAAGACTAAGGTCATCAAGCCGCTGCTCCAGTTCTGTGATGCGGTCTCTCAGGAGCTGCAGTCCCACGCACCTGGCGCAAATGTGAACCTCCGGGCGGCTAAGTGTTTCCAGGAACTCCCACATCCCACACCGAAAGCAACAAACTGGCCTATCACTCATAGCTACCCTTTTCCTTTATAGGAATGGAAAAGAAAACACCGACCCCGCTTCGCCCTTTCCCCCGAAGCCCGATGAGCCAAAGCCCTTACAGCTCACACTCTGCTCCCTGCTCACTCCACTGCCCGCTCCCGACGCTGCCCGCTCAAAAGTGTGGCCTGCTTTTAAACCCTCCAAAAACCTTCCCAGGCTTCTCCTGGGCCTACTTCCTGTTTTGGAAAAAAAAAACCTCCGATTTTTAACACAAATTTTACTGAAAAATAAATACATAAATCAAATGCATATACACACTCCCTTACCCTCAGCCTGCTCCTGTGGATCAATGAGGCTGAAACCTCCAAGGTAAGCCCTTTTTACACCCTCCAAAAACCTTCCCATGCTTCTCCTGGGCCTACTTCCTGTTTTGGAACAAAAACCTCCGATTTTTAACACAAATTTAACTGAAAAATAAATAAATAAATCAAATGCAGAAACACACTCCCTTACCCTCAGCCTGCTCCTGTGGAATGCATTCCATCAGGACCAGGAGACTTGTCTCGGAGGGGAGTGTGTGTCTCGGAGGGGAGTGTGTGTCTCGGAGGGGAGTGTTGAACCGTTGGAGAAAATCTCCATTACAAAGGAGGAAGTGTTAGGTTTGTTAGAGCATTTAAAGACTGACAAATCCCCAGGGCCTGATGGAATCTATCCAAGGCTGCTCAGGGAGACGAGAGATGAAATCGCTGGGACTCTGACGCAAATCTTTGTCTCGACACTGGACGCAGGTGAGGTCCCAGAGGATTGGAGGATAGCTAATGTGGTCCCGTTATTTAAGAAGGGTAGAAAGGATAACCCGGGTAATTATAGGCCGGTGAGCTTGACGTCCGTGGTGGGGAAGTTGTTGGAGAAGATTCTTAGAGATAGGATGTATGTGCATTTAGAAAGGAATAAACTCATTAACGATAGTCAGCATGGTTTTGTGAGAGGGAGGTCATGCCTCACTAACCTGGTGGAGTCTTTTGAAGAAGTGACCAAAATGGTTGACGAGGGAAGGGCCGTGGATGTCGTCTATATGGACTTTAGTAAAGCGTTTGACAAAGTCCCTCATGGTAGGCTGGTGAAAAAGGTTGGATCTCATGGGATAAAGGGGGAGGTGGCTAGATGGGTGGAGAACTGGCTTGGTCACAGAAGACAGAGGGTGGTAGTGGAAGGGTCTTTTTCTGGCTGGAGGCCTGTGACTAGTGGTGTTCCGCAGGGCTCTGTATTGGGACCTCTGCTGTTTGTGATTTATATAAATGATCTGGAAGAAGGTGTAACTGGGGTGATCAGTAAGTTTGCGGACGACACAAAATTGGCAGGACTTGCAGATAGTGAGGAGCATTGTCAGAAGCTACAGAAGGATATAGATAGGCTGGAAATTTGGGCAAAGAAATGGCAGATGGAGTTCAATCCTGATGAATGCGAAGTGATGCATTTTGGTAGAAATAATGTCGGGAGGAGCTATATGATAAATGGCAGAACCATAAAGGGTGTAGATACGCAGAGGGACCTGGGTGTGCAAGTCCACAGATCCTTGAAAGTGACGTCACAGGTGGAGAAGGTGGTGAAGAAGGCATACGGCATGCTTGCCTTTATAGGACGGGGCAAAGAGTATAAAAGTTGGAGTCTGATGTTGCAGATGTATAGAACATTGGTTCGGCCGCATCTGGAATACTGCGCCCAGTTCTGGTCGCCACACTACCAGAAGGACGTGAAGGCTTTGGAGAGAGTACAGAGGAGGTTTACCAGGATGTTACCTGGTATGGAGGGGCTTAGTTATGAGGAGAGATTGGGTAAACTGGGGTTGTTCTCCCTGGAAAGACGGAGGATGAGGGGAGACTTAATAGAGGTGTATAAGATTATGAAAGGCATAGATAGGGTGAACGGTGGGAAGCTTTTCCCAGGTCGGTGGTGACGTTCACGAGGGGCCATAGGTTCAAGGTGAAGGGGGGGAGGTTTAACACAGATATCAGACGGACGTATTTTACACAGAGGGTGGTGGGGGCCTGGAATGCGCTGCCAGGCAAGGTGGTGGAGGCGGACACACTGGGAACGTTTAAGACTTATCTAGACAGCCATATGAACGGAGTGGGAATGGAGGGATACAAAAGAATGGTCTAGTTTGGACCAGGGAGCGGCGCGGGCTTGGAGGGCCGAAGGGCCTGTTCTTGTGCTGTATTGTTCTTTGTTCTAATACCTCTCAACATCTTATACACCTCTATCAGGTCACCTCTCATCCTTCGCCTCTCCAAGGAGAAAAGACCTAGCTCTCTCAATCTATCCTTATGAGGTATGCCACTTAATGCAGGCAACATCCTTGTAAATCTCCTCTGCACCCTTTCTATGGCTTCCAGATCCTTTCTGTAATGAGACGACCGGAACTGGGCACAGTACTCCAGGTGGGGTCTGACCAGGGTACTATAGAGCTGCAGCATTATCTCCCGATTTCTCAACTCAATCCTCTATTGATGAAGGCCAGTATTCCATACGCCTTCTAAGAACATAAGAACATAAGAAATAGGAGCAGGGGTAGGCCATCTAGCCCCTCGAGCCGGACCCGCCATTCAATAAGATCATGGCTGATCTGAAGTGGATCAGTTCCACTTACCCGCCTGATCCCGATAACCCCTAATTCCCTTACCGATCAGGAATCCATCTATCCGTGATTTAAACATATTCAACGAGGTAGCCTCCACCACTTCAGTGGGCAGAGAATTCCAGAGATTCACCACCCTCTGAGAGAAGAAGTTCCTCCTCAACTCTGTCCTAAACTGACACCCCTTTATTTTGAGGCTGTGCCCTCTAGTTCTAGTTTCCCTTCTAACTGGAAAGAATCTCTCCACCTCTACCCTATCCAGCCCCTTCATTATCTCATAGGTCTCTATAAGATCCCCCCTCAGCCTTCTAAATTCCAACGAATACAAACCCAATCTACTCAGTCTCTCCTCATAATCAACACCCCTCATCTCTGGTATCAACCTGGTGAACTTTCTCTGCACTCCCTCCAAAGCCAATATATCCTTCCGCAAATAAGGGGACCAATACTGCATACAGTATTCCAGCTGCGGCCTCACCAATGCCCTGTACAGATGCAGCAAGACATCTCTGCTTTTACATTCTATCCCCTTTGCGATATACGCCAGCATCCCATTTGCCTTGTTGATCACCTGTTGCACCTGCAGACTGGGTTTTTGCGTCTCATGTACAAGGACCCCCAGGTCCCTCTGCACAGCAGCATGTTGTAATTTCTTTCCATTTAGATAATAATCCAATTTGCAATTATTTCTTCCAAAGTGAATAACCTCGCATTTGTTAACGTTATACTCCATCTGCCAGATCCTCGCCCACTCACTCAGCCTTCTTAACCACAGCCTCTACCTGCAACGCTGCTTTGAGCGTCCTCTGAATCCGGACCCCAAGATCCTTCTGATCTTCCACACTGCCAAGCGTCTTACCCTTAATATTATCAGTCAAGCTGGGAAAGTGTTTATTTGGAGTCAGGGCAATTATGAGACCACATTTGGAATATTGTGTGAAGTTCTGGTCACCTCACTATAAGAAGGATGTGGAAGCGCTGGAAAGAGTGCAGAGGAGATTTACCAGGATGCTGCCTGGTTTTATGAGGAAAGGTTGGGGGAGCTAGGGCTGTTCTCTCTGGAGCGGAGGAGGCTGAGGGGAGACTTAATAGAGGTTTATAAAATGATGAAGGGGATAGATAGAGTGAACGTTCAAAGACTATTTCCTCGGGTGGATGGAGCTATTACAAGGGGGCATAACTATAGGGTTCGTGGTGGGAGACATAGGAAGGATATCAGAGGTAGGTTCTTTACGCAGAGAGTGGTTGGGGTGTGGAATGGACTGCCTGCAGTGATAGTGGAGTCAGACACTTTAGGAACATTTAAGCGGTTATTGGATAGGCACATGGAGCACACCAGGATGATAGGGAGTGGGACAGTTTGATCTTGGTTTCAGATAAAGCTCGGCACAACATCGTGGGCTGAAGGGCCTGTTCTGTGCTGTACTGTTCTATGTTCTATGTTCTATGAGGCTATTGTGCTGGAAATTAGAGGCGTAAATTGGAAGGAGGTTTTCTCAGGGAAATGTAGAGAAGAAATGTGGCAACTTTTCAAGGAAAATTTGTCTGGAGCTCTGCATAGCAACGTTCCAATGAGACAGGGGAGTTATGGTAGGTCACAGGAACCATGGTGCACGAAAGCTGTAACGAATTTAGTCAAGAAGAAAAGAAAAGCCGACAAAAGGTTCAGGGAGTGAGGTAATGTTAGAAATCTAGAAAAGTATACGAGTAGTAGGAAGGAACTTAAGAGGGAAATTAGAAGAGCAAGAAGGGATCATGAGAAGGCATTGGCAGACAGGATAAAGGAAAACCCCAAGGCATTCTACAAGTATGTCAAGAGCAAGAGGATAAGATGTGAAGGAGTTGGACCTATCAAATGTGACGGTGGGAAAGTCTGTATTAAGAACATAAGAAATAGGAGCAGGAGTACGCCATCTAGCCCCTCCAGCCTGCCCCGCCATTCAATAAGATCATGGCTGATCTGACGTGGATCAGTACCACTTACCCGCCTGATCCCCATAACCCTTAATTCCCTTACCGATCAGGAATCCATCCATCCGCGCTTTAAACATATTCAGCGAGGTAACCTCCACCACCTCAGTGGGCAGAGAATTCCAGAGATTCACCACCCTCTGGGAGGAGAAGTTCCTCCTCAACTCTGTCTTAAACCGACCCCCCTTTATTTTGAGGCTGTGTCCTCTAGTTTTCACTTCCTTACTAAGTGGAAAGAATCTCTCCGCCTCCACCCTATCCAGCCCCCGCATTATCTTATAAGTCTCCAGAAGATCCCCCCTCATCCTTCTAAACTCCAACGAGTACAAACCCAATCTCCTCAGCCTCTCCTCATAATCCAAACCCCTCATCTCCGGTATCAACCTGGTGAACCTTCTCTGCACTCCCTCCAATGCCAATATATCCTTCCTCATATAAGGGGACCAATACTGCACACAGTATTCCAGCTGCGGCCTCACCAATGCCCTGTACAGGCGCATCAAGACATCCCTGCTTTTATATTCTATCCCCCTCGCGATATAGGCCAACATCCCATTTGCCTTCTTGATCACCTGTTGTACCTGCAGACTGGGCTTTTGCGTCTCATGCACAAGGACCCCCAGGTCCCTTTGCACGGTAGCATGTTTTAATTTGTTTCCATTGAGATAGTAATCCCATTTGTTATTATTTCCTCCAAAGTGTATTGAACCGGTTGAAATAGCAGAGGTACTCAATGAATATTTTACTTCAGTATTCACAGCAGAAAAGGATCTTGGTAGTTGCAGTGCAGACTTGCAGTGGACTGAGAAGAATGAGCATGTGGACATTAGGAAAGAGGATGTGTTGGAGCTTTTGAAAAGCATCAAGTTAGATAAATCGCCGGGACCGGATGGTATGTACCCCAGGTTACTGTGGGAGGCGAGGGAAGAGATTGCTGAGCCTCTGGCGGTGATCTTTGCGTCATCAATGGAGACGGGAGAGGTTCCGGAGGATTAGAGGATTGCGGATGTGGTTCCGTTATTCAAGAAAGCGAGAAGAGATAGCCCGGGAAATTATAGACCAGTGAGTCTAACCTCAGTGGTTGGTAAGTTGATGGAGAAGATCCTGAGAGGCAGGATTTATGAACATCTGGAGAGGAATAGTATGATCAGAAATAGCCAACGCAGCTTTGTCCAAGGCAGATAATGCCTTACGAGCCTAATTGAACTTTTTGAAGATGTAACTAGACACATAGAGGGGGGAACAAAGAACAATACAGCACAGGAACAGGCCCTTCGGCCCTCCAAGCCCGCGCCGCTCCCTGGTCCAAACTAGACCATTCTTTTGTATCCCTCCATTCCCACTCCGTTCATGTGGCTATCTAGATAAGTCTGAAATGTTCCCAGTATGTCCGCCTCCACCACCTTGCCCGGCAGCGCATTCCAGGCCCTCACCACCCTCTGCGTAAAATACGTCCTTCTGATATCTGTGTTAAACCTCCCCCCCTTCACCTTGAACCTATGACCCCTCGTGAACGTCACCAACGACCTGAGGAAAATCTTCCCACCGTTCACCCTATCTATGCCTTTCATAATTTTATACACCTCTATTAGGTCACCCCTCATCCTCCGTCTTTCCAGTGAGAACAACCCCAGTTTACCCAATCTCTCCTCATAACTAAGCCCTTCCATACCAGGCAACATCCTGGTCAACCACATTGTTCCACTGGAGCAAGCTGAGAGGGAGTGATTGGAGGCAGCAGTGCTGGTGAGAGATTAATTGAATTGTTTGTTTATTTAATTAGTCAGCTAGTGTGTGTTTTTTTGGCCTTTACTTTTGCAGTTGTATTTTAAGTTTAAAGTGAAAACTGGAAGTGGGCTGCTAAGGAGTCTGGGAAGGGTTTTTTAAGCGCGTGAAGTATAAAAGGTAGGCTGCAGTATGCAGCGGGAAGCGTCGGGAGCGGGCAGTGAGTGAGTGGGAATCAGAGTGTGAGCTATAAGGCTTTGGCTCACAGGGCATGAGTGAGTGGGAAGCAGATTGTGAGCTATAAGGCTTTGGCTCACAGGGCTTAGGAGGAAAGGGCGAGCAGGGGTGAGTTTAATTCATTCTTGCTGTTTCTACCTGGTACTGGCAAGGTATCTAGAGGGGATGGGTGTGCAGGCAGTGCTATGTTCCTCTTGCACTATGTTTGAGGTGAGGGACGACGACAGTGTCCCTGCTGATTACACCTGTGGGAAGTGCACCCATCTGCAGCTCCTCCAAAACCATGTTAGGGAACTGGAGTTGGAGTTGGATGAACTTAGGATCATTAGGGACGCAGAGGTGACCATAGACAGAAGCTTTAGGGATACAGTTACTCCGAGGAATGAAAACAGATGGGTGACGGTGAGAGGGGCTGGGAGGAAGCAGTCCGTGCAGGGATCCCCGGTGGTCGTTCCCCTTAGCAAGAAGTATTCTGCTTTGGATACGGTTGAGGGGGATGACATACCAGTGGTGAGCCGCAGTGAGAGGATCTCCAGCACTGGGTCCGTCTCTGTGGCTCGGGAGGGTAAGGGGCAGAGCGGGAGGGCAATAGTAATTGGGGACTCGTTAGTTAGAGGGATAGATAGGAGGTTCTGTGGCAGCAAAAGAGACTCACGGATGGTATGTTGCCTACCGGATGCCAAGGTCCGTGACGTCTCAGACCGTGTTTTCCGGATTCTGAAGGGGGAGGGGAAACAGTCACAAGTCGTGGTACACATTGGTACCAATGACATAGGTAAGAGAAGGGACGGGGATTTAAAGCAGGAATTTCTGGAGCTGGGCTGGAAGCTGAGAGCCAAGACGAAACATGTGGTCATCTCTGGTACGTTGCCGGTGCCACGTGATAGCGAGTTGAGGAACAGGGAGAGAGTGCAGTTAAACATGTGGTTGCAGGGATGGTGTAGGAGGGAGGGTTTCAGATACGTGGATAATTGGAACACATTCTGGGGAAGGTGGGACCTGTACAAACAGGACGGGGTGCACCTGAACCAGAGGGGCACCAATATCCGAGGAGGGAAATTTGTTACGGCTCTTCAGGGGGGTTTAAACTAATTTGTCAGGGGAGTGGGAAAAGGAGTTGTAGTCCAGAAGTCAGAGAGGGTGGTGAGGTATTGGGGAAGGTATCAGGGTCAAGGGTGGGTACCGGTAGACAGGAAGGTGGGTTGAAGTGTCTCTACTTCAATGCAAGGAGCATCCGGAACAAGGTAGATGAACTTGGGGCGTGGATTGGTACTTGGGACTACGATGTTGCGGCCATTACGGAGGCGTGGGTAGAACAAGGACAGGAATGGTTTTTGGGCGTTCCGGGGTATAGATGTTTCACTAAGTGTAGGGAAGCTGGTAAAAGAGGTGGAGGAGTGGCATTGTTAATCAAGGATAGTTTAACGGCTGCGGAAAGGCACTTCGAGGGGGATCTGCACACTGAGGTAATATGGGCTGAGGTTAGAAATAGGAAAGGAGCGGTCACGTTGTTAGGAGTTTACTATAGGCCCCCAAATAGTCATAGAGATGTGGAGGAAGAAATTGCTAAGCAGATTATGGATATGTGTAGGGGTCACAGGGTAGTTGTCATGGGGGACTTTAACTTTCCAAATATTGATTGGAACCTTTGTAGGTCAAATAGTTCGGATGGGGCAGTTTTTGTGCAGTGTGTGCAGGAGGGTTTCCTGACACAATATGTGGATAGGCCGACAAGAGGTGAGGCCACATTGGATTTGGTACTGGGAAATGAACCGGGCCAAGTGTTAGATTTGGTTGTGGGAGAGCACTTTGGAGATAGTGACCACAATTCGGTGTCTTTTGTTATTGCAATGGAGAGGGATAGGGCCGTACGGCAGGGCAAGGCTTACAATTGGGGGAGAGGTAATTATGATGCGATTCGGCAAGAATTAGGGGGCATAAGTTGGGAACAGAAACTGTCAGGGAAAGGAACTAATGAAAAGTGGAACTTTTTCAAGGAACAAATACTGGATGTCCTTGATAGGTATGTCCCTGTCAGGCAGGGAGGAAAAGGCCGAGTGAGGGAACCATGGTTCACGAAAGAGGTGGAATGTCTTGTGAAAAGGAAGAGGGAAGCTTATGTAGGGATGAGGAAACAAGGTTCAGATGGCTCGATTGAGGGTTACAAGTTAGCAAGGACTGAGCTGAAAAAGGGGCTTAGGAGAGCTAGGAGGGTACATGAGAAGTCCTTGGCGGGTTGGATCAAGGAAAACCCCAAGGCTTTTTACTCTTATGTGAGGAATAAAAGAATGACCAGGGTGAGGTTAGGGCCGGTCAAGGACAGTAGTGGGAACTTGTGTATGGAGTCAGAAGAGATAGGCGAGGTGATGAATGAATACTTTTCTTCAGTGTTCACCAAGGAGAGGGGCCATGTTTTTGAGGAAGAGAAGGTGTTACAGGCTAATAGGCTGGAGGAAAAAGATGTTCGTAGGGAGGATGTCCTGGCAGTTTTGAATAAACTGAAGGTCGATAAGTCCCCTGGGCCTGATGAAATGTATCCTAGGATTCTTTGGGAGGCGAGGGATGAGATTGCAGAGCCTTTGGCTTTGAACTTTGAGTCCTCGCTGTCCACGAGGATGGTGCCAGAGGACTGGAGAATGGCGAATGTTGTTCCTCTGTTTAAATAAGGGAATAGAAATGACCCTGGTAATTATAGACCGGTTAGTCTTACTTCGGTGGTTGGTAAATTGATGGAAAAGGTCCTTAGGGATGGGATTTACGACCATTTAGAAAGATGCGGAATAATCCGGGATAGTCAGCATGGATTCGTGAAGGGCAAGTCGTACCTCACAAATTTGATAGAATTTTTTGAGGAGTAAACTAAGTGTGTTGATGAAGGTAGGGCAGTTGATGTCATATACATGGATTTTAGTAAGGCGTTTGATAAGGTCCCCCATGGTCGGCTTATAATGAAAGTGAGGAGGTGTGGGATAGAGGGAAAGTTGGCCGATTGGATAGGTAACTGGCTGTCTGATCGAAAACAGAGGGTGGTGGTCGATGGAAAATTTTCGGATTGGAGGCAGGTTGCTAGCGGAGTGCCGCAGGGATCAGTGCTTGGTCCTCTGCTCTTTGTGATTTTTATTAATGACTTAGAGGAGGGGGCTGAAGGGTGGATCAGTAAATTTGCTGATGACACCAAGTTGGTGGAGTAGTGGATGAGGTGGGAGGCTGTTGTAGGCTGCAAAGAGACATAGGTAGGATGCAAAGCTGGACTGAAAAATGGCAAATGGAGTTTAACCCCGATAAATGTGAGGTGACTCATTTTGGTAGGACTAATTTAAATGTGGATTACAGGGTCAAAGGTAGGGTTCTGAAGACTGTGGAGGAACAGAGAGATCTTGGGGTTCATATCCACAGATCTCTCAAGGTTGCCACTCAAGTGGATAGAGCTGTGAAGAAGGCCTATAGTGTGTTAGCTTTTATTAACAGGGGGTTGGAGTTTAAGAACCGTGGGGTTATGCTGCAACTGTACAGGACCTTGGTGAGACCACATTTGGAGTATTGTGTGCAGTTCTGGTCACCTCACTATAGGAAGGATGTGGAAGCGCTGGAAAGAGTGCAGAGGAGATTTACCAGGATGCTGCCTGGTTTGGAGGGTAGGTCTTATGAGGAAAGGTTGCGGGAGCTAGGGCTGTTCTCTCTGGAGCGGAGGAGGCTGAGGGGAGACTTAATAGAGGTTTATAAAATGATGAAGGGGATAGATAGAGTGAACGTTCAAAGACTATTTCCTCAGGTGGATGGAGCTCTTACGAGGGGGCATAACTATAGGGTTCGTGGTGGGAGATACAGGAAGGATATCAGAGGTAGGTTCTTTACGCAGAGAGTGGTTGGGGTGTGGAATGGACTGCCTGTAGTGATAGTGGAGTCAGACACTTTAGGAACATTTAAGCGGTTATTGGATAGGCACATGGAGCACACCAGGATGATAGGGAGTGGGATAGCTTGGTCTTAGTTTCAGATAAAGCTCGGCACAACATCGTGGGCCGAAGGGCCTGTTCTGTGCTGTACTGTTCTATGTTCTATGTTCAACCTCCTCTGTACTCTCTCGAAAGCCTCCACGTCCTTCTGGTAGTGTGGCGACCAGAACTGGGTGCAGTATTCCAAATGCGGCCAAACCTACGTTCTATACAATCGCAACATCAGACCCCAACTTTTATACTCTACGCCCCGTCCTATAAAGGCAAGCATGCCATATGCCTTATTCACTAGCTTCTCCACCTCTGACGTCACCTTCAAGGATCTGTGGACTTGCATACCCAGGTCCCTCTGCGTATCTACACCCTTTATGGTTCTGCCATTTATCGTATAGCTCCCCCCTACGTCAGTTCCACCAAAATGCATCCCTTCGCATTCATCTGGATTGCACTCCATCTGCCATTTCTTTGCCCAAATTTCCAGCCTATCTATATCCTTCTGTAGCCTCTGACAATGTTCCTCACTATCTGCAAGTCCAGCCATTTTCGTGTCGTCGGCAAACTTACTGATCACCCCAGTTACACCTTCTTCCAGATCGTTTATATAAATCACAAACAGCAGAGGTCCCAATACAGGGCCCTGCGGAACACACTAGTCACAGGCATCCAGCCGCAAAAAGACCCTTCCACGACCATCCTCTGTCTTCTGTGACCAAGCCAGTTCTCCACCCATCTAGCCACCTCCACCTTTATCCCATGAGATCCAACCTTTTGCACCAACCTATCATGAGGGACTTTATCAAACGCCTTACTAAAGTCCATATAGACAACATCCACGGCCCTTCCCTCGTCAACCATTCTAGTCACTTCTTCAAAAAACTCCACCAGGTTAGTGAGGCATGACCTCCCTCTCACAAAACCATGCTGACTATCGTGAATGAGTTTATTCCTTTCTAAATGCGCATCCATCCTATTTCTAAGAATCCTCTCCAACAACTTCCCTACCACGGACGTCAAGCTCACCGGCCTATAATTTCCCGGGTTATCCTTCCTACCCTTCTTAAATAACGGGACCACATTAGCTATCCTCCAATCCTCTGGGACCTCACCTGTGTCCAGTGACAAGACAAAGATTTGCATCACAGGCCCAGCGATTTCATCTCTCGTCTCCCTGAGCAGCCTTGGATAGATTCCATCAGGCCCTGGGGATTTGTCAGTCTTTATATTCCCTCAAAAACCGAACACTTCCTCCCTTGTAATGGAGATTTTCCCTAACGGGTCAACACTCCCCTCCGAGACACTCCCAGTCAACACATCCCTCTCCTTTGTGAATACCGACGCAAAGTATTCATTTAGGATTCGAGGAATTAAGGGCTATGGGGAGAGAGCGGGTAAATGGAGTTGAAATCAACCATGATTGAATGGTGGAGTGGACTCGATGGGCCGAATGGCCTTACTTCCGCTCCTATGTCTTATGGTCTTATGGTCTTATCTCCCCTACTTCTTTGGGCTCCAAGCATAATTCCCCACTTTTGTCCCTGAGAGGTCCAATTTTTTCCCTGACAACCCTTTTGTTCCTAACGTATGAATAAAATGCCTTGGGATTCTCCTTAATCCTGTCTGCCAAGGACATTTCGTGACCCCATTCTGCCCTTCTAATTCCTCGTTTGAGTTCTTTCCTACTTTCTTTGTATTCCTCCAGAGCTCCCTCCGTTTTTAGCTGCCTGGACCTAACGTACGCCTCTCTTTTCTTTTTGACTAACCCCTCAATTTCCCTGGTTATCCACGGAAGAGCGGCAGATGCAGTTTATATGGATTTCAGCAAGACATTTGATAAGGTGCCCCATGAAAGGCTCATTGAGAAAGTGAAGGGGCATGGAATACAAGGGGACATTGCTTTGTGGATTCAGAACTGGCTTGCCCACAGAAGGCAAAGAGTGGTTGTAGATGGGTCTTTTTCAGCATGGAGGTCGGTCACCAGTGGAGTGCCCCAGGGATCTGTTCTGGGACCCGTGCTCTTTGTGATTTTTATAAATGACATGGATGAGGAAGTGGAGGGATGGGCAAACTTGCCAACCCATCCTTCCACTTCCTCATCCAGGTCATTTATAAAAATCACAAAGAGCAAGGGTCCCAGAACAGATCCCTGGGGCACCCCACTGGTGACCGACCTCCGCTCTGAAAAAGACCCATCTGCAACCACTCTTTGCCTTCTGTGGGCAAGCCAGTTCTGAATCCACAAAGCAACGTCCCCTTGTATCCCATGCCCCTTCACTTTCTCCATAAGCCTTGCATGGGGCACCTTATCAAACGCCTTGCTGAAATCCATATAAACTACATCTACCGCTCTTCCCTCGTCTATGTGTCTAGTTACATCTTCAAAAAATTCAATTTGGCTCGTAAGGCATGATCTGCCTTGGACAAAGCGGTGCTGGCTATCCCTCTCCAGATGTTCATAAATCCTGCCTCTCAGGATCTTCTCCAACTTACCAACCACTGAGGTTAGACTCACTGGTCTATAATTTCCCGGTCTATCTCTCCTCCCTTTCTTGAATAACGGAACGACATCCACAATCCTCCAATCTTCCGGAACCTCTCCCATCTCCATTGATAGAACATAGAACATAGAACAGTACAGCACAGAACAGGCCCTTCGGCCCACGATGTTGTGCCGAGCTTTATCTGAAACCAAGATCAAGCTATACCACTCAATATCATCCTGGTGTGTTCCATGTGCCTATCCAATAACCACTTAAATGTTCCTCAAGTGTCTGACTCCACTATCACTGCAGGCAGTCCATTCCACACCCCAACCACTCTCTGCGTAAAGAACCTACCTCTGATATCCTTCCTATATCTCCCACCACGAACCCTTTAGTTATGCCCCCTTGTAATAGCTCCATCCACCCGAGGAAATAGTCTTTGAACGTTCACTCTATCTATCCCCTTCATCATTATATAAACCTCCATTAAGTCTCCCCTCAGCCTCCTCCGCTCCAGAGAGAACAGCCCTAGCTCCCTCAACCTTTCCTCATAAGACCTACCCTCCAAACCAGGCAGCATCCTGGTAAATCTCCTCTGCACTCTTTCCAGCGCTTCCACATCCTTCTTATAGTGAGGTGACCAGAACTGCACACAATATTCCAAATGTGGTCTCACCAAGGTCCTGTACAGTTGCAGCATAACCCCACGGCTCTTAAACTCCAACCCCCTGTTAATAAAAGCTAACACACTATAGGCCTTCTTCACAGCTCTATCCACTTGAGTGGCCACCTTTAGAGATCTGTGGATATGGACCCCAAGATCTCTCTGTTCCTCCACAGTCTTCAGAACCCTTTCTTTGACCCATTTAAATTAGTCCTACCAAAATGAATCACCTCACATTTATCAGGGTTAAACTCCATTTGCCATTTTTCAGCCCAGCTTTGCATCCTATCTATGTCTCTTTGCAGCCTATAACAGCCCTCCACCTCATGCACTACTCCACCAATCGTGGTGTCATCAGCAGACTTACTGATCCACCCTTCAGCCCCCTCCTCCAAGTCATTAATAAAAATCACAAAGAGCAGAGGACCAAGCACTAACAAGAACATAAGAAATAGGAGCAGGAGTAGGCCATCTGGCCCTTCGAGCCTGCCCCGCCATTCAACAAGATCATGGCTGATCTGAAGCGAATCAGTCCCACTTACCCGCCTGCTCCCCATAACCCCTAATTCCCTTATCGATCAGAAAACTATCTACCCGTGATTTAAACATACTCAACGAGGAAGCCTCCACCACTTCAACGGGCAGAGAATTCCAGAGATTCACTACCCTCTGAGAGAAGAAGTTCCCCCTCAACCTGTTCTGAACCAGCCCCCCCTTATTTTGAGGCTGTGCCCTCTAGTTCTGGTTTCCCTTCTCAGTGGAAAGAACCTCTCCACCTCTACCCTATCCAGCCCCTTCATTATCTTATATGTCTCTATAAGATCACCCCTCATCCTTCTAAACTCCAACGAGTACAGACCCAATCTGTTTAATCTCTCCTCATAAGCTACACCCCTCATCTCCGGTATCTCAGGTAATCCCTGTGGCACTCCGCTGGTAACCGGTTTCCAGTCCGAAGATTTTCCATCCACCACCAACCTCTGTTACCTATCCAATCGGCCAAACTTCCCTCTATCCCACACATCCTTACTTTCTTCATAAGCCGACCGTGGGGGACTTTATCAAACGCCTTACTAAAATCCATGTATATGACATCAACAGCACTACCTTCATCTACACACTTAGTTACCTCCTCAAAAAATTCTATCAAATTTGTGAGGCACGAATTGCCTTTCACAAATTCGTTCTGACTATCTCGGATTAATCCGCATCTTTCTAAATGGTCATAAATCCCATCCCTAAGGACCTTTTCCATCAATTTACCAACCACCGAAGTAAGACTAACCGGTCTATAATTACCAGGGTCATTTCTATTCCCTTTCTTAAACAGAGGAACAACATTCGCCATTCTCCAGTCCTCTGGCACCATCCCCGTGGACAGTGAGGACCCAAAGATCAAACCCAACTTATACATAGAACATGGAACAGTACAGCACAGAACAGGCCCTTCGGCCCACAATGTTGTGCCGAGCTTTGTCTGAAACCCAAATCAAGCTATTTCCTCCCTAACATCCCGAAGAACTCCATATGCCTATCCAAGAGCTTCTTAAATGTTCCTAAAATTTCTGACTCCACTATCCCTGCAGGCAGTCCATTCCACACCCCAACCACCCTCTGAGTAAAAAACCTACCTCGGACATCCTTCCTATAAGAGAAGTGATTGCAGAGCCTCTGGCTCTGATCTTCAGGTCGTCGTTGGCCTCTGGTATAGTACCAGAAGATTGGAGGTTAGCGAATGTTGTCCCATTGTTTAAGAAGGGGAACAGAGACTTCCCCGGGAATTATAGACCGGTGAGTCTCACTTCTGTTGTCGGCAAGATGTTGGAAAAAATTATAAGGGATAGGATTTATAGTTATTTGGAGAGTAATGAATTGATAGGTGATAGTCAGCATGGTTTTGTGGCAGGTAGGTCGTGCCTTACTAACCTTATTGAGTTTTTTGAGAAAGTGACCAAGGAGGTGGATGGGGGCAAGGCAGTGGACGTGGTATATATGGATTTTAGTAAGGCGTTTGATAAGGTTCACCATGGTAGGCTTCTGCAGAAAATGCAGATGTATGGGATTGGGGGTGATCTAGGAAATTGGATCAGGAATTGGCTAGCGGATAGGAAACAGAGGGTGGTGGTTGATAGTAAATATTCATCATGGAGTGCGGTTACAAGTGGTGTACCTCAGGGATCTGTTTTGGGGCCACTGCTGTTTGTAATATTTATTAATGATCTGGATGAGGGTATAGTTGGGTGGATTAGCAAATTTGCTGATGACACCAAAGTCGGTGGTGTGGTAGACAGTGAGGAAGGGTGTCGTAGTTTGCAGGAAGACTTAGACAGGTTGCAAAGTTGGGCCGAGAGGTGGCGGATGGAGTTTAATGCGGAGAAGTGTGAGGTAATTCACTTTGGTAGGAATAACAGATGTGTTGAGTATAGGGCTAACGGGAGGACTTTGAATAGTGTGGAGGAGCAGAGGGATCTAGGTGTATGTGTGCATAGATCCCTGAAAGTTGGGAATCAAGTAGATAAGGTTGTTAAGAAGGCATATGGTGTCTTGGCGTTTATTGGTAGGGGGATTGAATTTAGGAGTCGTAGCGTTATGTTGCAACTGTACACAACTCTGGTGCGGCCGCACTTGGAGTACTGTGTGCAGTTCTGGTCCCCACATTACAGGAAGGATGTGGAGGCTTTGGAGAGGGTGCAGAGGAGGTTTACCAGGATGTTGCCTGGTATGGAGGGGAGATCCTATGAGGAGAGGCTGAGGGATTTGGGATTGTTTTCGCTGGAAAGGCGGCGGCTAAGAGGGGATCTTATTGAAACATATAAGATGATTAGAGGTTTAGATAGGGTGGATAGCGATAGCCTTTTTCCTCTGATGGAGAAATCCAGCACGAGGGGGCATGGCTTTAAATTGAGGGGGGGTAGTTATAGAACCGATGTCAGGGGTAGGTTCTTTACCCAGAGGGTGGTGAGGGATTGGAATGCCCTGCCAGCATCAGTAGTAAATGCGCCTAGTTTGGGGGCGTTTAAGAGATCCGTAGATAGGTTCATGGACGAAAAGAAATTGGTTTAGGTTGGAGGGTCACAGTTTTTTTTTTTAACTGGTCGGTGCAACATCGTGGGCCGAAGGGCCTGTTCTGCGCTGTAATGTTCTATGTTCTATGTTCTATGTTCTATATCTGGATGGGTTGGTAAGTTTGCTGACGACACCAAGGTAGGTGGTGTTGTGGATAGTTTGGAGGGATGTCAGAAGTTGCAGCGAGACATAGATAGAATGCAAGACTGGGCGGAGAAATGGCAGATGGACTTCAACCCGGATAAGTGTGTGGTGATCCATTTTGGCAGATCCAATGGGATGAAGCAGCAATATAATATGAAGGGTACCATTCTTAGCAGTGTAGAGGATCAGAAGGACCTTGGGGTCCGGGTCCATAGGACTCTTAAATCGGCCTCGCAGGTGGAGGATGCGGTCAAGAAGGCGTACGGCGTACTGGCCTTCATTAATCGAGGGATTGAGTTTAGGAGTCGGGAGATAATGCTGCAGCTTTATAGGACCCTGGTTAGACCCCACTTGGAGTACTGCGCGCAGTTCTGGTCACCTCATTACAGGAAAGATGTTGAAGCCATTGAAAGGGTGCAGAGGAGATTTACAAGGATGTTGCCTGGATTGGGGGGCATGCCTTATGAGGATAGGTTGAGGGAGCTTGGTCTCTTCTCCCTGGAGAGACGAAGGATGAGAGGTGACCTGATAGAGGTTTACAAGATGTTGAGAGGTCTGGATAGGGTAGACTCTCAGAGGCTATTTCCAAGGGCTGAAATGGTTGCTACGAGAGGACACAGGTTTAAGGTGCTGGGGGGTAGGTACAGAGGAGATGTCAGGGGTAAGTTTTTCACTCAGAGGGTGGTGGGTGAGTGGAATCGGCTGACGTCGGTGGTGGTGGAGGCAAACTCGTTGGGGTCTTTTAAGAGACTTCTGGATGAGTACATGGGATTTAATGGGATTGAGGGCTATAGATAGGCCTAGAGGTGGGGATGTGATCGGCGCAACCTGTGGGCCGAAGGGCCTGTTTGTGCTGTGGCTTTCTATGTTCTATGTTCTATCTCCCACCATAGTTATGCCCCCTAGTTACCGCTCCATTCACCCGAGGAAATAGTCTTTGAACGTTCACTCTATCTATCCCCCTCATCATCTTATAAACCTCTATCAAGTCTCCTCTCAACCTCCTCCGCTCCAAAGAGAAAAGCCCAAGTTCCCTCAACCTTTCCTCATAAGACCTACCCTCCAAACCAGGCAGCATCCTGGTAAATCTCCTTTGCACTCTTTCCAGAGTCTCCACATCCTTCTTGTAGTGAGGTGACCAGAACTGCACACAATATTCCAAATTTGGTCTCACCAAGGTCCTGTACAGTTGCAGCATAACCCCATGGCTCTTAAACTCAAACCCCCTGTTAATGAACGCCAACACACTATAGGCCTTCTTCATGGCTCTATCCACTTGAGTGGCAACCTTCAGAGATCTATGGATATGAACCCCAAGATCTCTCTGTTCCTCCACAGTCTTCAGAACCCTACCTTTGACCCTGTAATCCACATTTAAATTTGTCCTACCAAAATGAATCACCTCGCATTTGTCAGGGTTAAACTCCATTTGCCATTTTTCAGCCCAGCTCTGCATCCTATCTATATCTCTTTGCAGCCTACAACAGCCCTCCACCTCATCCACTACTCCACCAATCTTGGTGTCATCAGCAAATTTACGGATCCACCCTTCAGCCCCCTCCTCCAAGTCATTTATAAAAATTACAAATAGCAGAGGACCAAGCACTGATCCCTGTGGCACTCCGCTGGTAACCGGTTTCCAGTCCGAAAAGTTTCCATCCACCACCACCCTCTGTTACCTATCCAATCGGCCAAACTTCCCTCTATCCCACACATCCTTACTTTCTTCATATGCCGACCGTGGGGGACCTTATCAAACGCCTTACTAAAATCCATGTATATGACATCAACTGCACTACCTTCAACTACACACTTAGTTACCTCCTCAAAAAATTCTATCAAATTTGTGAGGCAAGACTTTCCCTTCACAAATCCGTGCTGACTAACCCGGATTAAGCTTCTTTCTAAATGGTTGTAAATCCTATCCCTGAGGACCTTTTCCATCAACTTACCGACCACCGGAGTAAGACTAACCGGCCTATAATTACCAGGGTCATTTCTATTCCCTTTCTTAACCAGAGGAACCACATTCGCCACTCTCCAGTCCTCTGGCACCACCCCCGTGGACAGTGAGGACGCAAAGATCAATGCCAAAGGCTCTGCTATCTCATCCCTTGCCTCCCAAAGAATCCTAGGATATATTTCATCAGGCCCAGGGGACTGATCAACTTTCAGTTTATTCAAAATTGCTAGTACATCTTCCCTCCGAACATCTACTTCCTCCAGCCTATCAGCCTGTGACACCATCCCTTCCTCAAAAACATGGCCCCTCTCCTTGGTGAACACCGAAGAAAAGTATTCATTCATCACCTCTCCTATCTCTTCTGACTCCATGCACAAATTCCCACTGGCGTCCTTGACCGACCCCAGCCTCACCCTGGTCATTCTTTTATTCCTCACATAAGAGTAAAAAGCCTTGGGGTTTTCCTTGATCCGACCCGCCAAGGACTTCTCATGCCCCCTCCTAGCTCTCCTAAGCACCTATTTCAGCTCATTTCTTGCTAACTTGTAACCCTCCATCGAGCCAACTGAACCTTGTTTTCTCAACCTAACATATGCTTCCTTCTTCCTCTTGACAAGATATTCCACGTCTTTTGTGAACCATGGTTCCCTCACTCGGCCATTTCCTCTCTGCCTGGCAGGGACATACCTATCAAGGACACGCAGTATTTGTTCCTTGAAAAAGTTCCACTTACCATTAGTGCCTTTGCCTGACAATTTTTGTTCCCATCCTATGCTTCCTAATTCCCGCCTGATTGCATCATAATTACCTCTGCCCCAATTGTAAGCCTTGCCCTGCCGTCCGGCCCTATCCCTCTCCATTGCAATAACAAAAGACACCGAATTGTGGCCACTATCTCCAAAGTGCTCTCCCACAACCAAATCCAACACTTGGCCCGGCTCATTTCCCATTACCAAATCCAATGTGGCCCCACCTCTTGTCGGCTTATCCACATATTGTGTCAGGAACCCCTCCTGCACACACTGCACAAAAACTGCCCCATCCGAACTATTCGACCTATAAAGGTTCCAATCAATATTTGGAAGGTTAAAGTCCCCCATGACAACTACCCTGTGACCTCCACACCTATCCATAATCTGCTTAGCAATTTCTTGCTCCACATCTCTATTACTATTTGGGGGCCTATAGTAAACTCCTAACAACGTGACCGCTCCTTTCCCATTCCTAACCTCAGCCCATATTACCTCTGTAGGCAGATCCCCTTCGAAATGCCTTTCTGCAGCCGTTACACTCTATCGACCTTCAGTTTATTCAAAACTGCCAGGACATCCTCCCTCCGAACATCTATTTCCTCCAGCCTATTAGCCTGTAACACCTTCTCTTCCTCAAAAACATGGCCCCTCTCCTTGGTGAACACTGAAGAAAAATATTCATTCATCACCTTGCCTATCTCTACTGACTCCATACTGATGCAGAGATCATCGCCAGAGGCTCAGCAATCTCTTCCCTCGCCTCCCACAGTAACCTGGGGTACATCCCATCCGGTCCCGGCGATTTATCTAACTTGATGCTTTTCAACAGCTCCAACACATCCTCTTTCCTAATGACCACATGCTCATTCTTCTCAGTCCACTGCAAGTCTGCACTGCAACTACCAAGATCCTTTTCCACTGTGAATACTGAAGTAAAATATTCATTGAGTACCACTGCTATTTCAACCGGTTCTATACAGACTTCCCCACCGTCACATTTGATAGGTCCTACGCCTTCACACCTTATCTTCTTGCTCTTAACATACTTGTAGAATGCCTTGGTGTTTTCCTTTATCCTGTCTGCCAATGCCTTCTCATGACTCCTTCTTGCTCTTCTAATTTCCCTCTTAAGTTCCTTCCTACTACTCGTATACTCTTCTAGATTTCTAACATTACCGAGCTCCCTGAACCTTTTGTAGGCTTTTCTTTTCTTCTTGACTAAATTCGTTACAGCTTTCGTGCACCATGGTTCCTGTAACCTACCATAACTCCCCTGTCTCATTGGAATGTTGCTGTGCAGAGCTCCAGACAAATTTTCCTTGAAAAGTTGCCACATTTCTTCTGTACATTTCCCTGAGAAAACCTCCTTCCAATTTATGCCTCTAATTTCCTACCTAATAGCCTCATAATTGCCCTGACTCCAAATAAACACTTTCCTCGCTTCACTGATCCTATCTGTCTCCAATGCTTCTGTAAAGGAGATAGAGTTATGATCACTATCCCCAAGATGCTCTCCCACTGAGAGATCTGACACCTGCCCAGGTTCATTCCCTAATACCAAATCAAGTACAGCCTCTCCTCTTGTAGGCTTATCCACATCCTGTGCCAGGAAGCCCTCCTGAACACACCTAACAAACTCCTCCCCATCTAAACCCCTTACCCTAGGGATATTCCAATCGATATTTGGGAAATTAAAATCTCCCATCACGACCACTCTGTTATTATCACATCTCTCCAGGATCTGCTTCCCAATCTGCTCCTCCACATCCCTGCTACTATTGGGCGGCCTATAGAAAACACCCAGTAAAGTTATTGACCCCTTCCTGTTGCGAACCTCCACCCACAGAGATTCCGTAGACAATCCCTCTGTGGCGTCCATCTTTTCTGCAGCCGTGACACTATTCCTGATCAACAGTGCCACTCCCCCACCTCTTTTGCCTCCTTCCCTGTCCCTCCTGAAACATCTGAAACCCGGCACTTGAAGTATCCAGTCCTGTCCCTGAGGTAACCAAGTCTCTGTAATGGCCACCACATCACACTTCCAAGTAGTGATCCACGCTCTAAGCTCATCCATTTTGTTCACTACACCCCTTGCGTTAAAATACACACATCTCAACCCTTCGGTCTGAGCGCTCCCCTTCCCTGTCACCTGCCTATCCTCCCTCTCACACTGTCTACAAGCCCCTTTTATTTTTACTCTAACCTCCTCTCTCCCAGTCACCTCATTTTGATTCCCACCCCCCAACCATTCTAATTTAATTCTAGTTTAACTTTTGCTATCTGTTTTTATATTCTGAGCTACTTTACTCTCATAATCCATCTTACTTTTCTTTATAGCTTTTTCGTGGCTTTCTGCTGACCTTTAAAGATTTCCCAATCCTCTCGTTTCCCACTAATCTTTGCCACTTTGTATGCATTTTCTTTCAATTTGACATCCTCCTTTATTTCATAGAAACATAGAAAACTACAGCACAAAACAGGCCCTTCGGCCCCACAAGTTGTGCCGAACATATCCCTACCTTCTAGGCCTACCTATAACCCTCCATCCTATTAAGTCCCATGTACTCATCCAGGAGTCTCTTGAAAGACCCTATTGAGTTTGCCTCCACCACCACTGACGGCAGCCGATTCTACTCGCCCACCACCCTCTGTGTGAAAAACTTCCCCCGAACATTTCCCCTGTACCTACCCCCCAGCACCTTAAACCTGTGTCCTCTCGTAGCAGCCATTTCCACCCTGGGAAAAAGCCTCTGAGAGTCCACCCGATCTATGCCTCTCAACATCTTATATACCTCTATTAGGTCTCCTCTCATCCTACGTCTCTCCAAGGAGAAAAGACCAAGCTCCCTCAGCCTATCCTCATAAGGCATGCCACTCAATCCAGGCAACATCCTTGTAAATCTCCTCTGCACCCTTTCAATCTTTTCCACATCCTTCCTGTAATGAGGCGACCAGAACTGAGCACAGTACTCCAAGTGGGGTCTGACGAGGGTCTTATATAGCTGCATCATTATCCCCGGACTCCTAAACTCAATCCCTCGATTGATATCCATGGCTGATTATCTCTTTTTCTACAGTCCTTCCTTATCACTGGTATATACTTTTGCTGAGCACTGTGAAAGATCGCTTTGAAAGTCCTCCACTGTTCCTCAATTGTCCCACCATAAAGTTTTTGTTCCCAGTCTGCCTTAGCCAACGCCTCCCTCATCCCTTTGTAGTCTCCTTTGTTTCAGCACAAGACACTGGTATTGGATTTTACCTTCTCACGCTCCATCTGTATTTTAATTCAACCATACTGTGATCGCTTCTTCCAAGAGGATCCCTAACTGTCAGATCATTAATTATTCCTGTCTCATTACACGGGACCAGGTCTAGGATAGCTTGCTCCCTTGTCGGTTCCATTACATACTGTTCAAGGAAGCTATCGCGGATACATTCTATGAACTCCTCCTCAAGGCTGCCTTGACCGACCTGGTTTGACCAATTGATATGTAGATTAAAATCCCCCATGATAATTGCTGTACCATTTTTCCATGCATCAGTTATTTCTGTTTATTTCTCGCCCCACCATGATGTCATTATTTGGTGGCCTATAGACTACGCCTATCAGTGGGTTTTTCTCCTTACTATTTCTAATTTCCACCCAAATGGATTCAACCTTTTTATCCATAGAACCTGTATCATCTCTCACTACCGCCCTGATATCATCCTTAAATATCAGAGCTACACCACCTCCCTTACCTTCCTGTCGGTCCCTCTGAACAGTCTGATACCCCTGGATATTTAACTCCCAGTCATGACCATCCTGCAACCATGTCTCTGTAATGGCCACCAAATCATACTCGTTCACAATGATTTGTGCCGTCAACTCATTTACCTTGTTTCGAAAGTTACGAGCATTCAGATAAAGTGCCCTTATGCTAGTTTTTGTACCTTCTTTTTGAATCCTAACACTTCCATGAATAACATCTCCTGAGTTCTCCTTCCTTTTAACTTTTTTCCTGATGTTTGATGTAGTTGGAACCTTCTCCCCACATGCTAACCTGCTACTTTGCTTTCTATTAATCGTTATATTTCCCATAGATTTACTCTTCCCTCCCCACAACGTCCGAGTTTAAAGTCCTTGTGACTGCCCTATTTATCCTTTCCGCTAGAACACTGGTCCCAGATCGGTTCAGGTGAAGAACGTCCCATCGGTACAGATCACTCCTGTTCCAATACCGATGCCAATGTTCCACAAAATGGAACTCCACTTTCCCGTGTTGTGGGAAATGTACCACTGGGTCAGGCTTGAAGGTTTCAAGAATACGAAGTAGACCGCGCGCGGGGTGTTGTGGGAAGGGTGTTTGAATTTGTTTTTGTAGCGCGGGAGGTTTAAAAGCAGGCTACAGTATCCAGTGGGCAGCAGAGTGAGCAGGGAGCAGAGTGAGAGCTGAAAAGGCTTTGGCTCTAAGGGCGGAGGTGGAAAGGACGAGGCGGGGTAAGTTTAATTCTTAAGTACGTTTCTCTGTGTTCCTTGAAATAAGAAGGGACATTATGAGTATGAGGCCAGTCTGTTGTTCCCAATGTAGGATGTGGGAGGTGCTGGAGGCTCCAGGCCTCCCGGACATCTATATCTGTGATGGGTGTGTTGAGCTGCGGTTCCTAAGGGACCGTGTTAGAGAACTGGAACTGCAGCTCGGGGATCTTCGTCTGGTTAGGGAAAATGAGGAGATGATAGACAGGAGCTATCAGCAGGTGGTCACACCAGGGCCACGGGAGGCTGACAAGTGGGTAACGTCCAGGAAGGGGAAAGCTCGGGTGATAGAGAGCACCCCGGTGGATGTGCCCCTTCACAATAAGTACTCCTGTCTGAGTACTGCTGGGGGGGACAGCCCACCTGGGGGAAGCAGCACTGGCTGTGTCTCTGGGGCAGAGTCCGGCCCTGTAACTCAGAGGGCTAAAGAAAGGAGGAGGAAGGCAGTATTAATCGGGGACTCAACAGTAAGGGGGTCGGACAGACGTTTTTGCAGAGGCAGGCGGGAGTCTCGGATGGTGGTCTGTCTCCCTGGTGCCGGGATCCGGGATGTCTCTGGTCGCGTCCCAGAAATCCTGAGGGGGGAGGGAGAGGAGCCAGAGGTCGTGGTGCATATTGGTACCGCTGAAATAGGAAGGGGGAAGGGGTCATGAAAAGAGAATATAGGGAGTTAGGTAGACAGTTGAGAAGGAGGAAAGCAAAAGTAGTAATCTCAGGATTACTGCCTGTGCCACGGGAAAGTGAGGGCAGGAATGGAGAGCGGTGGAGGATGAATGTGTGGCTGAGGGACTGGAGCGGGGGGCAGGGATTCAGGTTCCTGGATCATTGGGACCTCTTTAAGGGCAGGTGTGACTTGTACAAAAAAGACGGGTGGCACTTGAATCCCAGGGAGACCAATATCCTGGCAGGAATGTTGGCTAAGGCTACTGGGGAGACTTTAAACTAGAAAGGTTGGGGGGAAGGGAATCGAGATGAGGGGACTGAGAGCGAGGAGGGTAGCCCGCAAATAGAGAGGGATTGTAGACAGGGTAAGAGGGAGGTTAGACGGGTGATGGAGAAGGGGAGAGCTCAGACCAAAGGTTTGAGATGTGTCTATTTTAACGCCAGGAGTGTAGTGAATAAAGTGGATGGGCTTAGAGTGTGGATCGATGCTTGGAAGTGTGATGCGGTGGCCATTACGCAGACTAAGGGACAGGGACAGGACTGGATACTTCAGGTGCCGGGCTTCAGATGTTTCAGAAAGGACAGAGTGGGAGGCAAAAGAGGGGGGGGGGGGGGTGGCACTGCTGATCAGGGATAGTGTCTCAACTGTAGAGAAGGTGGAAGCCGTGGAGGGATTGTCTTTGGAGTCTCTGTGGGTGGAAGTTCGGAGCTCGGTGTTTTCTATAGGCCGCCCAATAGTAACAGGGATGTTGAGGAGCAGATAGGGAAACAGATCCTGGAGAGAAGTAGTAATAACAGGGTTGTCGTGATGGGAGACTTTAATTTCCCAAACATTGATTGGAATATCCCTAGGGTAAGGGGGTTGGATGGGGAGGAGTTTGTTAGGTGTGTTCAGGAGGGTTTCCTGACACAGCATGTGGATAAGCCTACAAGAGGAGAGGCTGTACTCGATCTGGTACTGGCTAATGAGCCTGGACAGGTGTCGGATCTCTCAGTGGGGGAGCATCTTGGGGATAGTGATCATAACTCTATCTCCTTTACGCTGGCATTGGAAAGAGATAGGATCAGGCAAGTGAGGAAAGTGTTTATCTGGAGTAAGGGGAAATATGAAGCCATCAGGCGGGAGATTAGAGGCGTTGATTGGAAGGAGGTATTCTCGAGGAAAAGTACCGAAGTAAGGTGGCAGATTTTCAGGGAATGTTTGTCTGGAGTTCTGAATGACAACGTTCCGATGAGACAGGGAGGTTTTGGTAGGTTACGGGAACCGTGGTGCATGAAAGTTGTGCAGAACCTAGTCAAAAAGAAAAGGAAAGCATACAAAAGGTTCAGAGAGCGAGGTGATGATAGGGATCTAGATGAGTATACGGCTTGTAGGAAGGGACTGAAGAAGGAAATAAGGAGAGCCAGAAGGGGTCACGAGATGGCCGCAGCAGGTAAGATTAAGGAGAACCCTAAGGCATTCTATAAATATGTGAAGAGTAAAAGGATGAGATGTGAAGGAATCGGACCTATAAAATGTGAAGGTGAGAAAGTCTGTACAGAACCAGAAAAAAATAGCAGAGGTGCTTAATGAATATTTTACCTCGGTATTCAGGGTGGAAAAAGACCTGTGTGATTGTACTACAGGATTGAGGCAGACTGAAAAGATTGAGTTTGTGGACATTAAGAAAGAGGATGTGTTGGAAATTTTGAATAGCATCAGGATAGATAAGTCGCCAGGACCGGATGGGATGTGCCCTAGGTTTATGTGGGAGGTGAGGGAAGAGATTGCAGAGCCTCTGGTGATGATCTTTGCATCATCGATGGAGACGGGAGAGGTTCCGGAGGTTTGGAGGATTGCGGATGTGGTTCCTATATTCAAGAAAGGGAATAGGGATAGCCCAGGAAATTACCGACCGGTGAGTCTAACCTCAGTGGTTGGTAAGTTGATGGAGAAGATCCTGAGGGACAGGATTTATGAATATTTAGAGAGGTTTAATATGCTCAAAAGTAGTCAGCACGGCTTTATCAAAGGCAAATCGTGCCTTACGAGACTGGTGGAGTTCTTTGAAAATGTGACTAAACACATCGACGAAGGAAAAGCGGTAGATGTGGTTTACATGGACTTCAGCAAGGCGTTCGATAAGGTCCCCCATGCAACACTTCTCGAGAAAGTGAGAGGGCATGGGATCCAAGGGGCTGTTGCCTTGTGGATCCAGAACTGGCTTGCCTGCAGAAGGCAGAGAGTGGTTGTAGATGGGTCTTTTTCTGAATGGAGGTTGGTCACCAGTGGAGTGCCCCAGGGATCTGTTCTGGGACCCTTGCTGTTTGTCATCTTCACAAATGACCTGGATGAGGAAGTGGAAGAATGGGTTGGCAAGTTTGCCGACGGCACGAAGGTTGGTGGTGTTGTGGAAAGTTTGGAGGGATGTCAGAAGCTGCAGAGTGACATAGATAGGATGCAAGGCTGGGCAGAGAAGTGGCATATGGACTTCAACCCGGATAACTGTGTAGTGGTCCATTTTGGCAGGTCAAATGGGATGAAGGAGTATAATATATGGGGTAAGACTCTCAGCAGTGTAGAGGATCAGAAGGACCTTGGGGTCCAGGTCCATAGGACTCTTAAATCGGCCTCGCAGGTAGAGGAGGTGGTTAAGAAGGCGTATGGTGTGCTGGCCTTTATCAATCGAGGGATTGAGTTTAGGATAATGATGCAGCTTTATCAGACCCTTGTCAGACCACACCTGGAGTACTGTGCCCAGTTCTGGTCGCCTCATTACAGAAAGAATCATAGAATCATAGAAAGGATGTAGAAGCCATAGAAAGGGTGCAGAGTAGATTTACAAGGATGTTGCCTGGATTGGGTGGCATGCCTTGAGGATAGGTTGAGGGAGCTCGGTCTTTTCTCCTTGGAGAGACGAAGGATGAGAGGTGACCCGATAGAGGTTTACAAGATGTTGAGAGGTATAGATCGGGTGGATTCTCAGAGGCTTTTTCCCAGGGCTGAAATGGTTGCTACAAAAGGACACAGGTTTAAGGTGCTGGGGAGTAGGTACAGAGGAGATGTTAGGGGTATGTTTTTCACACAGAGGGTGGTGGGCGAGTGGAATCGGCTGCCGTCAGTGGTGGTGGAGGCGAACTCAATAGGGTCTTTTAAGAGACTCCTGGATGAGTACATGGAGCTTAATAGGATGGAGGGTTATAGGTAGGTCTAGAAGGTAGGGATGTGTTCGGCACAACTTGTGGGGCCGAAGGGCCTGTTTGTGCTGTAGTTTTTCTATGTTTCTAAACCGAACACTATAATTCATATAATCTTTACAAGTTATATTATCTATTCAACCCGCGCGCGCCAGGCGTTCTTGCTTGCAGTCTTTGCCTGTGTTGAGGAAAGCATTTTCGTTAGTTCATCAATTTAATTACTTATTTTTTCCCTTGTGTAATTTTAGCTGTGTCCAGTGTTTCCAGACACCTTTCCCTCTTTTGTCTATACAGGCACAGGTGTCTCCACTAATTATTACTTCATATGGCCCATTCCATTTTGGTGCAAACACTGGTTTGTCAGGTAATGTTTTTACTAGGACGCGACTTCCCGCTGTTGGGACGTTAGGGAGCATTTCAAGCTCTCTCTCTGCGTCTTTTATTTCCTGATTGTCTTTTAAAGAGGAGATAGCAGGGCATCTGGATAGAATTGGTTCGATCAATCAGACGCAGCATGGATTCATGAGGGGAAAGTCGTGCTTGACGAACATGTTGGATTTCTATGAAGATGTGACTAGGGCGGTGGATGGAGGAGAACCGGTGGATGCGGTGTTTTTGGATTTCCAAAAGGCGTTTGATAAGGTGCCCCATAAAAGGCTGCTGAAGAAGATTAGGGCACACGGAGTTGGGGGTAGTGTGTTAAAGTGGATTGGGGACTGGCTATCCGACAGGAAGCAAAGAGTCGGAATAAATGGGTGTTTTTTCGGTTGGAGGAAGGTAACTAGTGGCGTGCCGCAGGGATCGGTACTCGGGCCGCAACTGTTTACCATTTATATAGATGATCTGGAGGAGGGGACGGAGTGTAGGGTAACGAAGTTTGCAGACGACACAAAGATAAGTGGAAAAGTGAATCGTGTGGAGGACGGAGAAGATCTGCAGAGAGATTTGGACAGGCTGAGTGAGTGGGCGAGGATATGGCAAATGGAGTATAACGTTGAGAAATGCGAGGTTATACACTTTGGAGGAAATAATAACAAATGGGATTACTATCTCAATGGAAACAAATTAAAACATGCTACCGTGCAAAGGGACCTGGGGGTCCTTGTGCATGAGACGCAAAAGCCCAGTCTGCAGGTACAACAGGTGATCAAGAAGGCAAATGGGATGTTGGCCTATATTGCGAGGGGGATAGAATATAAAAGCAGGGATGTCTTGATGCGCCTGTACAGGGCATTGGTGAGGCCGCAGCTGGAATACTGTGTGCAGTATTGGTCCCCTTATATGAGGAAGGATATATTGGCATTGGAGGGAGTGCAGAGAAGGTTCACCAGGTTGATACCGGAGATGAGGGGTTTGGATTATGAGGAGAGGCTGAGGAGATTGGGTTTGTACTCGTTGGAGTTTAGAAGGATGAGGGGGGATCTTATGGAGACTTATAAGATAATGCGGGGGCTGGATAGGGTGGAGGCGGAGAGATTCTTTCCACTTAGTAAGGAAGTTAAAACTAGAGGACACAGCCTCAAAATAAAGGGGGGTCGGTTTAAGACAGAGTTGAGGAGGAACTTCTTCTCCCAGAGGGTGGTGAATCTCTGCCCACTGAGGTGGTGGAGGCTACCTTGCTGAATATGTTTAAAGCGCGGATGGATGGATTCCTGATCGGTAAGGGAATTAAGGGTTATGGGGATCAGGCGGGTAAGTGGTACTGATCCACGTCAGATCAGCCATGATCTTATTGAATGGCGGGGCAGGCTCGAGGGGCTAGATGGCCTACTCCTGCTCCTATTTCTTATGTTCTTATGTTTACCAATTTGCGCATCCCTTTTAGTTGGCTGCTTAGTTCCAGAACATATCTCCTGATTTTATCTTTTAGTGGATCTACATCAGTCCCACCTGTTTTGATGCTTTCGGGTAATTGCATCGCCCGTCCTGTTATTCGCTCGTAAGGGGTTAATCCGGTTGTCCGGTTTGTCGTAGCCCTTAATCTCATTAGTATAGTGGGCAATACTCTGTCCACATTTTTCCTGATGTCTGTATGGCTTCAGCTAATGCATTTTTTAGTATTCTATTCATACGTTCCACCGTTCCAGAACTCTGTGGGTGGTAAGGGATGTGAAATTTTTGTTTTATCCCCATTAATTGGCACACTGTTTGTACCACCTTTCCAGTGAAGTGCGTCCCTTGGTCCGAATCGATTTGTAGGGGTACACCCCATCCCGGGATTACCTCTTCTGCCAATATCCGAACCACCGTGGAAGCAGTACAATTTGTAGTAGGGAATGCTTCTACCCACCTGGTGAACTGGTCTATAATAACCAGACAATAGGTTTTGCCATGGGATTGTGGTACTGGCCGTGTGAAATCTATTTGTAGATGTTCCCAGGGTCCCTTTGGTCTCGGCTGGTTTCCCATTTTAAATGTTTATGGGTCTACCAGGGTTGTATTGCACGCACGTCACACATTGGTGACAGTGTCGGGCTATATCTCTTCCCATTCCTTTCCACCACCATTCCTTTCCTATATTAGTTATCATGGCCTCTCTACCCACATGTAAGAGTCCATGGTGTAGTTCCAATAGGGTGTTTTGTCTGCACTCTGGTGCTATTACCTTATCTTCCCGTCTCCAAACGTTATCAGTCCCTTTGACTGCTCCCTGTGCTTCCCATTTCTCCTTTTCCTCCTTCGAGGTATCCTCATGTAAGTCCCGAATATCCATTTTGTTTCCTGTCTGTTCTGTTGCTGCTATTGGCAGCTCGCCAATTGTCTCCTGTCCTTAGGCTAACTGTGCCGCCCTGTCTGCGGCTTGGTTCCCTTTGAAATTTAACCAGTCGGGGTTATCTCTTCCTGGCTCTTTCTGGTGAGCTTTAATTTTGATTACTGTGGTTTCTCGAGGTTTCTCGCTAGCTCTCAATAATGCCTCAATTCTTTGCTGGTGCTTAATAGGGGTCCCTCCTGTGGTTATGAACCCTGGCAGATGGAGTATAACATTGGCAAATGTGAGGTTATTCACTTTGGAAGAAATAATAGCAAATTGGATTATTATTTAAATAGAAAAAAATTACAACATGCTACCGTGCAAAGGGACCTGGGAGTCCTTGTGCATGAGACGCAAAAACCCAGTCTGCAAGTACAACAGGTGATCAAGAAGGCAAATGGGATGTTGGAATTTATCGCGAGGGAGATGGAATATAAAAGCAGAGAAGTCTTGCTGCATCTGTACAAGGCATTGGTGAGGCCGCAGCTGGAATACTGTGTGCAGTTTTGGTCCCTTTATTTGCGAAAGGATATACTGGCCTTGGAGGGAGTGCAGAGAAGGTTCACCAGGTTGATACCGGAGATGAGGGGTGTAGATTATGAGGAGAGATTGAGCAGATTAGGTTTGTACTCGTTGGAGTTTAGAAGGCTGAGGGGTGATCTTATAGAGACTATGAGATAATGAAGGGGCTGGATAGGGTAGAAGAGTTGTAGTCCAGAAGTCAATGTTGAGGGTGGTGAGGTATTGGGGAAGGTATCAAGGTCAAGGGTGGGTACCGGTAGACAGGAAGGTGGGTTGAAGAGAGCTAGGAGGGGACATGAGAAGTCCTTGGCGGGTCGGATCAAGGAAAACCCCAAGGCTTTTTACTCTTATGTGAGGAATAAAAGAATGACCAGGGTGAGGTTAGGGCCGGTCAAGGACAGTAGTGGGAACTTGTGTACGGAGTCAGTAGAGATAGGCGAGGTGATGAATGAATACTTTTCTTCAGTGTTCACCAAGGAGAGGGGCCATGTTTTTGAGGAAGAGAAGGTGTTACAGGCTAATAGGCTGGAGGAAATAGATGTTCGGAGAGAGGATGTACTGGCAGTTTTGAATAAACTGAAGGTCGATAAGTCCCCTGGGCCTGATGAAATGTATCCTAGGATTCTTTGGGAGGCAAGGGATGAGATTGCAGAGCCTTTGGCTTTGATCTTTGGGTCCTCACTGTCCACGGGGATGGTGCCAGAGGACTGGAGAATGGCGAATGTGGTTCCTCTGTTTAAGAAAGGGAATAGAAATGACCCTGGTAATTATAGACCGGTTAGTCTTACTTCGGTGGTTGGTAAATTGATGGAAAAGGTCCTTAGGGATGGGATTTACGACCATTTAGAAAGATGCGGATTAATCCGGGATAGTCAGCACGGATTCGTGAAGGGCAAGTCATGCCTCACAAATTTGATTGAATTTTTTGAGGAGGTAACTAAGTGTTTGATGAAGGTAGGGCAGTTGATGACATATACATGGATTTTAGTAAGGCGTTTGATAAGGTCCCCCATGGTCGGCTTATGATGAAAGTGAGGAGAACAAAGAACAAAGAACAGTACAGCACAGGAAACAGGCCCTGCGGCCCTCCAAGCCTGTGCCGCTCCTTAGTCCAACTAGACCAATCGTTTGTATCCCTCCATACCCAGGCTGCTCATGTGACTATCCAGGTAAGTCTTAAACGATGTCAGCATGCCTGCCTCCACCACCCTACTTGGCAGCGCATTCCAGGCCCCCACCATCCTCTGTGTAAAAAACGTCCCTCTGATGTCTGAGTTATACTTCGCCCCTCTCAGCTTGAGCCCGTGACCCCTCGTGATCGTCACCTCCGACCTGGGAAAAAGCTTCCCACTGTTCACCCTATCTATACCCTTCATAATCTTGTATACCTCTATTAGATCTCCCCTCATTCTCCGTCTTTCCAAGGAGAACAACCCCAGTCTACCCAATCTCTCCTCATAGCTAAGACCCTCCATACCAGGCAACATCCTGGTAAACCTTCTCTGCACTCTCTCTAAAGCCTCCACGTCCTTCTGGTAGTGCGGTGACCAGAACTGGATGCAGTACTCCAAATGTGGCCCAACCAGCGTTCTATACAGCTGCATCATCAGACTCCAGCTTTTATACTCTATACCCCGTCCTATAAAGGCAAGCATACCTTATGCCTTCTTCACCACCTTCTCCACCTGTGTTGCCACCTTCAAGGATTTGTGGACTTGCACACCTAAGTCCCTCTGTGTTTCTATACTCCTGATGACTCTGCCATTTATTGTATAACTCCTCCCTACATTATTTCTTCCAAAATGCATCACTTCGCATTTATCCGGATTAAACTCCATCTGCCACCTCTCCGCCCAATTTTCCAGCCTATCTATATCCTGCTGTATTGCCCGACAATGCTCTTCGCTATCCGCAATTCCAGCCATCTTCGTGTCATCCGCAAACTTGCTGATTACACCAGATACACCTTCTTCCAAATCATTTATATATATGATATATACATATATATATACATATATATATGATATATATGGAGGTGTGGGATAGAGGGAAAGTTGGCCGATTGGATAGGTAACTGGCTATCTGATCGAAGACAGAGGGTGGTGGTGGATGGAAAATTTTCGGACTGGAGGCAGGTTGCTAGCGGAGTGCCACACGGATCAGTGCTTGGTCCTCTGCTCTTTGTGATTTTTATTAATGACTTAGAGGAGGGGGCTGAAGGGTGGATCAGTAAATTTGCTGATGACACCAAAATTGGTGGAGTAGTGGATGAGGTGGAGGGCTGTTGTAGGCTGCAAAGAGACATAGATAGGAATATTATTTAAATGGAGAAAAATTACATCGTGCGACTGTGCAGAGGGACCTGGGGGTCCTTGTGCACGAGTCGCAAAAACTCAGTCCGCAGATGCAGCATGTGATCAAGAAGGCGAATGGAATGTTGGCCTTTATCGCGAGGGGGATAGAATATAAAAGCAGGGAGGTCTTGCTGCAACTGTACAAGGCACTGGTGAGGCTGCAACTGGAATACTGTGTGCAGTTTTGGTCCCCTTATTTGCGAAAGGATATATTGGCCTTGGAGGGAGTGCAGAGAAGGTTCACCAGGTTGATACTGGAGGTGAGGGGTGTAGCTTATGAGGAGAGATTAAACAGATTGGGTCTGTACTCGTTGGAGTTTAGAAGGATGAGGGGTGATCTTATAGAGACATATAAGATAATGAAGGGGCTGGATAGGGTAGAGGTGGAGAGGTTCTTTCCACTTAGAAGGGAAACCAGAACTAGAGGGCACAGCCTCAAAATAAGGGGGGGCCGGTTCAGAACAGAGTTGAGGGGGAACTTCTTCTCTCAGAGGGTAGCGAATCTCTGGAATTCTCTGCCCATTGAAGTGGTGGAGGCTTCCTCGTTGAATATGTTTAAATCACGGGTAGATAGTTTTCTGATCGATAAGGGAATTAGGGGATATGGGGAGCAGGCGGGTAAGTGGAATTGATTCGCTTCAGATCAGCCATAGAACATAGAACAGTACAGCACAGAACAGGCCCTTCGGCCCACGATGTTGTGCCGAGCTTTATCTGAAACCAAGATCAAGCTATCCCACTCCCTATCATCCTGGTGTGCTCCATGTGCCTATCCAATAACCGCTTAAATGTTTCTAAAGTGTCTGACTCCACTATCACTGCAGGCAGTCCATTCCACACCCCAACCACTCTCTGCGTAAAGAACCTACCTCTGATATCCGTCCTGTATCTCCCACCACGAACCCTATAGTTATGCCCCCTTGTAATAGCTCCATCCACCCGAGGAAATAGTCTTTGAACGTTCACTCTATCTATCCCCTTCATCATTTTATACACCTCTATTAAGTCTCCCCTCAGCCTCCTCCGCTCCAGAGAGAACAGCCCTAGCTCCCTCAACCTTTCCTCATATGACCTACCCTCCAAACCAGGCAGCATCCTGGTAAATCTCCTCTGCACTCTTTCCAGCGCTTCCACATCCTTCTTATAGTGAGGTGACCAGAACTGCACACAATATTCCAAATGTGGTCTCACCAAGGTCCTGTACAGTTGCAGCATAACCCCACGGCTCTTAAACTCCAACCCCCTGTTAATAAAAGCTCACACACTATAGGCCTTCTTCACAGCTCTATCCACTTGACTGGCAACCTTTAGAGATCTGTGGATATGGACCCCAAGATCTCTCTGTTCCTCCACAGTCTTCAGAACCCTACCTTTGACCCTCTAATCCACATTTAAATTTGTCCTACCAAAATGAATCACCTCACATTTATCAGGGTTAAACTCCATTTGCCATTTTTCAGCCCAGCTTTGCATCCTATCTATGTCTCTTTGCAGCCTACAACAGCCCTCCACCTCATCCACTACTCCACCAATCTTGGTGTCATCAGCAAATTTACTGATCCACCCTTCAGCCCCCTCCTCTAAGTCATTAATAAAAATCACAAAGAGCAGAGGACCAAGCACTGATCCCTGCGGCACACCGCTAGCAACCTGCCTCCAATCCGAAAATTTTCCATCGACCACCACCCTCTGTCTTCGGTCAGACAGCCAGTTACCTATCCAATCGGCCAACTTTCCCTCTATCCCACACCTCCTCACTTTCATCATAAGCCATTAAGGCATAAGTTGGGAACAGAAACTGTCAGAGAAAGGAACGAATGAAAAGTGGAACTTTTTCAAGGAACAAATACTGGATGTCCTTGATAGGTATGTTCCTGTCAGGCAGGGAGGAAATGGCCGAGTGAGGGAACCATGGTTCACAAAAGAGGTGGAATGTCTTGTGAAAAGGAAGAGGGAAGCTTATGTAGGGATGAGGAAACAAGGTTCAGATGGCTCGATTGAGGGTTACAAGTTAGCAAGGAATGAGCTGAAAAAGGGGCTTAGGAGAGCTAGGAGGGGACATGAGAAGTCCTTGGTGGGTCGGATCAAGGAAAACCCCAAGGCTTTTTACTCTTATGTGAGGAATAAAAGAATGACCAGGGTGAGGTTAGGGCCGGTCAAGGACAGTAGTGGGAACTTGTGTATGGAGTCAGTAGAGATAGGCGAGGTGATGAATGAATACTTTTCTTCAGTGTTCACCAAGGAGAGGGGCCATGTTTTTGAGGAAGAGAAGGTGTTACAGGCTAATAGGCTGGAGGAAATAGATGTTCGGAGGGAGGATGTCTTGGCAGTTTTGAATAAACTGAAGGTCGATAAGTCCCCTGGGCCTGATGAAATGTATCCTAGGATTCTGTGGGAGGCAAGGGATGAGATTGCAGAGCCTTTGGCGTTGATCTTTGGGTCCTCGCTGTCCACGGGGATGGTGCCAGAGGACTGGAGAATGGCGAATGTTGTTCCTCTGTTTAAGAAAGGGAATAGAAATGACCCTGGTAATTATAGACCGGTTAGTCTTACTTCGGTGGTTGGTAAATTGATGGAAAGGGTCCTTAGGGATGGGATTTACGACCATTTAGAAAGATGCGGATTAATCCGAGATAGTCAGCACGGATTCGTGAAGGGCAAGTCGTGCCTCACAAATTTGATAGAATTTTTTGAGGAGGTAACTAAGTGTGTTGATGAAGGTAGGGCAGTTGATGTCATATACATGGATTTTAGTAAGGCGTTTGATAATGTCCCCCATGGTCAGCCATGATCTTGTTGAATGGCGGGGCAGGCTCGAAGGGCCAGATGGCCTACTCCTGCTCCTATTTCTTATGTTCTTATGTTCTTATCCTCAAACTATGACCCCTGGAAAGAATGGAAACATTCTTTCTGAATCTACCCTGTCTAACCCTGTTAGAATTTTATAAGTTTCTATGAGATCCCCTCTCACTCTTCTGAACTCCAGCGAATATAATCCTAACCAATTTAGTCTCTCCTCATATGACAGACCTGCCATCACAGGGATCAGCCTGGTAAACCTTCGCTGTGCTCCCTCTATAGCAAGGACATCCTTCCTCAGATAATGACACCAAAACTGCACACATGTGTGGCCTCACCAATCCCCTATACAATCGCAGCAGAACATCCCTATCCCTGTACTCAAATCCTCTCGCTGTGAAGGCCAACATACCATTTGCCTTCTTTACTGCCTGCTGTACCTGCGCGCTTACTTTCAGCGACTGATGCATGAAGACACCAAGGTCTCGCTGAGTATCCATCTCTCTCAATTTACACCCATTCAAGTAATAATCTATCTTCCTATTATTGCTACCAAAGTGGATAACCTCAGATTTATCCACACTATACTGCATGTTCCATGCAGATACCCACACACTCAGCCTGTCTAAATCACGCTGAAGCATCTCTGCATCCTCGTCATAGCTCACCCTCTCACCCAACTTTGTCCCCGGGTCCCTGGCGCTGTGAGGGAGCAGTGCTAACCACTGTGCCGCCTGATATGGCAATGGAGGAAGGATCAGCGTTAAGCTTAGCAAATGGCAGCGCATGCCGTGGGTCTGACTGAGCAATCCTGCTCTGAATGTACATAACCTGGTGACCTTCATGTGGCTTTTGCAATCCATGTTTACTACAATCTGCAATGGACGAGTCATTTTGGCAAAGGCCGTCTTGAGGGTGAGTTTGTAATGTGAATTTAGGAGCTTTTTCGGAAAACAAAGTGAGAACAATCTATTTTATGTCTGGTAATGTGTAATAGAGTAAGAAGTCTAATAACACCAGGTTAAAGTCCAACACGTTGTGCACCCCCTTCTCTGGTGTTTAATGTGTTGGACTTTAACCTGGTGTTGTTAGTCTTCTTACTGTGTTTACCCCAGTCCAACGCTGGCATCTCCACATCATAATGTGTAATAGAGTCATAGAGGTTTACAAGCATGGAAACAGGCCCTTCGGCCCAACTTGTCAATGCCGCCCCTTTTTTTAAAAACCCCTAAGCTAATTCCAATTGCCCGCATGTGGCCCATATCCCTCTATACCCATCGTACCCATGTAACTGTCTAAATGCTTTTTAAAAGACAAAATTGTACCGCCTCTACGACTATTTCTGACAGCTCGTTCCAGACACTCACCACCCTCTGTGTGAAAAAATTGCCCCTCTGGACACTTTTGTATCTCTCCCCTCTCACCTTAAACCTATGCCTTCTAGTTTTAGACTCCCCAACCTTTGGGAAAAGGTATTGACTATCTAGCTGATCTGTGCCCCTCATTATTTTATAGACCTCTATAAGATCACCCCTCAGCCTTCTACGCTCCAGAGAAAAAAGTTCCAGTCTATCCAGCCTCTCCTTATAACTCAATCCATCAAGTCCCAGTAGCATCTTAGTGCATCTTTTCTGCATTCTTTCTAGTTTAATAATATCCTTTCTATAATAGGGTGACCAGAATTGCACACAATATTCCAAGTGTGGCCTTCCCAATGTCTTGTACAACTTCAACAAGACGTCCCAACTCCTGTATTCAATGTTCTGAACTATGAAACCAAGCATGCCGAATGCCTTCTTCACCACTCTGTCCACCTGTGACTCCATCTGTAATTCTCCCCAACGCCCTACCATTAACTGAGTAAGTCCTGCCCTGGTTCAATCGACCAAAATGCATCACCTCGCAATTGTCTAAATTAAACTCCATCGGCCATTCGTCAGCCCACTGGCCCAATTGATCGAGATCCCGTTGCAATTGGAGATAACTTTCTTCACTGTCCACTATGTCACCAATCTTAGTGTCATCTCCAAAATTACTAACCATGCCCCCTATATTCTCATCCAAATCATTAATATAAATGACAAATAACAGTGGACCCAGCACTGATCCCTGAGGCACACCGCTGGTCACAGGCCTCCAGTTTGAAAAACAATTCTCTACAACCACCCGCTGGGTTCTGTCAAGAAGCCAATTTTGTATCCATTTAGATACCTCACCCTGGATCCCGTGAGATTAACCTTATGCAACAACCTACCATGCGGTACCTTGTCAAAGGCCTTGCTAAAGTCCATGTAGACAACATCAACTGCACTGCCCTTGTCTACCTTCTTGGTTACCCCTTCAAAAAACACAATCAAATTTGAGAGATATGATTTTCCACTCTCAAAGCCATGCTGACTGTCCCTAATCAGTCCTTGCCTCTCTAAATGCCTGTCGTTCCTGTCTCTCAAAATACCTTCCAACAATTTGTGGATTACAGGGTCAAAGGTAGGGTTCTGAAGACTGTGGAGGGACAGAGAGATCTTGGGGTTCATATCCACAGATCTCTAAAGGTTGCCACTCAAGTGGATAGAGCTGTGAAGAAGGCCTATAGTGTGTTAGCTTTTATTAACAGGGGGTTGGAGTTTAAGAGCCGTGGGGTTATGCTGCAACTGTACAGGACCTTGGTGAGACCACATTTGGAGTATTGTGTGCAGTTCTGGTCACCTCACTATAGGAAGGATGTGGAAGCACTGGAAAGAGTGCAGAGGAGATTTACCAGGATGCTGCCTGGTTTGGAGGGTAGGTCTTATGAGGAAAGGTTGCGGGAGCTAGGGCTGTTCTCTCTGGAGCGGAGGAGGCTGAGGGGAGACTTAATGGAGGTTTATAAAATGATGAAGGGGATAGATAGAGTGAACGTTCAAAGACTATTTCCTCAGGTGGATGGAGCTATTACAAGGGGGCATAACTATAGGGTTCGTGGTGGGAGATATAGGAAGGATATCAGAGGTAGGTTCTTTACGCAGAGAGTGGTTGGGGTGTGGAATGGACTGCGTGCAGTGATAGTGGAGTCAGACACCTTCGGAACATTTAAGCGGTAATTGGATAGGCACATGGAGCACACCAGGATGATAGGGAGTGGGATAGCTTGATCTTGGTTTCAGATAAAGCTCGGCACAACATCGTGGGCCGAAGGGCCTGTTCTGTGCTGTTCTGGTCTATGTTCTATGTTCTATGAGTTTGCCTCCACCACCACTGACGGCAGCCGTTCCACTCGCCCACCACCTCCTGTGTATTGTCAATGTGTATTGGAGACAATACAAATCTCTTTAACCTGTGCTTAATGCTCCCTCCACTCACATTGTCTGTATCTTTAAGATCTTCCTTTTCACAAGACACTCCACCTCTTTCGTGAACCATGGTTCCCTCACTCGGCCATTTCCTCCCTGCCTGACAGGGACATAACTATCAAGGACACCCAGTATTTGTTCCTTGAAAAAGTTCCACTTTTTATTTGTTCCTTTCTCTGACAGTTTCTGTTCCCAATTTATGCCCCCTAATTCTTGCCTAATCGCATCATAATTACTTCTCCCCCAATTGTAAACCTTGCCCTGCCGTACGGCCCTATCCCTCTCCATTGCAATAACAAAAGACACCGAATTGTGGTCACTATCTCCAAAGTGCTCTCCCACAACCAAATCTAACACTTGGCCCGGTTCATTTCCCAGTACCAAATCCAATGTGGCCTCACCTCTTGTCGGCCTATCCACATATTGTGTCAGTAAACCCTCCTGCACACACTGCACAAAAACTGCCCCATCCGAACTATTTGACCTACAAAGGTTCCAATCAATATTTGGAAAGTTAAAGTCCCCCATGACAACTACCCTGTGACCCCCACACATATCCATAATCTGCTTAGCAATTTCTTCCTCCACATCTCTATGACTATTTGGGGGCCTATAGTAAACTCCTAACAACGTGACCGCTCCTTTCCTATTTCTAACCTCAGCCCATATTACCTCAGTGTGCAGATCCCCCTCGAAGTGCCTTTCCGCAGCCGTTAAACTATCCTTGATTAACAATGCCACTCCTCCACCTCTTTCACCAGCTTCCCTACACTTAGTGAAACATCTATACCCCGGAACGTCCAACAACCATTCCTGTCCTTGTTCTACCCATGTCTCCGTAATGGCCACAACATCGTAGTCCCAAGTACCAATCCACGCCCCAAGTTCATCTACCTTGTTCCGGATGCTCCTTGCATTGAAGTAGACACACTTCAACCCACCTTCCTGTCTACCGGTACCCACCCTTGACCCTGATACCTTCCCCAGTACCTCACCACCCTCACTGACTTCTGGACTGCAACTCCTTTTCCCACTCCCCTGACAAATTAGTTTAAACCCCCCTGAAGAGCCGTAACAAATTTCCCTCCTAGGATATTGGTGCCCCTCTGGTTCAGGTGCACCCCGTCCTGTTTGTACAGGTCCCACCTTCCCCAGAATGTGTTCCAATTATCCACGTATCTGAAACCCTCCCTCCTACACCATCCCTGCAACCACATGTTTAACTGCACTCTCTCCCTGTTCCTCAACTCGCTATCACGTGGCACCGGCAACTTACCAGAGATGACCACATGTTTTGTCTTGGCTCTCAGCTTCCAGCCCAGCTCCAGAAATTCCTGCTTTAAATCCCCGTCCCTTCTCTTCCCTATGTCATTGGTACCAATGTGTACCACGACTTGTGACTGTTTCCCCTCCCCCTTCAGGATCCGGAAAACACGGTCTGAGACGTCACGGACCTTGGCATCCAGTAGGCAACCTCCCATCCGTGAGTCTCTTTTTCTGCCACAGAACCTCCTATCTATCCCTCTAACTAACGAGTCCCCAATAATTATTGCCCTCCCGCTCTGCCCCTTACCCTCCCGAGCCACAGAGACGGCCACAGTGCTGGAGATCCTCTCACTGCGGCTCACCACTGGTATGTCATCCCCCTCAACCGTATCCAAAGCAGAATACTTCTTGCTAAGGGGAACGACCACCGGGGATCCCTGCACGGACTGCTTCCTCCCAGCCCCTCTCACCGTCACCCATCTGTTTTCATTCCTCAGAGTAACTGTATTCCTAAAGCTTCTGTCTATGGCCATCTCTGCGTCCCTGATGATCCTAAGTTCATCCAACTCCAGCTCCAGTTCCCTAACACGGTTTTGGAGGAGCTGCAGATGGGTGCACTTCCCACAGGTGTAATCAGCAGGGACACTGTCGTCGTCCCTCACCTCAAACATAGTGCAAGAGGAACATTGCACTGCCTGCACACCCATCCCCTCTAGATACCTTGCCAGTACCAGGTAGAAACAGCAAAAATGAATTAAACTTACCCCTGCTCGCCCTTTCTGCCTAAGCCCTGTGAGCCAAAGCCTTATAGCTCACACTCTGCTTCCCACTCACTCAAGCCCTGTGAGCCAAAGCCTTATAGCTCACACTCTGCTTCCCACTCACTCAAGCCCTGTGAGCCAAAGTCTTATAGCTCACACTCTGCTTCCCACACACTCCACTGCCCGCTCCCGACGCTGCCCGCTGTATACTGCAGCCTACCTTTTATACTTCACGCGCTTAAAAAACCCTTCCCAGACTCCTTAGCAGCCCACTTCCAGTTTTCACTTTAAACTTAAAAAACTACTGCAAAAGTAAAGGCCAAAAAAAAACACACACTAGCTGACTAATTAAATAAATAAACAACTCAATTAATCTCTCACCAGCACTGCTGCCTCCAATCACTCCCTCTCAGCTTGCTCCAGTGGAACAATAGGGTTTTTTAAGAGACTCCTGGATGAGTACATGGGACTTAATAGGATGGAGGGTTATAGGTCGGCCTAAAAGGTAGGGATATGTTCGGCACAACTTGTGGGGCCGAAGGGCCTGTTTTGTGCTGTAGTTTTCTATGTTTCTATCTCTTTAACCTGTGCTTAATGCTCCCTCCACCCACATTGTCTGTATCTTTAAGATCTGGTTGGCTGTAGGGATTCACATTCTGATCAGTATTCTGTAACTTGATTTTGTGTCTCTGTGCCCTGTTTGAGAGCACATTTCCACTCCATCTGACAAAGGAGCAGCGCTCCGAAAGCGAATGGTATTTGCTACCAAATAAATCTGTTGGACATTAACCTGGTGTTGTTAAAACTCTTACTGTAGAGGGAAATGGACAGCTGCTTATTGTATTCAATAATCATCTTCTTATTGGCCAATTCCCTCCTTAGGTACTTTTACACCAAGAAAATTGATATCAATCTTTCTTCAGTCAAGTGCATTCACAACCTGGCTTCCAATTACGGAGTGACTGCTATTCGAGATTACTGCGATAAACTCTTTTATAAACTGCTCCCACAGGATCCCTCCTTCAAACATCAGCTGGAGCTTTATAATTACGCTGAGACTGTGAAGGATCCGTTGCTAAAGGAGATTTGTATGGAGTATTTTGCCTGGAATTGTGAAATGTTTATCAGGTCCCCGAGCTGGTTTGAGGTGACAGAGGGACAGCTCAATGTCCTGCTGCTGAGATCAGATATTATCATCTGGAATGAACTGAGTTTGTTCAGAGCTGTAGAAACTTGGATAATTAACAAGAAGAAAATGGAACTAACGCACGAATTAATGGATAAAATCCGATTCCACATGATCTCTCCAGAAGACCTTTCCAGAATCCAGCTCCAGTCAAAACTATATGAAGAACATGATGGCTTCTTTCTCAAGAGATTTCTCAAAGCTTTTGAGTTTCACTCAGTATCCGTGGAGCAGCTAAACAAACAGAGACATTTTTCTGATCTGAGCCTCGAGCCTAGAATTTATATCTCCTCGGAATGGAGCGCTGCTTTAGACATCGACCCAAGCAGCAAGGAGCGGACATCTTCCTCCATGTTTTATAATGGTTACCAATACGTCCATCAAGTAAGCTTCACACAACCATCGTCTCCCACCATTTCATTTCAAACCGCTAGGTTCACCAGTGCTTTCTACAGCTCGGACCTGGTGTCCTGGGCAGCTTATTACCACACAAATGCACAAAGCTGTAAAAGAAGCAATGTACCCTGTCCCTATAACATTTATCCCATAGCAACCTTAACAATGAATGAGCAGAAGAACGAGAGCCCAGTCCGCTATCAGAACAAGGTTCTGCTGCTCTGTAACAACAATTACATCTCATATATTCATGATGTGAAGGAAAGTAATGCCATTCTTCCCTCTTTCAAAGGCCAGGGACTATTCTACTTTGGTTGTGAATCGGGCTATTTCTCCACACTCAGGTTTGTCATCAGACCCATGTACATATGAAGAAATGTCAAAGCAACAGTCAATAAAGAATTCTCAAAACTATCCCCTGTGTGCTGATGTTGTTTACACTGAAGTCTACAGCACAGGAACAGGCCCTTCGGCCCACCAAGCCTGCGCCGACACATGAAGACTTTCTAAAGACTTTTTGCCTCTACGCGGTCCGTGTCCGTCTATTTCCTGTCTATTCATGTATCTGTCAAGATGCCTCTTAAACATTGCTATTGCATCGGCTTCTACCACCTTCCCCTGTAGCGAGTTCCAGGCACCCACCTCCTTCTGTGTAAAAAAAACTTGCCTCGTATATCTCCTTTAAACTTTCCCCCTTTCAATTTAAACCTATGCCCCCTAGTTATTGACTCTTCCACCCTGGGAAAAAGCTTCTGACTATCCGCTCTGTCCATGCCCCTCATAATCTTGTAGACTTCTATCAGGTCGCCGCTCAACCTCCGTTGCTCCAGTGAGAACAAACCAAGTTTCTCCAACCTCTCCTCATAGCTAATGCCCTCCATACCAGGCAACATCCCTGGTAAATCTTTTCTGTACGAAGCCTGCCGGTAGCTGTAGTTTTTTTTTTCTCTCACTTACCTTATAAGTACTCGCCTCGGGGTATCGGCCTCAGTGTTCCTCTGGGAGCGGACCTGCGGGGTGGAGACTGTGAGCGGTGAGAGAGAGAGCGCGGACTGTGAGTAAATTCTGGGTTTTTTTTTTGTCTAATTTTCGGGAGGTTTTTTGTAATTAACGGAAACCGGAAGGCCGCATCGCGAAGCCTGCCGGTAGCTGTAGTTTTTTTTTCTCTCGGGCCCCTAGCCCTATAAATTGGTGCAGAGGAGATACCCGATCCTCTACACTGGTAGAGGATCCCACCCTTCCATCCTCCTCTAACCTAATTATAAGTGTGGGGAAGTTTTTTGTTTTCTTTTTTTCTTGCTGGTAATGGCTTCAGGGATGGCAGTTCAGGCAGTATGCTGCATCTCCTGTGGGATGTATGTGGTGAGGAAATCCAGTAGTGTTTCAGGAGATTTTAGTTGTAAGAAGTGCATTAGATTGCAGCTTCTGGAGGAGCGTGTAAAGGAGATGGAGGGGGAGTTAGAGGAACTCCGCATAATTCGGGAGGCGGAGGTGGAAGTTGATAGGAGTTATAGAGAAATAGTAACTCCTAGAAATGAGGCTTGGGTCAATGCCAGGAGGAGGGGTAAGAAGCAATCGGGAAGACAATCCCCTGGGGCGGTTCCCCTCCATAATAGGTTTTCGGTGCTGGAGGCTACAGTTGAGGAGGAATCAACTGAGCATAGAGAGCAGATCTCTGGGGGTGAGCCGAGTGAGAAAGCTCAGGTGGTTAGGGGCTGTAAAAGACTGGGCCTTGTGATTGGGGACTCCACAATTAAGGGGACAGATAGGAGGGTCGGAACTAAAGGTAGGGACTCAGGGTTGGTGTGTTGCCTACCAGGGGCTGGGGTCCGGGATGTGTCTGACAGGGTATTCAGGACTCTTAGGGGGGAGGGAGATAAACCACAAGTTATTGTACATGTGGGGACACACGACATAGGGAGGATAGGGGAAGGGGATATTAGGCAGGGATTTATGGAGTTGGGGTGGAAACTAAAGGCCAAGACTGACAGAGTGGTTATCTCTGGACTCTTGCCTGTACCACGGGATAGTTTAGAGAGGAATAGGGAGAGGGAAGGTTTGAATTCATGGCTGAGGGGATGGTGCAGGAGGGAGGGGTTCAGGTACTTAAGCAATTGGGGCTCGTACTGGGGAAGGTGTGACCTCTATGAGAAGGATGGTCTACACCTTAATCAGAAGGGGACCAATATCCTGGGGGGTAAATTTGCTAAGGCCATGCAGGGAGGTTTAAACTGATTCGGGGGGGGGGAGGGATCCTGAGTAGTGGGGCTGAAAGTGAGGGATGCATGGATGGGGACTGCAATGCACGGCATTGCAGAGGTGGGGTGGAGCAGGGTTTGAAATGTGTATACTTCAATGCCAGGAGTATTCGCAATAAAGTGGGTGAACTTGCAGCGTGGATCAGTACCTGGGACTTCGATGTTGTGGCTATTTCAGAGACATGGATAGAGCAGGGGCAGGAATGGATGCTGCAGGTCCCGGGGTTCAAATGTTTTAGTCGAAGTAGGGAAGGAGGTAGAAGAGGGGGAGGGGTAGCATTATTGGTCAGAGATTGTATCACAGTGTCAGAGAGGAGGTTTGATGAGGACTTATCTGTTGAGGTAGTATGGGCGGAGATTAGAAATAGGAGAGGAGAGGTCACCCTGTTGGGAGTCTTTTATAGACCTCCTAAAAGTTCTAGAGAGGTTGAGGAAAGGATTGCGGAGTCAATCCTGCTTAGGAGTGAAAGTAATAGGGCAATTGTTATGGGGGATTTTAACTTGACTAATATTGACTGGAATTGTTATAGCTCTAGCTCGTTAGAGGGGTCAGTTTTTGTTCAAAGCGTGCAGGAAGGTTTTTTGACTCAGTATGTAGACAGGCCAACTAGAGGTGAGGCTATATTGGATCTGGTGCTGGGAAATGAGCCAGACCAGGTGCTAGACTTGGAAGTTGGTGTGCATTTTGGTGATAGTGACCACAATTCGGTTACGTTCACCTTAGTGATGGAAAGGGATAGGCATGAACCTCGGGCCAGTGGTTTTAGCTGGGGGAAGGGTAATTATGAGGCTATTAGGAGAGAATTAGGAAACATAGGTTGGACTAGGAGATTACAGGGACTGGGAACGTCCGACATGTGGAGTTTTTTCAAGGAGCAGCTACTGCGAGTCTGTGATAGGTATGTCCCTGTCAGGCAAGGAGGAATTGGTAGGGCTAGGGAACCGTGGTGCACCAAAAAAGTTTCTTTGTTGGTTAAAAAGAAAAAGGAGGCTTATGTTCGGATGAGACGTGAGCACTCGGGTAGTGCACTAGAAAGCTTTAGATTGGCTAAGAGGGAGTTGAAGAGCGAGCTTAGAAGGGCTAAAAGGGGACATGAGAAGACTTTGGCGGATAGGGTTAAAGAGAATCCTAAGGCGTTCTATAGGTATGTCAAGAACAGAAGGTTGGTTAGGGCAAGTTTAGGGCCAGTTATAGATGGCAGAGGGAAGTTATGTGTGGAACCGGAGGAGATTGGTGAAGCATTGAACCAATATTTCTCTTCGGTGTTCACGCAAGGGGACATGAATATAGCTGAGGAGGACACTGGGTTGCAGGGGAGTAGAATAGACAGTATTACAGTTGATAAGGAGGATGTGCAGGATATTCTGGAGGGTCTGAAAATAGATAAATCCCCTGGTCCGGATGGGATTTATCCAAGGATTCTCTGGGAGGCAAGAGAAGTGATTGCAGAGCCTCTGGCTCTGATCTTCAGGTCGTCGTTGGCCTCTGGTATAGTACCAGAAGATTGGAGGTTAGCGAATGTTGTCCCATTGTTTAAGAAGGGGAACAGAGACTTCCCCGGGAATTATAGACCGGTGAGTCTCACTTCTGTTGTCGGCAAGATGTTGGAAAAAATTATAAGGGATAGGATTTATAGTTATTTGGAGAGTAATGAATTGATAGGTGATAGTCAGCATGGTTTTGTGGCAGGTAGGTCGTGCCTTACTAACCTTATTGAGTTTTTTGAGAAAGTGACCAAGGAGGTGGATGGGGGCAAGGCAGTGGACGTGGTATATATGGATTTTAGTAAGGCGTTTGATAAGGTTCACCATGGTAGGCTTCTGCAGAAAATGCAGATGTATGGGATTGGGGGTGATCTAGGAAATTGGATCAGGAATTGGCTAGCGGATAGGAAACAGAGGGTGGTGGTTGATAGTAAATATTCATCATGGAGTGCGGTTACAAGTGGTGTACCTCAGGGATCTGTTTTGGGGCCACTGCTGTTTGTAATATTTATTAATGATCTGGATGAGGGTATAGTTGGGTGGATTAGCAAATTTGCTGATGACACCAAAGTCGGTGGTGTGGTAGACAGTGAGGAAGGGTGTCGTAGTTTGCAGGAAGACTTAGACAGGTTGCAAAGTTGGGCCGAGAGGTGGCGGATGGAGTTTAATGCGGAGAAGTGTGAGGTAATTCACTTTGGTAGGAATAACAGATGTGTTGAGTATAGGGCTAACGGGAGGACTTTGAATAGTGTGGAGGAGCAGAGGGATCTAGGTGTATGTGTGCATAGATCCCTGAAAGTTGGGAATCAAGTAGATAAGGTTGTTAAGAAGGCATATGGTGTCTTGGCGTTTATTGGTAGGGGGATTGAATTTAGGAGTCGTAGCGTTATGTTGCAACTGTACACAACTCTGGTGCGGCCGCACTTGGAGTACTGTGTGCAGTTCTGGTCCCCACATTACAGGAAGGATGTGGAGGCTTTGGAGAGGGTGCAGAGGAGGTTTACCAGGATGTTGCCTGGTATGGAGGGGAGATCCTATGAGGAGAGGCTGAGGGATTTGGGATTGTTTTCGCTGGAAAGGCGGCGGCTAAGAGGGGATCTTATTGAAACATATAAGATGATTAGAGGTTTAGATAGGGTGGATAGTGATAGCCTTTTTCCTCTGATGGAGAAATCCAGCACGAGGGGGCATGGCTTTAAATTGAGGGGGGGTAGTTATAGAACCGATGTCAGGGGTAGGTTCTTTACCCAGAGGGTGGTGAGGGATTGGAATGCCCTGCCAGCATCAGTTGTAAATGCGCCTAGTTTGGGGGCGTTTAAGAGATCCGTAGATAGGTTCATGGACGAAAAGAAATTGGTTTAGGTTGGAGGGTCACAGTTTTTTTTTTAACTGGTCGGTGCAACATCGTGGGCCGAAGGGCCTGTTCTGCGCTGTTATGTTCTATGTTCTATGTACCCTCTCCAAAGCCTCCACATCCTTCTGGTAGTGTGGCGACCAGAATTGAACACTATATTCCAAGTGCGGCCTTACTAAGGTTCTATAAAGCTGCAACATGACTTGCCAATTTTTAAACTCAATGTCCTGGCAGATGAAGGCAAGCATGCTGTATGCCTTCTTGACTACCTTCTCCACCTGCATTGCCACTTTCAGGAACTGTGGACTTCTACGCCCAGATCCCTCTATATGTTACTGCTTCTGAAGGTTCTGCCATTTACAGTTTCCGTCCCCCCTGCATTAGACCTTCCAAAATGCATCACCTCACATTTGTCCAGATTAAAAGCCATCTGCCATCTCTCTGCCCAAGTCTCCAATCTATCTGTATCCTGTTGCATCCTCTGACAATCCCCAGCACTATCAGCAACTCCACCAATCTTCGTATCATCTGCAAACTGACTAATCAGCCCACTTACATTCTCCTCCAGAGCAAAGAACAAAGAACAGGACAGCACAGGAACAGGCCCTTCGGCCCTCCAAGCCTGTACTGATCCTGATGCCCAAACTAAAAAAAAACCTTCTGCCCTTACTCGGTCCGTATCCCTCTATTCCCTCCCTATTCATGGACCCATCCAGAGCCTCTTAAATGTTGCTAATGTGCCTGCTTCCACCACCTCCTCTGGCAGCGCGTTCCAGGCACCCACCGCTCTCTGCGTGAAAAACGTCCCCCGCACATCTCCCTTAAACTTTCCCCCTCTCACCTTGAACCTGTCCCCCTTGTAATTGACACTTCCACCCTGGGAAAAAGCCTCTGACTATCCACCCTGTCTGTGCCTCTCATAATTTTGTAGACCCTCTATCAGGTCTCCCCTCAGCCTCCGTCTTTCCAGTGAAAACAATCCTAGTTTATTCAACCTCTCCTCATAGCCAACACCCTCGAGACCACAGTTTGAGGGTAAGGGGTGAAACTTTTAGATCTGAGGGGAGGAGATATTTCTTCACCTAGAGGGTGGTGAATGTGTGGAATTCACTCCCACAGAAAGTAGTTGAGGCCAAAGCATTGTCTGATTTCAAGGAGAAATTAGATATAGCTCTTGGGGCTAAAGGGATCAAGGGATATGGGAAGAAGGGGGGGATCAGGATATTGAATTCGATGATCAGCCATGATCAAAATGACAAATGTGAGGTCATGCATTTTGGAAGGTCTAATACAGATAGGAAATATACAGTAAATGGCAGAACCCTTCAGAGTATTGATAGGCAGACGGATCCGGGTGTACAGGTACACAGCTCACTGAAAGTGGCAATGCAGGTGGAGAAGGTAGTCAAGAAGGCATATGGCATGCTTGCCTTCATCGGCCGAGGCATTGGGTTTAAAAATTGGCAAGTCATGTTGCAGCTTTATAGAACCTTAGTTAGGCCGCACTTGAAAGTCTGCAAAGGGATATAGATAATCTAAGTGAGTGGGCGAGGGTCTGGCAGATGGAGTACAATGTTGGTAAATGTGAGGCCATCCATTTTGGTAGGAATAACAGCAAAATGAACCATTATTTAAATGGTAAAAAATTTCAGCATGCTGCTGTGCAGAGGGACCTGGGTGTCCTTGTGCAGGACTCTCAAGGGGTTGGTTTGCAGGTACAGCGGGTCATTAAGAAGGCAAATGGAATTTTGTCCTTCATTGCCAGAGGGATGGAGTTTAAAAACAGTGAGATTATGTTGCAGCTGTATAAGAACATAAGAACATAAGAAATAGGAGCAGGAGTAGGCCATCTAGCCCCTCGAGCCTGCCCCGCCATTCAATAAGATCATGGCTGATCTGACGTGGATCAGTACCACTTACCCGCCTGATCCCCATAACCCTTAATTCCCTTACCGATCAGGAATCCATCCATCCGCGCTTTAAACATATTCAGCGAGGTAGCCTCCACCACCTCAGTGGGCAGAGAATTCCAGAGATTCACCACCCTCTGGGAGAAGAAGTTCCTCCTCAACTCTGTCTTAAACCGACCCCCCTTTATTTTGAGGCTGTGTCCTCTAGTTTTAACTTCCTTACTAAGTGGAAAGAATCTCTCCGCCTCCACCCTATCCAGCCCCCGCATTATCTTATAAGTCTCCATAAGATCCCCCCTCATCCTTCTAAACTCCAACGAGTACAAACCCAATCTCCTCAGCCTCTCCTCATAATCCAAACCCCTCATCTCCGGTATCAACCTGGTGAACCTTCTCTGCACTCCCTCCAATGCCAATATATCCTTCCTCATATAAGGGGACCAATACTGCACACAGTATTCCAGCTGCGGCCTCACCAATGCCCTGTACAGGTGCATCAAGACATCCCTGCTTTTATATTCTATCCCCCTCGCAATATAGGCCAACATCCCATTTGCCTTCTTGATCACCTGTTTTACCTGCAGAATGGGCTTTTGCGTCTCATGCACAAGGACCCCCAGGTCCCTTTGCACGGTAGCATGTTTTAATTTGTTTCCATTGAGATAGTAATCCCATTTGTTATTATTTCCTCCAAAGTGTATAACCTTGCATTTATCAACGTTATACTCCATTTGCCATATCCTCGCCCACTCACTCAGCCTGTCCAAATCTCTCTGCAGATCTTCTCCGTCCTCCACACGATTCACTTTTCCACTTATCTTTGTGTCGTCTGCAAACTTCGTTACCCTACACTCCGTCCCCTCCTCCAGATCATCTATATAAATGGTAAATAGTTGCGGCCCGAGTACCGATCCCTGCGGCACGCCACTAGTTACCTTCCTCCAACCGAAAAAACACCCATTTATTCCGACTCTTTGCTTCCTGTCGGATAGCCAGTCCCCAATCCACTTTAACACACTACCCCCAACTCCGTGTGCCCTAATCTTCTTCAGCAGCCTTTTATGGGGCACCTTATCAAACGCCTTTTGGAAATCCAAAAACACCGCATCCACCGGTTCTCCTCCATCAACCGCCCTAGTCACATCTTCATAAAAATCCAACATGTTCGTCAAGCACGACTTTCCCCTCATGAATCCATGCTGCGTCTGATTGATCGAACCATTTCTATCCAGATGCCCTGCTATCTCCTCTTTAATAATGGATTCCAGCATTTTCCCTACTACAGACGTTAAGCTGACCGGCCTATAGTTACCCGCCTTTTGTCTCCTTCCTTTTTTAAACAGCGGCGTAACATTAGCCGTTTTCCAATCAACCGGCACTACCCCAGAATGCAACGAGTTTTGATAAATAATCACTAATGCATCCACTATTACCTCTGACACCCCTGCTTAGGAGTGAAAGTAATAGGGCAATTGTTATGGGGGATTTTAACTTGACTAATATTGACTGGAATTGTTATAGCTCTAGCTCGTTAGAGGGGTCAGTTTTTGTTCAAAGCGTGCAGGAAGGTTTTTTGACTCAGTATGTAGACAGGCCAACTAGAGGTGAGGCTATATTGGATCTGGTGCTGGGAAATGAGCCAGACCAGGTGCTAGACTTGGAAGTTGGTGTGCATTTTGGTGATAGTGACCACAATTCGGTTACGTTCACCTTAGTGATGGAAAGGGATAGGCATGAACCTCGGGCCAGTGGTTTTAGCTGGGGGAAGGGTAATTATGAGGCTATTAGGAGAGAATTAGGAAACATAGGTTGGACTAGGAGATTACAGGGACTGGGAACGTCCGACATGTGGAGCTTTTTCAAGGAGCAGCTACTGCGAGTCTGTGATAGGTATGTCCCTGTCAGGCAAGGAGGAATTGGTAGGGCTAGGGAACCGTGGTGCACCAAAAAAGTTTCTTTGTTGGTTAAAAAGAAAAAGGAGGCTTATGTTCGGATGAGACGTGAGCACTCGGGTAGTGCACTAGAAAGCTTTAGATTGGCTAAGAGGGAGTTGAAGAGCGAGCTTAGAAGGGCTAAAAGGGGACATGAGAAGACTTTGGCGGATAGGGTTAAAGAGAATCCTAAGGCGTTCTATAGGTATGTCAAGAACAGAAGGTTGGTTAGGGCAAGTTTAGGGCCAGTTATAGATGGCAGAGGGAAGTTATGTGTGGAACCGGAGGAGATTGGTGAAGCATTGAACCAATATTTCTCTTCGGTGTTCACGCAAGGGGACATGAATATAGCTGAGGAGGACACTGGGTTGCAGGGGAGTAGAATAGACAGTATTACAGTTGATAAGGAGGATGTGCAGGATATTCTGGAGGGTCTGAAAATAGATAAATCCCCTGGTCCGGATGGGATTTATCCAAGGATTCTCTGGGAGGCAAGAGAAGTGATTGCAGAGCCTCTGGCTCTGATCTTCAGGTCGTCGTTGGCCTCTGGTATAGTACCAGAAGATTGGAGGTTAGCGAATGTTGTCCCATTGTTTAAGAAGGGGAACAGAGACTTCCCCGGGAATTATAGACCGGTGAGTCTCACTTCTGTTGTCGGCAAGATGTTGGAAAAAATTATAAGGGATAGGATTTATAGTTATTTGGAGAGTAATGAATTGATAGGTGATAGTCAGCATGGTTTTGTGGCAGGTAGGTCGTGCCTTACTAACCTTATTGAGTTTTTTGAGAAAGTGACCAAGGAGGTGGATGGGGGCAAGGCAGTGGACGTGGTATATATGGATTTTAGTAAGGCGTTTGATAAGGTTCACCATGGTAGGCTTCTGCAGAAAATGCAGATGTATGGGATTGGGGGTGATCTAGGAAATTGGATCAGGAATTGGCTAGCGGATAGGAAACAGAGGGTGGTGGTTGATAGTAAATATTCATCATGGAGTGCGGTTACAAGTGGTGTACCTCAGGGATCTGTTTTGGGGCCACTGCTGTTTGTAATATTTATTAATGATCTGGATGAGGGTATAGTTGGGTGGATTAGCAAATTTGCTGATGACACCAAAGTCGGTGGTGTGGTAGACAGTGAGGAAGGGTGTCGTAGTTTGCAGGAAGACTTAGACAGGTTGCAAAGTTGGGCCGAGAGGTGGCGGATGGAGTTTAATGCGGAGAAGTGTGAGGTAATTCACTTTGGTAGGAATAACAGATGTGTTGAGTATAGGGCTAACGGGAGGACTTTGAATAGTGTGGAGGAGCAGAGGGATCTAGGTGTATGTGTGCATAGATCCCTGAAAGTTGGGAATCAAGTAGATAAGGTTGTTAAGAAGGCATATGGTGTCTTGGCGTTTATTGGTAGGGGGATTGAATTTAGGAGTCGTAGCGTTATGTTGCAACTGTACACAACTCTGGTGCGGCCGCACTTGGAGTACTGTGTGCAGGTCTGGTCCCCACATTACAGGAAGGATGTGGAGGCTTTGGAGAGGGTGCAGAGGAGGTTTACCAGGATGTTGCCTGGTATGGAGGGGAGATCCTATGAGGAGAGGCTGAGGGATTTGGGATTGTTTTCGCTGGAAAGGCGGCGGCTAAGAGGGGATCTTATTGAAACATATAAGATGATTAGAGGTTTAGATAGGGTGGATAGTGATAGCCTTTTTCCTCTGATGGAGAAATCCAGCACGAGGGGGCATGGCTTTAAATTGAGGGGGGGTAGTTATAGAACCGATGTCAGGGGTAGGTTCTTTACCCAGAGGGTGGTGAGGGATTGGAATGCCCTGCCAGCATCAGTAGTAAATGCGCCTAGTTTGGGGGCGTTTAAGAGATCCGTAGATAGGTTCATGGACGAAAAGAAATTGGTTTAGGTTGGAGGGTCACAGTTTTTTTTTAACTGGTCGGTGCAACATCGTGGGCCGAAGGGCCTGTTCTGCGCTGTAATGTTCTATGTTCTATTTCTTTCAATACCCTGGGATGCATTCCATCCGGACCCGGGGACTTGTCCACCTTCAGTCCCATTAGTCTACCCAGCACTGCCTCTCTGGTAACATTAATTGTATTAAGCATTTCTCCTGCTGACAACCCTCTATCGTTAATATTTGGCAAACTATTTGTGTCCTCCACCGTGAAGACCGACACAAAAAACTTATTTAAAGACTCAGCCATATCCTCATTTCCCACTATTAACTCCCCCCTCTCGTCCTCCAAGGGTCCAACATTCACTCTAGCCACTCTATTCCTTTTTATATATTTATAAAAACTTTTACTATCATTTTTTATATTAATTGCTAGCCTCGCTTCATAGTCTATCCTTCCTTTCTTAATCGATTTCTTAGTCTCTCTTTGTTGTTTCTCCACTATTTTTGGCCACTCTGTACGCAGCTGTTTTTATTTTAATACTCTCCTTTGTTTCCTTCGTTATCCACGGCTGGTTCTCCCTTTTCTTACAATCCTTGTTTTTTGCTGGAATATATTTTTGCTGAGAACTGAAAAGGATCTCCTTAAAAACCCTCCACTGTTCCTCAGCTATCCTACCTGCCAGCCTGCTCTCCCAGTCTACCTTAGCCAATTCATCCCTCATCCTATCATATTTCCCTCTGTTCAAACAGAGGACACTGGTTTGGGACCAAACTTTCTCCTCTTCCATCTGAATCAGAAATTCGACCATATTGTGGTCACTAGACCCAAGAGGGTCCTTCACAATAAGATCCTTAATTCTACCTACCTCGTTACACAATACCAGATCCAAAATAGCTCGTTCCCTCGTCGGTTCCGTAACATGCTGTTCAAGGAAACTATCCCGACAGCATTCTAAGAACTCTTCCTCCATTCCACCCTTACCGACTTGAGTCTGCCAGTCAATGTGCATGTTGAAGTCCCCCATGATTATTGCCGTTCCGTTTTTACACGCTTCCCTTATCTGCTTGTTTATAGCCCTCCCTACCTCAACATTATTATTTGGGGGCCTATATACCACACCTACTAGTGTCTTTCTCCCTCTACTATTCCTCATCTCTACCCATAATGATTCCACGTTTTGTTCCTCAGAGCCTATGTCATCCCTCAGTACTACCCTGATATTATCTCTTATAAATAGCGCGACCCCATCACTTTTTCCTTCCTGTCTATTCTTCCTAAACGCCTGATACCCCTGGATATTCATCTCCCAGTCCTGGTCACCTTTCAGCCACGTTTCTGTAATGGCCACTAGATCGTACCCACTTGTGCTGATTTGCACCATCAACTCATTTACCTTGTTCCGAATGCTTCGTGCATTCAGGCAAAGTGTCCTTATTCCAGCTTTTATCTGGACCCGCTTTGATGAGTCGCGAACACCCTCTCCCTCTACTCCCTTATCTAAATTACCGCCTTCATTCACTTGCACCCTCTCCTCTACCATTAATTTTGTAATTCCCCTTACCCCTGCATCCTCCCCCCCATCAATTAGTTCCTTGATCCTAGTCAACTCTTCTAGCTCCCCTCCCCCCAACCTATCTAGTTTAAATTCTCCCCAGTAGCCTTAGCCAACCTACCGGCCAGGATATTGGTCCCCCTGTGATTCAAGTTCCACCCGTTTTTTGTATACAGATCACCCCTGCCCCTAAAGAGGTCCCAATGGTCCAGGAACCTGAATCCCTGCCCCCTGCACCAGTCCCTCAGCCACACATTCATCTTCCACCTCACTCCATTCCTGCCCTCACCTTCCCGTGGCACAGGCAGCAATCCTGAGATTACTACCTTTGCTTTCCTTTTTCTCAGCTGTCTCCCTAATTCCCTGTACTCCCTTTTCATGACCCCTTCTCCCTTCCTACCCACATCAGCGGTACCAATATGTACCGCTACCTCAGGCTCCTCTCCCTCCCACCTCAGGATTTCCGGGACGCGACTAGCGACATCCTGGATCCCGGCCCCAGGGAGGCAGACCACCATGCGAGAATCCCGCCTACCTCCGCAGAAACGCCTGTCTGTCCCCTTCACCATCGAGTCCCCGATTAATACCACCTTCCTCCTCTTTTCCTTAGCCCTCTGAGTTACAGGGCTGGACTCCACTCCGGAGACACGGCCACTGCTGCTTCCCCCAGGCGGGCTGTCCCCCCCAGCAGTACTCAAGCAGGAGTACTTGTTGTGTAGGGGCAAATCCACTGGGGTGCTCTCAACCACCCTAGCCTTACCCTTCCTGGCCGTTACCCACTTGGCCTCCTCCCGTGGCCCTGGTGTGACCACCTGATGATAGCTCTTGTCTATCACCTCCTCATTCTCCCTCATCAGCCTAAGATCGTCAAGCTGCAGTTCCAGCTCCCTAACACGGTCCCTCAGGAACCGCAGCTCGACACACCCCTCACAGATGTGGATGTCCGGGAGGCCAGATGCCTCCAGGACCTCCCACATCCTACACTGGGAACAACACACTGGTTTCACACTCATACTGGACACTTTATGTCAAGTAAGACAGTGAAAAGTTAATAAGAATGTAAGGAAACAAAAACTCACCCCTGCTCGTCCAAGCCCTGTGAGCCAAAGCCCTGACAGCTCACTCAACTTCCCACTCACTCTGCTGCCCACTACGATGCTGCCCGCTGTATACTTTGGTGCACTTTTAAACCCTCCAAAAACTTCCCCAGGCCTCTCCTGGGCCTCCTTCCGGTTTTGAAAAAAACCTCCGATTTTAAACCCAAAATTAACTGAAAAAATAAATAATTAATTAAAGTCAGAAAACCAACTCTCTTACCCTCAGCCTGCTCCTGGGAACAACCTCAACTGGAAGGGAGCAAATATCCTGGCTGGGAGTTTTGCTAGAGTGTTTCGGCAGGATTTAAACTAGTGTGCCAGGGGGTTGGGGAACAAAACAGGAGGTCAGTAAATACTGAGGCTGGGGTCGAGCTGGGGGCCAGGGCAAGGCTAGCTAAGAAGAGGAGCACTCTGGAGGAGGAGGACCTGACTGGGCCTGGAGGTCTGGAGTGCATCTGCTTCAATGCGAGGAGTGTAACGGGTAAAACAGACGAACTTAGGGCCTTAATGCTTATGCGGAATTTGGATGTGGTTGCGGTGACGGAAACTTGGTTAAAAGAAGGACAGGACTGGCAGCTGAATATTCCGGGGTATAAGTGTTTTAGGCGAGACAGAGGAGGGGCTAAAAAAGGTGGGGGAGTAGCGATATTAGTTAAGGAGCATATTACCGCCGTGCAGAGGGTAGACAACTTAGAGGGGTCATGTACTGAGTCGCTGTGGGTGGAACTCAGAAACAGGAAGGGTGCAGTCACCATGCTGGGGGTGTACTACAGACCACCCAACAGCCCACGGGAAGTGGAGGAAAGGATATGTCAGGAGATTTTGGATAGGTGCAGAAAAAATAGGGTTGTTGTAGTGGGGGACTTTAATTTCCCTGGCACAGACTGGAAAGTGCTTAGAGCTGGGGGTCCGGACGGGGAGGAATTTGTAAAATGCGTACTGGAAGGTTCTTTGGAACAGTATGTAGATAGCCCGACTAGAGAAGGGGCTATACTGGACCTAGTTCTGGGAAATGAGCCCGGTCAGGTCGTCAAAGTTTCGGTAGGGGAACATGTGGCAAATAGTGACCACAACTCTGTTAACTTTAGGATAGTAATGGACAAGGATGAGTGCTGTCCTACGGGCAGGGTGCTAAATTGGGGGAAGGCTAACTATAGCCGGATTAGGCAGGAATTGGTGGATGTTGATTGGGAGAGGATGTTCGAGGGTAAGTCCGCGTCTGGCATGTGGGAGTCTTTTAAGGAACTATTGATAAGGCTGCAGGATAGGCATGTGCCTGTAAAAAGGAAAGATAGGAAAGGTAGGATTCGAGAGCCGTGGATAACCAGGGAAATTGAGGATCTGATTAAAATGAAAAGGGAGGCGTACGTTAAGTCCAGGCAACTGAAAACAGATGGAGCTCTGGAGGAATACAGAGAGAGGAGGAAAGAACTCAAACGGGGAGTTAGAAGGGCAAAAAGAGGTCACGAGATGTTCTTGGCAGGCAGGATTAAGGATTATCCTAAGGCATTCTATTCATATGTTAGGAACAAAAGAGTTGTCAGGGAGAAAATCGGACCTCTCAGGGACAAAGGAGGGGAATTATGCTTAGAACCCAAGGGAATAGGGGAGATCCTAAATGAATACTTTGCATCGGTATTCACGAAGGAGAGGGGCGTGTTAACCGGGAGTGGCTCGGAGGGAGGTGTTGACCCCGTTAGAGAAAATCTCCATTACAAGAGAGGAAGTGTTAGGTTTTTTAGGGAACATTAAAACTGACAAAGCCCCAGGGCCTGATGGCATCTATCCTCGACTGCTCAGGGAGACGAGAGATGAAATTGCTGGGCCTCTGACGGAAATCTTTGTCGCTTCTTTGGACACGGGTGAGGTCCCTGAGGATTGGAGGATAGCGAATGTGGTCCCGTTTTTTAAGAAGGGTAGCAGGGATAACCCAGGAAATTATAGGCCGGTGAGCTTGACGTCCGTGGTAGGGAAGTTGTTGGAGAGGATTCTTAGAGACAGGATGTATGTGCATTTAGAACGGAACAATCTCATTAGTGACAGACAGCATGGTTTTGTAAGAGGGAGGTCGTGCCTTACAAATTTGGTGGAGTTTTTTGAGGAAGTGACAAAAACGGTTGATGAAGGAAGGGCCGTGGATGTCGTCTATATGGATTTCAGTAAGGCATTTGACAAAGTCCCTCATGGCAGGTTGGTTAAGAAGGTTAAGGCTCATGGGATACAAGGAGAAGTGGCTAGATGGGTGGAGAACTGGCTTGGCCATAGGAGACAGAGGGTAGTGGTCGAAGGGTCTTTTTCGGGCTGGAGGTCTGTGACCAGTGGTGTTCCGCCGGGCTCTGTACTGGGACCTCTGCTATTTGTGATATATATAAATGATTTGGAAGAAGGTGTAACTGGTGTAATCAGCAAGTTTGCGGATGACACGAAGATGGCTGGACTTGCGGATAGCGAAGAGCATTGTCAGGCAATACAGCAGGATATAGATAGGCTGGAAAATTGGGCGGAGAGGTGGCAGATGGAGTTTAATCCGGATAAATGCGAAGTGATGCATTTTGGAAGAAATAATGTAGGGAGGAGTTATACAATAAATGGCAGAGTCATCAGGAGTATAGAAACACAGAGGGACCTAGGTGTGCAAGTCCACAAATCCTTGAAGGTGGCAACACAGGTGGAGAAGGTGGTGAAGAAGGCATATGGTATGCTTGCCTTTATAGGACGGGGTATAGAGTATAAAAGCTGGAGTCTGATGATGCAGCTGTATAGAACGCTGGTTAGGCCACATTTGGAGTACTGCGTCCAGTTCTGGTCGCCGCACTACCAGAAGGACGTGGAGGCGTTAGAGAGAGTGCAGAGAATGTTTACCAGGATGTTGCCTGGTATGGAGGGTCTTAGCTATGAGGAGAGATTGGGTAGACTGGGGTTGTTCTCCTTGGAAAGACGGAGAATGAGGGGAGATCTAATAGAGGTATACAAGAATATGAAGGGTATAGATAGGGTGAACAGTGGGAAGCTTTTTCCCAGGTCGGAGGTGACGATCACGAGAGGTCACGGGCTCAAGTTGAGAGGGGCGAAGTATAACTCAGATATTAGAGTGACGTTTTTTACACAGAGGGTGGTGGGGGCCTGGAATGCGCTGCCAGGTAGGGTGGTGGAGGCAGGCACGCTGACATCGTTTAAGACTTACCTGGATAGTCACATGAGCAGCCTGGGAATGGAGGGATACAAACGATTGGTCTAGTTGGAGCAAGGAGCGGCACAGGCTTGGAGGGCCGCAGGGCCTGTTTCCTGTGCTGTACTGTTCTTTGTTCTTTGTTAATGTTTCTCAAGAACCCCAATACTTCCTCCTTTGTGAGCTCAACATGACTCAAACTATCTACAAGAGTTGGAATGTCGTGTTGAAGTTGTACAAGACATTGGTAAGGCCACAGTTGGAATACTGTGTACAGTTCTGGTCACCCTATTATACAAAGGATATCATTAAACTAGAAAGAAAACATTTACTAGGATGCTACCGAGACTTGATGGTTTGAGTTATAAGGAGAGGCTGGATAGAATCATAGAATCATAGAATCCCTACAGTGCAGAAGGAGGCAATTCGGCCCATCGAGTCTGCACCGACCACAATCCCACCCAGGCCCTACCCCCACATATTTACCTGCTAATCCCTCTAATCTACACATCCCAGGACTCTAACTGGCAATTTTTAATCTGGCCAATCAACCTAACCCGCACATCTTTGGACCGTGGGAGGAAACCGGAGCACCCGGAGGAAACCCACGCAGACACGAGGAGAATGTGCAAACTCCACACAGACAGTGATCCGAGTCGGGAATCGCACCCGGGACCCTGGAGCTGTGAAGCAGCAGTGCTAACCACTGTGCTACCGTGCCGTCCTAGACTAGGACTGCTTTCCCTGGAGCGTAGGAGGCTGAGGGGTGATCTTACATAGAGCATAGAACAGTACAGCACAGAACAGGCCCTTCGGCCCATGATGTTGTGCCGAGCTTTATCTGAAACCAAGATCAAGCTATCCCACTCCCTATCATCCTGGTGTGCTCCATGTGCCTATCCAATAACCGCTTAAATGTTCCTAAAGTGTCTGACTCCACTATCACTGCAAGCAGTCCATTCCACACCCCAACCACTCTCTGCGTAAAGAACCTACCTCTGATATCCTTCCTGTATCTCCCACCACGAACCCTATAGTTATGCCCCCTTGTAATAGCTCCATCCACCCGAGGAAATAGTCTTTGAACGTTCACTCTATCTATCCCCTTCATCATTTTATAAACCTCTATTAAGTCTCCCCTCAGCCTCCTCCGCTCCAGAGAGAACAGCCCTAGCTCCCGCAATGTTTCCTCATAAGACCTACCCTCCAAACCAGGCAGCATTCTGGTAAATCTCCTCTGCACTCTTTCCAGCGCTTCCACATCCTTCTTATAGTGAGGTGACCAGAACTGCACACAATATTCCAAATGTGGTCCCACCAAGGTCCTGTACAGTTGCAGCATAACCCCACGGCTCTTAAACTCCAACCCCCTGTTAATAAAAGCTCACACACTATAGGCCTTCTTCACAGCTCTATCCACTTGACTGGCAACCTTTAGAGATCTGTGGATATGAACCCCAAGATCTCTCTGTTCCTCCACAGTCTTCAGAACCCTACCTTTGACCCTGTAATCCACATTTAAATTAGTCCTTTCAAAATGAATCACCTCACATTTAGCAGGGTTAAACTCCATTTGCCATTTTTCAGCCCAGCTTTGCATCCTATCTATGTCTCTTTGCAGCCTACAATAGCCCTCCACCTCATCCACTACTCCACCAATCTTGGTGTCATCAGCAAATTTACTGATTCACCCTTCAGCCCCCTCCTCTAAGTCATTAATAAAAATCACAAAGAGCAGAGGACCAAGCACTGATCCCTGCGGCACTCCGCTAGCAACCTGCCTCCAATCCGAAAAATTTCCATCTACCACCACCCTCTGTCTTCGATCAGACAGCCAGTTACCTATCCAATCGGCCAACTTTCCCTCTATCCCACACCTCCTCACTTTCATCATAAGCCGACCATAACCTTATCAAATGCCTTACTAAAATCCATGTATATGACATCAACTGCCCTACCTTCATCAACACACTTAGTTACCTCCTCAAAAAATTCTATCAAATTTGTGAGGCACGACTTGCCCTTCACGAATCCGTGCTGACTATCCCGGATTAATCCGCATCTTTCTAAATGGTCGTAAATCCCATCTCTAAGGACCTTTTCCATCAATTTACCAACCACCGAAGTAAGACTAACCAGTCTATAATTACCAGGGTCATTTCCATTTCCTTTCTTAAACAGAGGAACAACATTCGCCATTCTCCAGTCATAGAACATAGAACAGTACAGCACAGAACAGGCCCTTCGGCCCACGATGTTGTGCCGAGTCCTCTGGCACCATCCCCGTGGACAGCGAGGACCCAAAGATCAAAGCCAAATGCTCTGCAATCTCATCCCTTGCCTCTCAAAGAATCTTATAGAGGTCGATAAAATAATGAGGGGCATAGATCAGCTAGATAGTCAATACCTTTTTCCAAAGGTAGGGGAGTCTAAAACTAGAGGGCATAGGTTTAGGGTGAGAGGGGAGATACACAAAAGTTTCCAGAGGGGCAATTTTTTCACAGAGGGTGGTGAGTGTCTGGAACAAGCTGCCAGAGGTAGTAGCAGAGGCGGGGACAATTTTGTCTTTTAAAAAGCATTTAGACAGTGTTGTGGGAAAAGTACCATTGGATCAGGCTTGAAGGTTTCAAGAATACAGTTTCAATTTAACGAAGCTTTGTGGAGAAAAGGCACTAACAAGCAGCAAACCTTCTCTCAATGAGACAAAAGGAGCGGTCCAAATTTATACCCTTTACACAATAGATGGACCGGACATCTAGCCATTATCATTAGTGAGAGACAGCACATGGGAACCAGAGTACCAGAGCAGACAGTGGAGCAGGGGTAAAAAGACAGGTTAGTTCAAGCAAAATCACAAATGGAAGGGTAGAATGTGGTGGAAATAATCTTTTGTGGTGTGTCTATTTCAATGCCAGGAGTATTGTGGGGAAGGCAGATGAGCTGAAGGCGTGGATAGACACATGGAAATATGACATTATAGCCATTAGTGAAACTTGGCTACAGGAGGGGCAGGACTGGCAGCTCAATGTTCCAGGGTTCCAATGTTTCAGGCGGGATAGATGCAGAGGGATAAAAGGTGGGGGGGTGGCATTGTTGGTCAGGGAAAATGTTACAGCGTTACTCAGGCAGGATAGATTAGGGAGCTTGTCTACAGAGGCCCTATGGGTGGAGCTGAGAAACAGGAAAGGTATGACCACATTAATGGGCTTGTATTATAGACCACCCAATAGTCAGCGAGAATTGGAGGAGCAAATCAGCGGAGAGATAGCTGACAACTGCAAGAAACACAAAGTTGTGATAGTAGGGGATTTTAATTTTCCACATATAGATTGGGACTCGCATACTGTTAAAGGTTTAGACGGGGTAGGGTTTGTAAAATGTGTTCAGGAGAATTTTCTACATCAGTATATAGAAGTGCCAACTAGAGAGGATGCGATATTGGATCTCCTATTGGGAAATGAGTTAGGGCAGGTGGTTGATGTGAGTGTGAGGGAACACTGCGGATCCAGTGATCATAATGCCATTAGTTTCAACCTGATCGTGGATAAGGATAGATCTGGTCCTCGGGTTGAAGTTCTGAACTGGAAAAAGGCCAAATTTGATGAAATGAGAAGGGATCTGGGAAGTGTGGATTGGCACAGGCTGTTCTCTGGTAAGGATGTAAATGGAAAGTGGGAGGCCTTCAAAGGAGAAATTTTGAGAGTGCAGAGTTTGTATGTTCCTGTCAGGATTAAAGGCAAAGTAAATCGGAATAAGGAACCTTGGTTCTCGAGGGAGATTGTAACACTGATTAAGAGGAAGAGAGAGTTGTATGAAATGTACAGGCAGCAAGGAACAGATCAGATGCTCGAGGAGTATAAAAAGTGCAAGAAGCTACTTAAGAGGGAAATCAGGAGGGCTAAAAGAAGACATGAGGTTGCTTTGGCAGACAGAGTGAAGGAAAATCCAAAGAGCTTCTATAGGTATGTTAGGAGCAAAAGGATAGTGAGGGATAAAATTGGTCCTCTTGAAGACCAGAGTGGTACACTGTGTATGGAACCAAAAGAGATGGGGGAGATACTAAATGGTTTTTTTGCATCCGTATTTACTGAGGAAATGGGCATAGAATCATAGAAACCCTACAGTGCAGAAGGAGGCCATTCAGCCCATCGAGTCTGCACCGACCACAATCCCACCCAGGCCCTACCCCCACATATTTTACCCGCTAATCTCTCTAACCTACACATCCCAGGACTCTAAGGGGCATTTTTTTTTAACCTTGCCAATCAACCTAACCCGCACATCTTTGGACTGGAGTCCTATTCTTTCCGTGGACTCCATGCCACATCTTTGGCATGGAGTCCACGGAAAGAATAGACAGGAAGGAAAAGGTGGTGGGGTCGCGCTATTAATAAGAGATAATATCAGGGTAGTACTGAGGGATGACATAGGCTCTGAGGAACAAAACGTGGAATCATTATGGGTAGAGATGAGGAATAGTAGAGGGAGAAAGACACTAGTAGGTGTGGTATATAGGCCCCCAAATAATAATGTTGAGGTGGGGAGGGCTATAAACAAGCAGATAAGGGATGCGTGTAAAAACGGAACGGCAATAATCATGGGGGACTTCAACATGCACATTGACTGGCAGACTCAAGTCGGTAAGGGTGGAATGGAGGAAGAGTTCTTAGAATGCTGTCGGGATAGTTTCCTTGAACAGCATGTTACGGAACCGACGAGGGAACGAGCTATTTTGGATCTGGTATTGTGTAACGAGGTAGGTAGAATTAAGGATCTTATTGTGAAGGACCCTCTTGGGTCTAGTGACCACAATATGGTCGAATTTCTGATTCAGATGGAAGAGGAGAAAGTTTGGTCTCAAACCAGTGTCCTCTGTTTGAACAGAGGGAAATATGATAGGATGAGGGATGAATTGGCTAAGGTAGACTGGGAGAGCAGGCTGGCAGGTAGGATAGCTGAGGAACAGTGGAGGATTTTTAAGGAGATCCTTTTCAGTTCTCAGCAAAAATATATTCCAGCAAAAAATAAGGATTGTAAGAAAAGGGAGAACCAGCCGTGGATAACGAAGGAAATAAAGGAGAGTATTAAAATAAAAACAGCTGCGTACAGAGTGGCCAAAAATAGTGGAGAAACAAGTGATTGGGAAAAATTTAAGAAACAACAAAGAGAGACTAAGAAAGCGATAAAGAAAGGAAGGATAGACTATGAAGCTAGGCTAGCAATTAATATAAAAAATGATAGTAAAAGTTTTTATAAATATATAAAAAGGAATAGAGTGGCTAGAGTGAATGTTGGACCCTTGGAGGACGAGAGGGGGGAGTTAATAGTGGGAAATGAGGATATGGCTGAGTCTTTAAATACGTTTTTTGTGTCGGTCTTCACGGTGGAGGACACAAATAGTTTGCCAAATATTAACGATAGAGGGTTGGCAGCAGGAGAAATACTTAATACAATTAATGTTACCAGAGAGGCAGTGCTGGGTAGACTAATGGGACTGAAGGTGGACAAGTCCCCGGGTCCGGATGGAATGCATCCCAGGGTATTGAAAGAAATGTCAGAGGTAATAGTGGATGCGTTAGTGATTATTTATCAAAACACGTTGCATTCTGGGGTAGTGCCGGTTGATTGGAAAACGGCTAATGTTACGCCGCTGTTTAAAAAAGGAAGGAGACAAAAGGCGGGTAACTATAGGCCGGTCAGCTTAACGTCTGTAGTAGGGAAAATGCTGGAATCCATTATTAAAGAGGAGATAGCAGGGCATCTGGATAGAAATGGTTTGATCAATCAGACGCAGCATGGATTCATGAGGGGAAAGTCGTGCTTGACGAACATGTTGGATTTTTATGAAGATGTGACGAGGGCGGTTGATGGAGGAGAACCGGTGGATGCGGTGTTTTTGGATTTCCAAAAGGCGTTTGATAAGGTGCCCCATAAAAGGCTGCTGAAGAAGATTAGGGCACACGGAGTTGGGGGTAGTGTGTTAAAGTGGATTGGGGACTGGCTATCCGACAGGAAGCAAAGAGTCGGAATAAATGGGTGTTTTTCCGGTTGGAGGAAGGTAACTAGTGGCGTGCCGCAGGGATCGGTACTCGGCCCGCAACTGTTTACCATTTATATAGATGATCTGGAGGAGGGGACGGAGTGTAGGGTAACGAGGTTTGCAGACGACACAAAGATAAGTGGAAAAGTGAATCGTGTGGAGGACGGAGAAGATCTGCAGAGAGATTTGGACAGGCTGGGTGAGTGGGCGAGGATATGGCAAATGGAGTATAACGTTGAGAAATGCGAGGTTATACACTTTGGAGGAAATAATAACAAATGGGATTACTATCTCAATGGAAACAAATTAAAACATGCTACCGTGCAAAGGGACCTGGGGGTCCTTGTGCATGAGACGCAAAAGCCCAGTCTGCAGGTACAACAGGTGATCAAGAAGGCAAATGGGATGTTGGCCTATATTGCGAGGGGGATAGAATATAAAAGCAGGGATGTCTTGATGCACCTGTACAGGGCATTGGTGAGGCCGCAGCTGGAATACTGTGTGCAGTATTGGTCCCCTTATATGAGGAAGGATATATTGGCATTGGAGGGAGTGCAGAGAAGGTTCACCAGGTTGATACCGGAGATGAGGGGTTTGGATTATGAGGAGAGGCTGAGGAGATTGGGTTTGTACTCGTTGGAGTTTAGAAGGATGAGGGGGGATCTTATGGAGACTTATAAGATAATGCGGGGGCTGGATAGGGTGGAGGCGGAGAGATTCTTTCCACTTAGTAAGGAAGTTAAAACTAGAGGACACAGCCTCAAAATAAAGGGGGGTCGGTTTAAGACAGAGTTGAGGAGGAACTTCTTCTCCCAGAGGGTGGTGAATCTCTGGAATTCTCTGCCCACTGAGGTGGTGGAGGCTACCTCGCTGAATATGTTTAAAGCGCGGATGGATGGATTCCTGATCGGTAAGGGAATTAAGGGTTATGGGGATCAGGCGGGTAAGTGGTACTGATCCACGTCAGATCAGCCATGATCTTATTGAATGGCGGGGCAGGCTCGAGGGGCTAGATGGCCTACTCCTGCTCCTATTTCTTATGTTCTTATGTTCTTAAATAGGGCAAACAGGTAGGGAGGTCATGGAACCTTTACAGATTAAAGGGGAGGAGGTGCTCGCTGTCTTGAGGCAAATCAGAGTGGATAAATCCCCAGGACCGGACAGGGTATTCCCACGGACCTTGAGGGAAGCTAGTGTTGAACTTGCAGGGGCCCTGGCAGACATATTTAAAATGTCAGTATTCCCGGGGGAGGTGCCGGATGATTGGAAGGTGGCTCATGTTGTTCCGTTGTTTAAAAAAGGTTCCAAAAGAAATCCGGGAAATTATAGGCCAGTAAATTTGACGTCGGTGGTGGGCAAGTTCTTGGAAGGTGTGATAAGGGATAGGATCTACAAATATTTGCATAGACAGGGACTTATTAGGGAGAGTCAACATTGCTTTGTGCGTGGTAGGTCATGTTTGACCAATCTATTAGAGTTTTTTGAGGAGGTTACCAGGAAAGTGGATGAAGGGAAGGCGGTGGATGTTGTCTACCTGGATTTCAGCAAGGCCTTTGATAAGGTCCCTCATGGGAGGTTAGTTAGGAAGGTTCAGTCGCTAGATATACATGGGGAGGTAGTAAATTGGATTAGACACTGGCTCAATGGAAGAAGCCAGAGAGTGGTTGTGGAGGATAGCTTCTCTGAGTGGAGGCCTGTGACTAGTGATGTGCCGCAGGGATCGGTGTTGGGTCCATTGTTGTTTGTCATCTATATCAATGATCTGGATGATAATGTGGTAAATTGGATCAGCAAGTTTGCTGATGATACAAAGATTGGAGGTGTAGTGGACAGTGAGGAAGGTTTTCAAAGCTTGCAGAGGGATTTGGACCAACTAGAAAAATGGGCTAAAAAATGGCAAATGGAATTTAACGCAGGCAAGTGTGAGATATTGCACATTGGAAGGACAAACCAAAGTAGAACGTACAGGGTAAATGGTAGGAATCTGAAGAGTGCAGTTGAACAGAGGGATCTGGGAATACAGTCCTGGCTGGACTTGCGGACAGCGAAGAGCATTGTCGGGCAATACAGCAGGATATAGATAGGCTGGAAAATTGGGTGGAGAGGTGGCAGATGGAGTTTAATCCGGATAAATGCGAAGTGATGCATTTTGGAAGAAATAATGTAGGGAGGAGTTATACAATAAATGGCAGAGTCATCAGGAGAATAGAAACACAGAGGGACCTAGGTGTGCAAGTCCACAAATCCTTGAAGGTGGCAACACAGGTGGAGAAGGTGGTGAAGAAGGCATATGGTATGCTTACATTTATAGGACGGGGTATAGAGTATAAAAGCTGGAGTCTGATGATGCAGCTGTGTAGAACGCTGGTTAGGCCACATTTGGAGTACTGCGTCCAGTTCTGGTCGCTGCACGACCAGAAGGACGTGGAGGCGTTAGAGAGAGTGCAGAGAATGTTTACCAGGATGTTGCCTGGTATGGAGGGTCTTAGCTATGAGGAGAGATTGGGTAAACTGGGGTTGTTCTCCCTGGAAAAACGGAGAATGAGGGGAGATCTAATAGAGGTGTACAAGATTATGAAGGGGATAGATAGGGTGAACGGTGGGAAGCTTTTTCCCAGATCAGAAGTGACGTTCACGAAAGGTCACGGGCTCAAGGTGAGAGGGGCGAAGTATAACTCACATATTAGAGGGATGTTTTTTACACAGAGGGTGGTGGGGGCCTGGAATGCGCTGCCAAGTAGGGTGGTGGAGGCAGGCACGCTGAGATCGTTTAAGACTTACCTGGATAGTCACATGAGCAGCCTGGGAATGGAGGGATACAAACGAATAGTCTAGTTGGACCAAGGAGCGGCACAGGCTTGGAGGGCCGAAGGGCCTGTTTCCTGTGCTGTACTGTTCTTTGTTCTTTGCTCTTTGTACAGAATTCCCTAAAAGTGACGTCACAGGTGGATAGGGTCGTAAAGAGTGCCTTTGGTACATTGGCCTTTATAAATCGGAGTATCGAGTATAAAAGTTGGAGTGTTATGGTAAGGTTATATAAGGCATTGGTGAGGCCGAATTTGGAGTATTGTGTACAATTTTGGTCACCTAGTTACAGGAAGGATGTAAATAAGATTGAAAGAGTGCAGAGAAGGTTCACAAGGATGTTGCCGGGACTTGAGAAGCTGAGTTACAGAGAGAGATTGAATAGGTTGGGACTTTATTCCCGGGAGCGTAGAAGATTGAGGGGAGATTTGATAGAGGTGTATAAGATTTTGATGGGTATAGATAGAGTGAATGCAAGCAGGCTTTTTCCGCTGAGGCTAGGGGAGAAAAAAACCAGAGGGTATGGGTTAAGGGTGAAAGGAGAAAAGTTTAAAGGGAATATTAGGGGGGGCTTCTTCACGCAGAGAGTGGTGGGAGTGTGGAATGAGCTGCCGGATAAAGTGGTAAATGCGGGGTCACTTTGAACATTTAAGAAAAACTTGGACGGTTTCATGGATGAGAGGGGTGTGGAGGGATATGGTCCAAGTGCAGGTCAGTGGGACGAGGCATAAAATGGTTCGGCACAGGCAAGAAGGGCCAAAAGGCCTGTTTCTGAGCTGTAATTTTCCTATGGTTTCTATGGTTTCTTTCTATTAGTGACTGTCACTCATTAGTGACAGACAGCATTGTTTTGTAAGAGGGAGGTCGTGCCTTACAAATTTGGTGGAGTTTTTTGAGGAAGTGAGAAAAACGGCTGACGAAGGAAGGGCCGTGGATGTCGTCTATATGGATTTCAGTAAGGCATCTGACAAAGTCCCTCATGGCAGCTTGGTTAAGAAGGTTAAGGCTCATGGGATACAAGGAGAGGTGGTTAGATGGGTAGAAAACAGGCTTGGCCATAGGAGACAGAGGGTAACAGTCGAAGGGCCTTTTTCCGGCTGGAGGTCTGTGACCAGTGGTGTTCCGCAGGGCTCTGTACTGGGACCTCTGCTATTTGTGATATATATAAATGATTTGGAAGAAGGTGTAACTGGTGTTATCAGCAAGTTTGCGGATGACACAAAGATGGCTGGACTTGCGGATAGTGATGAACATTGTCGGACAAGACAGCAGGATATAGATAGGCTGGAAAATTGGGCAAAGAAATGGCAGATGGAGTTCAATCCAGATGAATGCGAGGTGATGCATTTTGGTAGAACTAGCATAGGGGGGAGCTATACGAGAAATTACAGAACCATAAAGGGTGTCGATACGCAGAGGGATCTGGGTGTGCAAGTCCACAGATCCTTGAAGGTGACGTCACAGGTGGAGAAGGTAGTGAATAAGGCATATGGCATGCTTGCCTTTATAGGATGGGGCATAGAGTATAAAAGTTGGGGTCTGATGTTGCAGTTGTATAGAACGTTGGTTCGGCCGCATTTGGAATACTGCACCCAGTTCTGGTCGCCACACTACCAGAAGGACGTGGAGGCTTTAGAGAGAGTGCAGAGGAGGTTTACCAGGATGTTGTCTGGTATGGAAGGGCTTAGTTATGAGGAGAGATTGGATAAACTGGGGTTGTTCTCAATGGAAAGACGGTGGATGAGGGGTGACCTCATAGAGGTGTACAAAATTATGAAAGGCATAGATAGGGTGAACAGTGCGAAGCTTTCTCCCAGATCGGTGGTGACGTTCACGAGGGGTCACAGATTCAAGATGAGGGGGGGGGAGGTTTAACACGGATATCAGAAGGACGTATTTTACACAGAGGGTGGTGGGGGCCTGGAATGCGCTGCCGGGCAAGGTGGTGGAGGCGGACACACTGGTACCATTTCAGACTTATCTAGATAGCCACATGAACGGAGTGGGAATGGAGGGATACAAAAGAATGGTCTAGTTTGGACCAGGGAGCAGCGCGGGCTTGGAGGGCCGAAGGGCTTGTTCCTGTGCTGTATTGTTCTTTGTTCGATCCACCTTTCCCAATTTACACCCATTCAAGTAACAATCCGGTCTTCTTATTACTGCTACATGTAACTATAGGCCGGTAAGCTTAACTTCTGTAGTAGGGAAAATGCTCGAATCTATCATCAAGGAAGAAATAGCGAGACATCTGGATATAAATTGTCTCATTGGTAAGACGCAGCATGGCTTCATGAAGGGCAGGTCATGTTTGACGAATTAGAACATAGAACATAGAACAGTACAGCACAGAACAGGCCCTTCGGCCCACGATGTTGTGCCGAGCTTTATCTGAAACCAAGATCAAGCTATCCCACTCCCTATCATCCTGGTGTGCTCCATGTGCCTATCCAATAACCGCTTAAATGTTCCTAAAGTATCTGACTCCACTCTCACTGCAGGCAGTCCGTTCCACACCCCAACCACTCTCTGCGTAAAGAACCTACCTCTGATATCCTTCCTGTATCTCCCACCACGAACCCTATAGTTATGCCCCCTTGTAATAGCTCCATCCACCCGAGGAAATAGTCTTTGAACGTTCACTCTATCTATCCCCTTCATCATTTTATAAACCTCTATTAAGTCTCCCCTCAGCCTCCTCCGCTCCAGAGAGAACAGCCCTAGCTCCCGCAACCTTTCCTCATAAGACCTACCCTCCAAACCAGGCAGCATCCTGGTAAATCTCCTCTGCACTCTTTCCAGCGCTTCCACATCCTTCCTATAGTGAGGTGACCAGAACTGCACACAATACTCCAAATGTGGTCTCACCAAGGTCCTGTACAGTTGCAGCATAACCCCACGGCTCTTAAACTCCAACCCCCTGTTAATAAAAGCTCACACACTATAGGCCTTCTTCACAGCTCTATCCACTTGACTGGCAACCTTTAGAGATCTGTGGATATGAACCCCAAGATCTCTCTGTTCCTCCACAGTCTTCAGAACCCTACCTTTGACCCTGTAATCCACATTTAAATTAGTCCTACCAAAATGAATCACCTCACATTTAGCAGGGTTAAACTCCATTTGCCATTTTTCAGCCCAGCTTTGCATCCTATCTATGTCTCTTTGCAGCCTACAACAGCCCTCCACCTCATCCACTACTCCACCAATCTTGGTGTCATCAGCAAATTTACTGATCCACCCTTCAGCCCCCTCCTCTAAGTCATTAATAAAAATCACAAAGAGCAGAGGACCAAGCACTGATCCCTGCGGCACTCCGCTAGCAACCTGCCTCCAATCCGAAAATTTCCCATCGACCAGCACCCTCTGTTTTCGATCAGACAGCCAGTTACCTATCCAATCGGCCAACTTTCCCTCTATCCCACACCTCCTCACTTTCATCATAAGCCGACCATGGGGGACCTTATCAAACGCCTTACTAAAATCCATGTATATGACATCAACTGCCCTACCTTCATCAACACACTTAGTTACCTCCTCAAAAAATTCTATCCAATTTGTGAGGCACGACTTGCCCTTCACGAATCCGTGCTGACTATCCCGGATTAATCCGCATCTTTCTAAATGGTCGTAAATCCCATCTCTAAGGACCTTTTCCATCAATTTACCAACCACCGAAGTAAGACGAACCGGTCTAATTTGGTGGAATTCTTTGAGAACATTACATGTGCAGTGGACAATGGGGAACCTGTGGATGTGGTGTATCTGGATTTTCAGAAGGCATTTGACAAGGTGCCGCACCAAAGACTGCTGCATAAGATAAAGGTGCACAGTGTTACGGGTAACGTATTAGCGTGGATAGAGGATTGGAGGATAGCGAATGTGGTCCCGTTGTTTAAGAAGGGTAGCAGGGATAACCCGGGAAATTATAGGCCGGTGAGCTTGACGTCCGTGGTAGGGAAGTTGTTGGAGAGGATTCTTAGAGACAGGATGTATGTGCATTTAGAACGGAACAATCTCATTAGTGACAGACAGCATGGTTTTGTAAGAGGGAGGTCGTGCCTTACAAATTTGGTGGAGTTTTTTGAGGAAGTGACAAATCCAGTTGACGAAGGAAGGGCCGTGGATGTCGTCGAAATGGATTTCAGTAAGGCATTTGACAAAGTCCCTCATGGCAGCTTGGTTAAGAAGGTTAAGGCTCATGGGATACAAGGAGAGGTGGCTAGATGGATAGAAAACTGGCTTGGCCACAGGAGACAGAGGGTAGCGGTCGAAGGGTCTTTTTCGGGCTGGAGGTCTGTGACCAGTGGTGTTCCGTAGGGCTCTGTCCTGGGACCTCTGCTATTTGTGATATATATAAATGATTTGGAAGAAGGTGTAACTGGTGTTATCAGCAAGTTTGCGGATGACACGAAGATGGCTGGACTTGCGGATAGCGATGAGCATTGTCAGGCAATACAGCAGGATGTAGATAGGCTGGAAAATTGGGCAAAGAAATGGCAGATGGAATTTAATCCAGATAAATGCGAAGTGATGCATTTTGGAAGAAATAATGTAGGGAGGAGTTATACAATAAATGGCAGAGTCATCAGGAGTATAGAAACACAGAGGGACCTAGGTGTGCAAGTCCACAAATCCTTGAAGGTGGCAACACAGGTGGAGAAGGTGGTGAAGACGACATATAGTATGCTTGCCTTTATAGGACGGGGTATAGAGTATAAAAGCTGGAGTCTGATGATGCAGCTGTACAGAACGCTGGTTAGGCCACATTTGTAGTACTGCGTCCAGTTCTGGTCGCCGCCCTACCAGAAGGACGTGGAGACGTTAGAGAGAGTGCAGAGAAGGTTTACCAGGATGTTGCCTGGCATGGAGGGTCTTAGCTATGAGGAGAGATTGGGTAAACTGGGGTTGTTCTCCCTGGAAAGACGGAGAATGAGGGGAGATCTAATAGAGGTGTACAAGATTATGAAGGGGATAGATAGGGTGAACAGTGGGAAGCTTTTTCCCAGATCAGAAGTGACGTTCACGAGCGGTCACGGGCTCAAGGTGAGAGGGGCGAAGTATAACTCAGATATCAGAGGGACGTTTTATACACAGAGGGTGGTGGGGGCCTGGAATGCGCTGCCAAGTAGGGTGGTGGAGGCAGGCACGCTGACATCGTTTCAAACTTACTTGGATAGTCACATGAACAAAGAACAAAGAACAAAGAACAGTACAGCACAGGAAACAGGCCCTTCGGCCCTCCAAGCCTGTGCCGCTCCTTGGTCCAACTAGACCAATCGTTTGTATCCCTCCATTCCCAGGCTGCTCATGTGACTATCCAGGTAAGTCTTAAACGATGAGCAGCCTGGGAATGGAGGGATACAAACGATTGGTCTAGTTGGACCAAGGAGCGGCACAGACTTGGAGGGCCGAAGGGCCTGTTTCCTGTGCTGTACTGTTCTTTGTTCTTTGGTTAACTAACAGAAAGCAGACGAAACATGTGGTCATCTCTGGTACGTTGCCGGTACCACGTGATAGCGAGTTGAGGAACAGGGAGAGAGTGCAGTTAAACATGTGGTTGCAGGGATGGTGTAGGAGGGAGGGTTTCAGATGCGTGGATAATTGGAACACATTCTGGGGAAGGTGGGACCTGTACAAACAGGACGGGATGCACCTGAACCAGAGGGGCACCAATATCCTCGGAGGGAAATTTGTTACGGCTCTTCAGGGGGGTTTAAACTAATTTGTCAGGGGAGTGGGAAAGGGAGTTGTAGTCCAGAAGTCAGTGAGGGTGGTGAGGTATTGGGGAAGGTATCAGGGTCAAGGGTGGGTACTGGTAGACAGGAAGGTGGGTTGAAGTGTGTCTACTTCAATGCAAGGAGCATCCGGAACAAGGTAGATGAACTTGGGGGGCGGGGTTCGGAGCCAGGAGGGGCAGGGCAAGGAGCGAAGTGGGGGGCGGGGAGTTTCCGCTTCCGGCGGAGCAGCGGAATGAAAAAAAGCGGTAAGACCCGGATGTAAATCCCAAAACCCCTCAAAAAACCGGGAAACAGAGAGAGAGAGGGAGAGAGACAGAGAGAGAGAGAGACAGAGAGAGAGAGAGACAGAGAGAGACAGAGAGAGACAGAGAGAGAGAGACAGAGAGAGAGAGAGAGAGAGAGAGACAGAGAGAGAGACAGAGAGAGAGAGAGACAGAGAGAGAGAGAGACAGAGAGAGAGAGAGAGACAGAGAGAGAGAGAGACAGAGAGAGAGACAGAGAGAGAGACAGAGAGAGAGAGACAGAGAGAGACAGAGAGAGAGAGACAGAGAGAGACAGAGAGAGAGAGAGACAGAGAGAGACAGAGAGAGAGACAGAGAGAGAGAGAGAGAGACAGAGAGAGACAGAGAGAGACAGAGAGAGAGAGACAGAGAGAGAGAGAGAGAGAGGACAGAGAGAGAGACAGAGAGAGAGAGAGACAGAGAGAGAGAGAGACAGAGAGAGAGAGAGAGACAGAGAGAGAGAGAGACAGAGAGAGAGACAGAGAGAGAGACAGAGAGAGAGAGACAGAGAGAGACAGAGAGAGAGAGACAGAGAGAGAGAGAGACAGAGAGAGACAGAGAGAGAGACAGAGAGAGAGAGAGAGAGACAGAGAGAGACAGAGAGAGAGAGAGACAGAGAGAGAGAGAGACAGAGAGAGACAGAGAGAGAGACAGAGAGAGAGAGACAGAGAGAGAGACAGAGAGAGAGAGAGAGAGAGAGACAGAGAGAGAGAGAGACAGAGAGAGAGAGCGAGAGAGAGAGACAGCGAGAGAGAGAGACAGAGAGAGAGAGAGACAGAGAGAGAGAGAGACAGAGAGAGAGAGAGACAGAGAGAGAGAGAGACAGAGAGAGCACACGAAGGTGAGAGTTATCTTATATCCAGACCAAGAACAGGGTTCAAACGCGAGTGCACTCGAGGGAGCGAGGATTGGGATCGCACTGTGCACATACAAACCGGCCTGTCACTCTGCACCTACCAGTCTGGTCACCGTCTCCATCAGGTCCCTCTCAGCGTCCCTCACACCCTCCGGACTCCCCTCAATACGGATCCGGGAACTCCGCTCTCCGTCCTGTGGGAAATTCACCGTCACCTTGTGGAGATCCTTAACACGGTTAACTGCAGGGCAGAGAGAGACTGTGAGAGAGGGAGAGAGCGGGGGGAGGGAGAGAGAGAGCGAGCGGGGGGAGGGAGAGAGATAGAGAGCGGGGGGAGGGAGAGAGATAGAGAGCGGGGGGAGGGAGAGAGATAGAGAGCGGGGGGGGGGGAGAGAGACGGAGAGCGGGGGGACGGAGAGAGATAGAGAGCGGGGGGAGGGAGAGAGATAGAGAGCGGGGGGAGGGAGAGAGATAGAGAGCGGGGGGAGGGAGAGAGATAGAGAGCGGGGGGAGGGAGAGAGATAGA